>NC_089794.1:34703197-34733197 GCF_040412425.1 Macrobrachium rosenbergii | reverse complement strand
AGGGATGCAAAGTTGAATACTGAACGCAGGGGAGCACAGGCAGTGCCCTTCAGAACGCACGGGAAGGGCGTCCGACCGCAGCAAAGGAGATGTCCCTCAGAAAGTAGCTGCAACAGTCTCCAGAGGAAAAAAAACCAGCAACGTCCTCCGAAGTAAAAAGTAAATCCTTCAAAGCTGTACGAAAATTCCAACGGCGAATCCTGCACGAAAAAGAGTCTCCAAAACCTCCAAGATAGGAGCCGAATACACACTGCCTTCATCCTCAGCCAATAGTCCCCACCAAACGTGAGGCAGCGAAAGGGGAATCACCAAATAAGCATTTCAGCCAAACAATTACATGAAAAGAGAAACAAAACTTTCATGGGCAAGTACCAATTAAAAAACCTTCAGTGGTAGGGCAAAAACAACCTTAACCAGCTTTTCTTGTGGCACAGAAATAAAAATAAAATTTAAATTAATTTTAAAGTAATTTACTTTAAAAGGCCATGAATAAAAGAAAATTAAGCAAATTATTACAGCTCACCAAAAGGAAAAAAAAATAATTTATTTTTTTAAATTAAAATTCAACAAAACCTTTAAAAAAGACCAATAAGCTTTGAAAAAAATAAAAAAAGAAAACTTTACGTTAAGTCTACTACCCTAAAAAAACAAAAACAAATAGCAAATAACAAATAATAGCAAATAATAACTAAGTAACAAACAAAGAAAATAGAACCTAAAAAAAGAAAAGTCGTTAATAATGAGGCAAACTTCAAACTACCACCAAACAAATTAAACCTTCTCGAAGGCTCTTGATAAAGTATCAGGAACAACATTACTTTTGCCAGAGATGTGTTGGATATTAAGGTTATACTCCTGCAGAATAAGACTCCAGCGTAAGATACGCTGATTCTTGTTTTGAATTTATTTATAAAAATAAGTGGATTATGATCCGTTAATACATTTATTGTAGTTGGAGAGGGCAACAGGTATACTTCAAAGTGAACAAGAGCTTTCACTAAACATAGGGCTTCCTTCTCTACCGTAGAGTACCTCCTCTCTGCTGGTAACAACTTCTTCGAAATACGCCACAGGATGAGTCGTTCCATCGGGAAGTCTCTGAAGAAGAACAGCACCTAAACCTACATCACTGGCATCTGTCGCTAAACAAAAAGGGGAGAAAAATCTGGTGAACGTAACAAAGGAAAAACTTATTAAGGAAGCTTTTAACTTTTCAAACGATTCCTGACAATGGTCATCCAAACAAATTTCGTCGTTCTTCAAAAGATTAGTTAAAGGGATGAGCAATGTCGGAAAAAGTTTTTAACAAACCTGCAGTAATAACCTACCATGCCCAGAAAACGTCTTACACCTCTCCTATTTTGAGGTGCTGGAAACTCTGAAATTGCCTCCACATTTTGCTTTCTTAGGGAGCGATTTTACCCAGGCCTATCTCGTGCCCAAGATAAACTACCTTGGCCTGAGCAAATCACTCTTCCTTAAGTTAACTACCAAACCAGCCCTTCTCAGAACCTCAAAGAGCTCTAATCCTCTTTAGATGAGTCTCCCAATCGTCGCTATAAATTATTAAGTCATCAATATATACTACACATCCTTCTAAATCACAAGTAATAAAATTCATGAGTCTTTGAAGGTGGCGGCTGCATTTTCATACCGAATGGCATAACCTTGCATTCATACAGCCCGTCACCCGTCACAAACGCAGAAATTTTCCTTGCCCTGGGTGAAAGCCCGACCTGCCAGTAACCCTTCAACAAATCAAATTTGCTAATATATTTAGCAGACCCAATACGGTCGATACAATCTTCCACCTGAGGCAAAGGGAAGGAGTCTGTCTTCGTAACCGCATTAACCTTGCGATAATCAAAGCATAGTCTATGCTGACCACCCTCCTTTTTTACCAAGACTACCGGAGAGCTCCATGGACTATGACTGGGCTCTACGAGATCGTGGTCCAGCATATACTTCACTTCGTCTTTAACGATGTCCCTTTTGGAGGGGTTCAACCTATACGGACCCTGTTTAATAGGTTGTGCCTCCCCTACATCAACATCGTGTTCTAAAATATTAGTTCGTCCTGGTGCATCCTGAAACAAATCTTTATAATCAATAATTAACTTAGTTAAGGACGTTACTTTTTATCCTTATCCAGATGCTGAAATTTAACATCAAGGTTATCAAGAATACTTGAATTGTGCACAGACCATCAGGTCCCACTGATAATTTAATGTCTACCATAGGATCTACTTCTACCTCTACCAGTGACACTGGTTCTACGTCTACCTCTACTTCTCTACTGACAAAAGGCTTTAACATATTAACATGACAAATTTGGGTTTTTCGACGTCTTTCAGGGGTCTCAATAAGGTAATTCACGTCATTCAGTTTCTTGAGTACCTTCCACGGACCTGAAAATCGAGGCCTTGAGTGGATTCCCAGGAATGGGAAGCAATACCAAGACTCTGTCTCCTGGATCAAAATGTCTCATTTAGGTGCCAACATCGTAATTTGTTTTCATAGTAACTTGAGCCTTTGTTAAATTTTCCCAGAGCAAAGGTCAAGCTTTACGCAATTTCTCCTGTAAATTAGACACATAATCTAAAATATTCATATCAGGGTTTCTCCTCCCAGTGTTCCCTCACAACATCTAATGGACCACGAACACAATGTCCAAAAAATAAGCTGAAAGGAAAACCCAACGTCTCATTCAGCGTTGACCTGATTGCAAACAGAGCATAAGGGATCTCTTTATCCCAGTCACAACCAGTTTCTAAACAAAATTTTTAATATAGATTTAAGGGTTTGGTGGAATCTCTCCACTTGGCCTGACTCTCAGGAGTGATAAGGGGAGGAAGTAACATGCGGTCAATCCTAACTCATTCATTTTCGTTTAAAGTACCTACTCGTAAAGTTTGTACCACGGTCACTCTGAATAATTTGGGAATTCAAACCTCGTAAAAAGCCACCAATGCCTCGACAATTTTTTCCCCTCTAATACTCCGCAGCGGAACAGCCTCAGGGAAACGTGACATCCTATCAACCATTGTCAAAATATATTCATGTCCCCGCGCGTCCGCAGTAAAGGACCTACAACATCAATAATCACTTCCCTAAAGGTTCCCCACTGACGGAATAGGAATTAAGGGAGCTTTGGGAATTTTCTGGTTCAGCTTCCCCACGAGTTGACAAACTTTACAAGATAATACGTGTCGCTTTACATCACGACGCATCCCAGGCCAGAAAAATGTTGAGCTACTTTCTGAAAAGTTTTCCTGACCCGAAATGCCCTGAAAGGTTATTCTCATGAGCTAAGAATAATAATTTAGAACGGTATCGTTCTGGAACTGCAATTGCTTCACAACCTCTACCTGGTCAGCAGGTGCATTAGCTGATCTACTGACTCTATACACCAAACCTCCTTCTTTAAGAAAAACAGGTCTTGATAAATCATTAAGATCACAATCATCAAAATCAGAAAATTCATTTGTTTGGGCTTCTTTTAAAGCCTCGACATCCCCATTCAATATCATTAAACAAAATATCTCTACTTCTATTACTACTACTACTCGTCACAGTGTCAGTCGTCTGTCTATTTATTTCATCCATATCTAAATTGATATTCCCGAGATCAATCTCTCGTTTTGAGAACGAGTAATAACAGAGACAGATTCCAACACAGAACCATCAAAACAACACTCATCTTCCCCTATCTCCGTAAGAGTCAAAATTGAAATAATTTGGCGTCATGTAAACACCAAATCATTAGCAAACAACATGTCAACACCAGGGAATAGGTAAACTGTCGACTACCGCCAGTTTTACTGTACCCTCATAATAATCTGTTTCTAGATACATAGTTTCGAGAGGATAGGAGGCAACCGTGTTAGAAATCCTCCCAAAACTACAAAATCATTATTTGAAAATTCAAACCCATTAGGTACAGACTTTCTCAAAATTAAAGATTATGCTGCACCAGTGTCACGAAGAATCTAACACTACGTCCTATCTGTTTGTTACCATCAGTAGAAAACCGTCCCATTCGATATGTACTTATAAATTTTAGTCACTTATTATTTTCAGGTAATACCTCTTTCTTTGGAGACTTCTCCGCAGAAACAACACTAACAGGCTCTCTGTTCTTCTCCAAATAATTTTTTCATGGAAACAATTTGCCTTTACATGACCTTTCCTATTACACCAATAACAACAACCTAGACTCCTGAGTTTCTCTACTTCCACTACCACCACCAGACCTACTACTATTCACGTAGCTACGTGACTCTACACTACCATTTCTACCACTATTTACGTTATTACGGTTTACATATTGACCTGATTGAAAATCATTCGACCATTTCTGATAAGGTTTCCTGCCAATTATTTCCATTACGAAGAGAACTTTTAGGAATTTCCTTCTTTACCGAGTCATGCCTGTGCAAGGGAGTATTCATCAGAGGCAATTGCCACCTCCTGCAAAGAATCAATTTTCAACTCCTCTAAATGAATCTTTAGCTCCTCGACACAGACCGCTTAAATTCTTCTGTCAAAATTAACTCCCTAAATTTGTCAAAAAGAATCAACCTCTTTGGACTTTACCCAGTCGTCCATGAACTGTTCTTTCTTTCGCAAAAGAATTCCACGAAAGTCATATCGGACTCTTCTTAAAATTTCTAAATTTTTGCCTATACGCCTCCGGAACAAGATCATAAGCTTTCAGAATTATTGCCTTAACGAGTCATAATCAGATGACAAGTCCTCGTTAAGCGTATTGTACACACGCTGAGATTTCCCTTTTAAACGACACTGGACCAAAGTGGTCCACATGTCCTTGAAGGCCAATTCAGCTTTTAGCAATCCTCTCAAAAGAAATAAAGAATTCGGGACGTCTTCTTCATTAAATAGAACAAGTTTAAGGGCACTTAATAAATTAAATTTGTCATTATCACAACGATTACTACTACCATTATTAGCTGACAGCTGCAATTTCAACAATTGAATTTCATGATCCTCTCCTTCGCCCTCTCTTCAGCCTGCAACTGCAGGGCTTTAAATTCAACTCTTTAATCTTTGCTTGTTCCTCAAAATACTCAATTTCAGTTCCTTACCATCATCATTTACATCATTACCTTCATTACCCATTTCCTATTTGTATTACTAACACTGTCCTCTTTCTCCTCCACATCTCTGGCACTTACCTCTCCTTCTCATTTTCTTTCCTTACCATTCTCTATTTTCTCAAAAGTGACGCTATCCAGGGTTTCTTTATAGGACTAACGGCTTTTAATGACTTCAAATAAAGCTGACCTTTCCTAACTTCTGAAGCCAAACTTAAATCTAAACTCAGCTAAAATAAATAACTGATCTCTTTTTAGATCATAGAATTCCCTCTCCCAATCTGGATCTGCCAAAAATCAGGCAGCAGCAGCCTCTTCCTCCTCAAAATAATGCATGCTTACTTGCTAAATGGGGTGAAACTATAATAATTTACCTAACCTTCTTATTCGCTGACCTAAACACCTCTTTGAGTGCAACGTGAATTACGCTGTTGGATGATCCTGGCAAAAAGGTCTTAAAATATGTAATGAACTTATGTTCACAAAAATATTTAATATTTAGGAAGTGGCAAGAACAGGCTCTTTCATTTTTACGATCAGTGCCACAAAGGATTAATTAAAGTCAAGGGGCAAGATCACCAACAGAGCAAAAAAAAAAAAAATGCTAAACAAAACTTAATTATTTATTACAAAAAAAAAAAATTGATAATTACTTAAATGAAACCCCACAAAAAGAGCTGAATAAAGGGTGTACAAAACCTTCACCTAAAATAAACTCTTTCACACGATAGATCGAGAGACAGCAAGTAGGAGGAGGAAGGAAAACAACCTATTCTAGGAAAGCCCTGAAAAACTTTAGTATGAGAGAATGAAAGGGAAAAAATCCTTAATCTAATTTTTACAAAATAAACCTTAATATTACATACATAATAAACCACCTAAAAATAACCGTCGATATTAATCTTAATTAACACACGCCCTGGGTGAAAGCATGATGAATTTATATAAGACGCAGAACCACACACATGGCTGTCCAAAACGATCCTGAAATCACGAGAGTCTGCAGCCGGAGGATACAGCACACTGACACGCCAGCAACGTCTATATAAAGTGCACAGTTTATATCATACCAGCTATCAAAAAGGTTTAGGCGTTTTCACGACTCGGAGGTTGGCGGGACAGGCACACAGGACGAGGAAAGACAGGCTGTCCTTCCAAAGGCATCAGGCAGGTCAGGGATGCAAAAGTTGAATACTGAACGCGGGGAGCACAGGCAGTGCCCTTCAGAACGCACGGGAAGGGCGTCCGACCGCAGCAAAGAGATGTCCTCAGAAAGTAGCTGCAGCAGTCTCAGAAAAAAAAAAAACCAGCAACGTCCTCCGAAGTAAAGTAAATCCTTCAAAGCTGTACGAAAATTCCAACGGCAGAATCCTGCACGAAAAAAGAGTCTCCAAAACCTCCAAGATAGGGGCCGAATACACACTGCCTTCATCCTCAGCCAATAGTCCCCACCAAACGTGAGGCAGCGAAGAGGAATCACCAAATAAGCATTTCAGCCAAACAATTACATGAAAAGAAACAAAACTTTCATGGGCGAGTACCAATTAAAAAAAAACCTTCGGTAGGAGCTGCAAAACAACCTTAACCAGCTTTTCTTACTTTTACAGAAATAAAATAAAATTTAAATTAATTTTAAGTAATTTACTTTAAAGGCCACGAATAAAAAGAAAAATTAAGCAAATTATTACAATATATATATATATATATATATATATATACATATACAGTATATATATGTGTATATATATATATACAGTATATATATATACATATATATATATATATATACATATATATATATATATATATATATATATATATATATACATTTATATATGTGTGTGGCACAAGCTATTTTAGAACAAAGCAGAAGGAAAAAGCTTTGAGAAATTAAATCTAAAGAAGGACGAAGCAATGTGGATCCTTTGGCTGGGTACGTTTGATATTATACTGTCCCTCGCTAAGAGCTTGCTGAAGTCCTCTCAGGAATTCTGCTCCGGTAATGTTGGCGATAATATACTTAAGAGTTAGATGTCATGTAAGATAGCTGCAAACCTCCCCCTCCCTCTCTCTCTCTCTCTCTCTCTCTCTCTCTCTCTCTCTCTCTCTCTCTCTCTCTCTCTCTCTCTCTCTTCCTTCCATTTTGGGCCTTGAGGATTTTACGTCAGTTTATTGTGCAGCATCTCTCTCTCTCTCTCTCTCTCTCTCTCTCTCTCTCTCTCTCTCTCTCTTCCATTTGGGGCCTTTATGATTTTACGTCAGTTTATTGTGCAGCATCTCTCTCTCTCTCTCTCTCTCTCTCTCTCTCTCTCTCTCTCTCTCTCTCTCTCTCTCTCTTCTCTTTGTCTCTCATCTCTCTCTCTCTCTCTCTCTCTCTCCCATTTGGGGCCTCTATGATTTTACTGTCAGTTTATTTGGGGCCTTTCTGATTTTACGTCAGTTTCTCTCTCTCTCTCTCTCTCTCTCTCTCTCTCTCTCTCTCTCTCTCTCTCTCTCTCTCTTCTTCCCAAACACTTTTTTTTATACCATCAAATGGTAAATCTAGACTAGGTTTTGTTCGGTCTTTTTATTAACAAATTCCTTCCTCTTTCTCTGAGCCCTCCCAAAACTTATTGTTTTGCATTAGAAAGGCCGACGGGATTGCAACCCGAGGCCGGATAAGAATAATACACTGGGGAAAAACTTGGTTTAACCCTACTGCCTGAAAGAATTTCGTCATGGAATTCTTTATCGTGATGGTCGCTCCCCCTTAGAGGGTAGTGCCGTCAGTGCACCTTGCATGGTGCACTGTAGGCATTGTTACGGTTCTTTGCAGCGTCCCTTCGGCCCCTAGCTGCAACTTCTTCCTTTCCTTTTGCTATACCTCTCTTTCTTCCGTCTGACTTTCCATCCTCAATAACAAACAATTGTTTCATGGTGCAACTGCGAGGTTTTCCTCCTGTTACACCTTTGAACCTTCTTACTGTCAGTTTCCGTTTCAGCGCTGAATGACCTCATAGGTGCCAGCGCTTGGCCTTTGGCCTAAATTTTATATTCTGTTCTATTCTAGTCTAGGTCGCCAGCGGAATTACAGTGAAGTTTTGACAATTATGATTGTCTGATTTTAGTAATAATTGTATATATTTTTTAAATACTTTCTTAATAAATCATTATTTATTTGCAGATGCATTCCTTGTGTGTATATTCCCTGTTCTTGTTATTTTTTCTAGATCTGCTCCCATTGTCAGTGTGTGTGTACTCGTGCTTTATCAGGTATTTTGCCTTTAGGATTACTTTCCAAGTACTGTTTACTTAGTCTTTCGTGTCCCATTACTCTTTGTTTTATCATTACTTTCCAGAAACTTTTCCTGTGCCAATATCCATTGCTATACCATTAATTTCCACGAGGTACTTTCCCTGTGGCAGGAATCTCTCTCTCTTTTATTGTTTTATCATTATTTTCCAGATACTTCCAATGTGTCAATATTCTTTGTTTTATTGGTTTATCATTACTTTCCAGATATATCCCTTGTGTCAATATTCTATGTTTTGTTTTGTTATTCAAAATACTTTCCTTGTGATACTATTCGTTATTTTATCATTACTTTCTTGAATCTATTCTGTGTTTTGCATATTCCGCTCTCTTATCATCACTTTCCAGACTCTTTCCCCTTGTGCACACCCAGTGCTTATGTTATCAATAATAATCGTTCTTAGGACGTCAGGGAAAGAATGTCGGTTATTTCCTTTTTTCTTCTTTTTTGTCGACTGAAGAAGAGAGGAATGAAGATACCTTGGTATTTAAATGACTGATTTTCGGGTTCCCTTTAGTCGAAGGGAAGATGGAAAGATTTTGAAGTTATATTTGTGGGCTTTAGTTTGTCTTCTCATTCTTTTCATTTGTTTAGTAGGTTTTTTTCTTTTTATGGCTGTGTATTTTATTTTTTGATAGGTTATTCAATGTTGCTATCGCTTCTTAAAGCGATAAAATCATCTTGATACTTTTTTTTATAGTTAAAGACTTCTCACTTAAAAGTAGTTTTCATTATCATTGTGCATTTCATCCGGTGTTTTTTTTTTCTTAAGTTAAGCGGTACGCTGGTTGTAGTTTTCTGTAAAAGAAAACTATTGTGCCAGCTTTGTCTGTCCGCCGTCAGATCTTAAAAACTGCTGAGGCTAGAGGGCTGCAAATTGTTATGTTGATCATCCATCCTCCAATCGTCAAACATACCAAATTGCAGCCCTCTAGCCTCAGTAGTTTTTATTTTATTTAAGGTTAAAGTTAGCCACGATCGTGCGTCTGGCAACGATATAGGACAGACCACCACCAGTTCGTGATTAAAGATTCATGGGCCGCGGCTCATTCAGCAATACACCGAGACCACCGAAAGATAGATCTATTTTCTGTGGCCTTGATTATACGCAGTACAGAAAACTCGATTGCGCTGAAGTAACTTCGGCACATTTTTTACTCGTTTCAAGTAATTGTTTATAGGGAGTTAACCCGGACACACAGTCAAGCTCCAGAATGAATTTGAGATAATTAAGGAGGACAATTTAAGGGTTTAAGAATGGAAAGACACCAGACCAGGATTTTAGTGTGTGATTTAGTGGCTGATTAGGGTTTGTAAGGTGTCTCTGGATGAGCGAACAGTTCCGAAGGAAATGGTTAGAACAATATTTGTTCCTGTGTCGAAAGATAAAGGTGATAGAGAAGGCAATAAAGGAAAATCTTTGTGGTTTTAAGTATGAAAGAGGGTAATAGAAAGATCTTATGGTTTAGAATATATAGGTGAGAGAGTGGCTGGTTTGAGGTTAAAGTGGGTGTGAAAGAAAGTGTTATCTCTTGATTGTTGATCAGTATCTATGAGAATTCGGAGATAGAGCACTACATGTACATATAAGGTTGTGGGATGAGAAAATGGGTCATGAATAAAGTGTGTAATGACTGATGTATGCAGATGATACAGTACTGATTCATGGATAATGAAGATAAACTGGAGAAAATAGTGAAAGGTTTAAGAAACGTTTTCAAGAGGGGGAAAGTTGAGAATGAATGTGAACTAGAGTAAGGTTATTATGGTAAAATTGTGAAAATCAGGCTATGGCCATACACAAATACAGAAAGCTGGTACAGTGAAGACATTGCAAAATTCACAAGCTACGCTTATAGAAATGATAATTAAAAGAATAGTAATAGGTGTGGTATAAACGACAGTGTATAGTCAGGGATATACACATATACCATCGAGGAACACTAGTCCATTGTTTCGTTGCAAAAAAAGAGAAAAGTATATAGAAACCAGGCTCGATTGAATGCCATCGCGGCGCCAGAGTTCTTGTCAGTGTTCGGGTTGATGGATGGACATAAGGCGAAGGAAAGTGTCTATCCAGGTCACATCTGACGGAAGAGGCCCCAGTGGACGCTTTCAATCTCTATCTCTGTAACGTACCCATTCCTCCCTCCTGTTCTTCTTGAATTCTTCTGCTTATAACGTCCTTTTCTTTTTTCTATTCTCACATTATTTGCCGTTTGTTATTTTGTGTATGGGGGCCTTTTATTGTGGGTGATATTCATGTTAAAAATCTCTTATTCTTTTCCTCGTCGTTTGTCGTTCGTTTATCTCTTTTTAGGTAAGTCGTTGAATGACTGTCTCTTAGTTTCCCCTCCCTAAATTGTTCCTTCTAATTAGCCTGACTTTGTCCTTTGTGTTATTTTTGGAATGCCCCAAGGAATATATAATAATAATAATAATAATAATAATAATAATAATAATAATAATAATAATAATAATAATAATAATAATAATAATATCATTATTATTATTATTAATAAACCCTTGAACTGAAAGTCTTTAACCATTCGTACTACTACTAATGCTCTTATTATTGCTGTTGTTTCTGTAATAAAGAATGAACGTAATTTGATGAATTTTGAATCAATGATAAAAAGAATTTTATATTTCTGATATAAAAAAAAACACATGATGCAAATTTTTGCTTCTCATCAATAAATTTGACAAACCGAGATTTGGTGTCACGTTAATTTGATGAAGAACATCGTCTTATAAAGAACCCCTAGCTGCAACCCCTTTCATTCCTTTTACTGTACCTCCATTCATATTATCGTTCTTCCATCTTGCTATCCAACCCCACCTGACAATTATTTTATAGTGCAGTTGCGAGGTTTTCCTCCTGTTACACCTTTTTACTCTCAAATTTCCTTTCATAGGTCCCAGCACTTGGCCTTCAGGCTAAATTGTATATTGTATATATGCTATATTATTGCTTAATGGAAAGACTTTTTTATTATAAGTGTCGCAGCTCGAAGTTTCCTGACAGCTGACCAGATAAATATTTCGTATAATGACCCCAGGTCCTGAGTGAACCCACGGATACCGAAAGGTCACATTTCGTCCAGTAGAGATGAATCGTCTCCAGGTTGTGGAAACTGACCTTTTTCTAGGTCGGTTTATAATTCTCTCTCTCTCTCTCTCTCTCTCTCTCTCTCTCTCTCTCTCTCTCTCTCTCTCTCTCTCTTTACAAGATTTTGTTACTTTATATAGCTTTCTCTCTCTATCGCATTTACGGAATTATTTGTGATTTCTTCGGTTTTATTATTGTTTTTCTGCAACATACGCATGCGTGAATACACATACACATACACACACACACACACACACACGTCCAAATGTGTAATTCTGAAAAGGAATATATTCATCTTATTTTTGGAGCTTTAGTAATGCTCTCTCTCTCTCTCTCTCTCTCTCTCTCTCTCTCTCTCTCTCTCTCTCTCTCTCTCTCTCTCATTTTGTTTTTGCCTTCTGGCCACACCCACTGTCCAAATCCGACGTACTCAGAGAGTCTGAGAGAGAGAGAGAGAGAGAGAGAGAGAGAGAGAGAGAGAGAGAGAGAGAGAGAGAGATCGACAAGAATGAATACTGCAGATGCATAAATTAGCTCCGTTCCCATTCCTCAAGCAAGCAGTGATCATTAGAGCTGATAATGTCGGAATTTATCGCCCAATTACTCGAACTTGTGGCGACAACGCACACCGAGTAATGATGGTGATGAGAGGTGCGGTGATAATGGAGATGAAAATAGTGCGGTGGTGATGATGGTGATGCTGAAGCCACTGCCGGGAGAGGGATGATAGGTATTTGTTGCGCGGTTTTTTGCAGTGGTGGGGTTCTTTATCGGAATCATAAGCCGTGAGTATTGCAATGATGATAAACTTTAGTGTATGGCCATGAGGAATTAGAGAATGCAGGTACAACGGAAATGTACGGAAGGATAATAATAATAATAATAATAATAATAATAATGGTATCATTATTTTTTATTTCTTTACAATAAGATACTGCAAAATACATCGGCATCATAGTTCTGTTGTTTCTGATATTGAAATAACGAGAGAAAATAATAATTATAATGTCGTCATTATTATTATTATTATTATTATTATTATTATTATTATTATTATTATTATTATTATTATTATTATTATTTTATTTCGGTACAATAAGATGCTACAGAATACGTCGGCACCATAGCTCCATTCCTTCTGATATTGAATTAAAGAGATAATAATTATTTACCTTGCGTACGTTGCGTATGAACGATTAAAAGTGAAATGTGGAGATGCGTAGAAGTGAGAAAAAAGGGTTACCTTTATGAAAGTATGGATCAGAGCGTTTTCAGATGGTCTGGTCATGTGGAGAGAATGGATGACGATAGGTTAGTTAAAAAAAAATGATAATTCAACGATCAAGTTTTGTTGGTGGGGGGAGGTGGTGGAGGCTATGTCTTCCTAGCCTTCTAGAAAGTGCTGGATAAGTGGAGCTAAAGAAGTATTAGAAAGGAAGTGTGGGCGTGAGCACTAGATAAAGGGAGTTGTTGCATTGTGCGTGGGGAGGTTCGACGCGCTGCTGTTGATCATTCTGCATAGTGAGTTCATCCATGATTAAGCAGTATGAACATCTCAGTGAATGCTGTTTTTTTTTTTTCCTCTAAAGCCACCCTCCTTTTAAGGGAACTGGCTTAATTACAAAATAAAAATTATCATAATTCATGTGCATATAATTTGCCTACGTTACTTTAGAGTTCACAGCCATCTGATCAAGATTCCTGAGTAGCTAGCTTGACTGATAGCTTTTTAAGGATTTCTCTTTTTAACCTAATCTGAATATATTTTTTTATATAAATTCCATTTTGCATTAGGATTATTATTCCCTAATGCTGGGTAAATCTGTTGTTGTCATTCATTACATACCGTGTTTATATAACAGTGGTTACTACTTTATATCATCATGTTAAAAGGGCACTTATCACTGTCAGTTAAGCTAGTTTTACAGAAACACATCAAAAGGTAACTTCAAACTGGCCGCCCTATTCACTCCCTATTTTTTTTCTCGGAAATTTATTTATATACCTAGCTTTTATCCGTTATTTTTTTATGTACTGCGTCGGAAGTACCTCACAGTAATTGCAAGGATGATTTCTCCTCCCCTGCTATCATACGAGTACACAGTGCAATGACGCCTCACTGTCCCACAAAAAATTTGCGTGTATTATGAATTGAGATCCAACAAGTGACATCACTTTCACTTTTCTCCATGACCGATAAACTCAGAATCTCTGTTCTTCGTCTATGGTCTTTGTATTCACTTTTAAAATAACTATTGTCAGCTCTGCAACCCCTTCTATAAACATGAAATTAATTTTATTCATTTTTTCATTTTTCCAAATACTAATTTTTGGGATAAATAGAATTTCCAGATTCAGCTTCATAGGGATTTGTAATAATAATAATAATAATAATAATAATAATAATAATAATAATAATAATAATAATAATAATAATAATGATAATAATAATAATCTATACATTTATTAATTTGATTAATTTTTATCTAGTAACCGATCTCTTCTTTCTGCATTTTCCGTTACCTTCTGTTAATGCTTTCAAATGAACACCGTACTCTTTGGAAGATTGAATTTCAAGTCACTGGCCCCTCGAATAGGGTTCATCTTCTGGGTAATAATAATAATAATAATAATAATAATAATAATAATAATAATAATAATAATAATCCAGAAATTAGCTGCGGAAATCCAGCTTATCCTTCGCTTGACATCACTCGAAGCCAAGCCATTAAGCTTGAAAGTACCCCGCCGTTGACGTAGCAGAGCCCTTTTGACACAGCCCCCTTGACACACGACACGGCGTCTTGACACTTCTCACGAGTACCTGACACCGAACACCTCCCATACGTCGTCATTTGCACTGCCATTCATCACTTCACGTGCCATTACGAATTCGGTCGGGCCTTCTTTTGCACATGGCGGCGGATGGGGCAAGGGAGGTGGGTCAGGGGTAAAGGGGTTGTTGGGGGCGGGGAGAGTCCAGATGTCTGTGGCGTTCAGTTGTATAGGGTGATTTTAGGTGCTCTCTCTCTCTCTCTCTCTCTCTCTCTCTCTCTCTCTCTCTCTCTCTCTCTCTCTCTCTCTCTCTCTCTTCTCACATCTTTTTTTTACATTGCTTATAATTGTAAATGGCCCTGAGCTGAAATGAAAGATATTATTATTATTATTATTATTACAATATACAGATGCACACAAGGCAAGTACAGTAAAGTACAAAAATACGAACTGCACGAAAAGAAACAATTTTTACACCAGCAGTAATAATAGTGGTAATAATGTGAATTCAGATACCTAGGGGAAGATGAAATAACAAGTGAACAGAACGTAACGTGTTTCTTGGCCGTTATATATTCTGGATATATATATGTACATTATATATATATATATATATATATATATATATATATATATATATATGTGTGTGTGTGTGTGTGTGTGTGTGTGTGTGTGTGTGTGTGTGTGTGTGTATCTTATATTTATATAGAGTTATGTGTCTATGTATATGCATGCAGGAGGTGAAATATGCTTAAAATGATTAAATGTGAGTAGAAAGGGAGTCAGTGATTATTGGTTCAAGTCTTGTGAGCCGCACACAGCAGTCGACTAATTACCAGATTTATATTTCACTACTTTGGTTAAAAAAAGAAATGTGACATTTTGGTTGAGGGGCGTACGGCGAGATCTTCCCTTCCTCACCTTGAATGAGAGAGAGAGAGAGAGAGAGAGAGAGAGAGAGAGAGAGAGAGAGAGAGAAGTAAGTAAGTATAGCTTAGTTTTACCAGACCACTGAGCTGATTAACAGCTCTCCTAGGGCTGGCCCGAAGGATTAGACTTATTTTTACGTGGCTAAGAACCAATTGGTTACTTAGCAACGGGTCCTACAGCTTATTGTGGAATCCGAACCACATTATAGCGAGAAATGAATTTCTATCACCAGAAATAAATTCCTCTAACTCTTCATCAGCCGGCGGCGGGAATCGAACTCCGGCCCATCGAATGACGGTCTGAAGCTCAACCAACTCGGCCAACAAACGGCTAGAGAGAGAGAGAGATTTCCTTAGCTGTCAGAGAGAGAGAGAGAGAGAGAGGTTTCCTTAGCTGTTAGAGAGAGAGAGATTTTTAGCTGTCAGAGAGAGAGAGAGAGAGAGAGAGAGAGAGAGAGAGAGAGAGAGAGAGAGAGAGAGGTTTCCTTAGCTGTTAGAGAGAGAGAGAGATTTCCTTAGCTGTCAGAGAGAGAGAGAGAGAGAGAGAGAGAGAGAGAGAGAGGTTTCCTTAGCTGTTAGAGAGAGAGAGATTTCTTAGCTGTGGAGAGAGAGAGAGAGAGAGAGAGAGAGAGAGAGAGAGAGAGAGAGAGAGAGAGGTTTCCTTAGCTGTTAGAGAGAGAGAGATTTCCTTAGCTGTTAGAGAGAGAGAGAGATTTCCTTAGCTGTCAGAGAGAGAGAGAGATTTCCTTATATGTTAGAGAGAGAGAGAGAGAGAGAGAGAGAGAGAGAGAGAGAGATTTCCTTAGCTGTTAGAGAGAGAGAGAGATTTCCTTAGCTGTCAGAGAGAGAGAGAGAGAGAGAGAGAGAGAGAGAGAGAGAGAGAGAGAGAGAGAGAGAGAGAGAGAGATTTCCTTAGCTGTTAGAGAGAGAGAGAGATTTAGCTTAGCTGAGAGAGAGAGAGAGAGAGAGAGAGAGAGAGAGAGAGAGAGAGAGAGGTTTCTTAGCTGTTAGAGAGAGAGAGAGAGAGAGAGATTTCGTAGCTGTTAGAGAGAGAAAGAGAGAGAGATATCCTTAGCTGTTAGAGAGAGAGAGAGAGAGAGAGAGAGAGAGAGAGAGAGAGAGAGAGAGAGAGAGAATTTCCTTAGCTGTAAGGAAGGCAGAATTGTCTTATAAAAACGATCCTCAGATCAGAGAGAGAGAGAGAGAGAGAGAGAGAGAGAAAGAGAGAGAGAGAGAGAGAGAGAAAGACTTTTCTGTAGCTGTAAAGAAAGCAGAGTTGTTTCTGGGATACGATCCCCAGATGAGACGGCTGATTTAGGTCATACGGTTCGACGGCTAAGAAAAAAAAAATGAAAGGAACATGAGAAGGAAAATTATGAGAGATGAGAAACGGCAAATGAGTAAAAGAGACATTTGCGGGAGTTAAATGACTTTGGGAAAGTATAAATGTCTTTTGACGCCATGATCATTTTCCAACGTAAAGAGGCCCCCAAAGGACCTGCGGCGGTAGAGTTCATAATATTTTCTACTCTCTCTCTCTCTCTCTCTCTCTCTCTCTCTCTCTCTCTCTCTCTCTCTCTCTCTGTATTTGCGGTTCAGCGATATCCTTTCTTGCGGTTGCTGCGATGACTCCTCTTTCACCATTATCTGTTGTCTGGTCGTTTCGATTTTTTCTTTTTGCCATTCTTTTGCTAGTCGCTAGTCTTTTTTTTTGACGTATTTATCTCTCTCTCTCTCTCTCTCTCTCTCTCTCTCTCTCTCTCTCTCTCTCTGGAGAGCCTCCACGAAGTAATCCTCACCCCACCTGGGTGAAACCATTAATAAGATGAGCTATCAAATGTTACTTTGGATGAGAGAGTTGCGTTTTCATTGCAGTTTCATGACACGACGATGATGTGGTGTTAGCATCTCTAATGGAAGGTCTTCATAAACAAATCGATACCGGCCGAAGGTGTGCGGACGAATATAACATGCTTTACAACGAGATGCAATGAAATCATGACGCTATGCATATCGTCACTCCGTTGAGCATTCAGACGCGTTGAGGAGCCTCAGATATTCTTCCGGATTCAACCTATCGAAGGCAGCTCATTATATAATATTAATCATAATAACCATCATCATCTTCATTTCAACTCAGAGTCATATACGATACAAACGTCAGACACAGCACGGTACAAAAATATAAATTACACTTAGATAAAAAAGAAATATTGTACCATTGCACTCAAACATTCCTGCAATATTAGTAATGAAAATGTACAGATTTTTTTTCGGTTTGAAACGACAGACAGATAGAATATGCAGGTAGCCTGCTAAAAAAGGAGCTTGAATATATATTTTTCAAGACAATAAATTATAGCGAGGGATCGGAGAGATGCAGCTAACATAATTGCAATGTTTGTGTTGTATAAGATTATCATTACTGTTATTGGTCTACTACCATCGAAGCCCGGCGTCTACATTTTTCCTTTCTTTGTCCATCTGTCAGTCCATCAGTTTTTCCGTCAAGCGTGCCTGTCGCACATGTCTCGTCTGCCAAACATGGTTCAAGAGGTAGGCCAACGTGCACCAAACGCCATTTTTCCATTTTTACTTTATCTAAGGCCTTAGCGAAAACGTGAGAAGTTGGTTCCCTTATTCCATATATTTGGCATACAACAGTATCCCTAGTCTTAACTTTCGCACTGTAAGAGACGAAGAATTCACTAATGAAACACTTTATATGACTAAGAGTAAGAGGTTTGTAACTTTGTGACTTTGTGACCTTGACCCTGACCTTTTTTTGAAAATAGCTGCCAACGGGGGCTCTCAGGTTCCGCTAATACATATTGTTGAGGGAAATTGTCGGAGTTTATGTTTCCTTAGCAAGAACCGCAGCGGTGTCTTCTAAAATATTTCATCACTCGGATTGCTCTCAAAGAGGAGTTGGTTTGGTTTCATTACGGTAGACAGTGCGTTAGCAATACTCTCAGAATTATTATTATTATTATTATTATTATTATTATTATTATTATTATTATTATTATTATTATTATTATTATTATTATTACTCTTTCAGCGGCATTTAGCTTGTAGAAAGTCTTCTCTATTCTCTGTTCTCCTCTACAAGGCTCTCTACAAGCTAAACGCCGTTGAAAGAGCGATTATTTTTAATAGCACTGCCCTAAAAGAGGGTCTCCTTAAATATTATTATTATTATTATTATTATTATTATTATTATTATTATTATTATTATTATTATTATCGTACGAATTTGCAAGATATCAGTGTAAGGAATGGAAAGATGGATTGAAATGTCTTTTGAGTACAGACAACGGACATAACACTTCTGTCCAACTAGAGCAAGAGCCCGTGCCAGCACAAGGCTGGCTTAATCTAAAAGGAGCGAACGAACTAGCTTTGTACTGACATCGTACTACTGCCTCTACTACTGAAGCAACTGTTCCTGCTGCTGTTGCTTCATTCGGACTGCTGTTGCTTCATTCAGACTGCTGTCGCTTTATGCAGACTGCAGCTACTCCATTCAGACTGCTGTTGCTTCATTCAGACTGCTGTTGCTCCGTTCAGACCGGCGACTCATTTTAATTCTCGAAGAGAGCGAAGAAAATCACATGGTCATATGACCTTCCGAAAGGGCGACCTGCCAGACGCCACCTCCACTGGACCCCCCCCCCATAACCTGTAATTACAGGTCATTTTGCATGGGCCATCAGTAACGGCCAGGGGACAGGGAACAGGAGAAAGGCCGAATCTCGAGGAGAAACCCAAGGAACGAACGACCAACGAGCACATCCTGAGACCAATCGGAGGTTATATGAAACTGTTCGGTTCGTAATAAAGTTGGAATGATTTCGTGGGACCTTCTCCTGTAGGGTTTTAGAAATGTTCGGTTCAGGTTCAGTTGGAGTTACTTGGAGTCACCTCTGAAATGTTTGCAGGACCTTTCAATCTGAAATCCTGGTGGAATAAATGGATATGTTATTATTATTATTATTATTATTATTATTATTATTATTATTATTATTATTATTATTATTATTATTATTCCTTAAATGTGGATGCAGGATGTAGAAATAGATTTATCTGTACAGAGCAACTTATTATTTATGCCATTTTTCCGTACTGTCATTGACCCCAACACGGCCATTGTTTTTCTCATATGTTATTAGCAAAGATAGCTGCTATAAGAACACCTTATAGCGGCTATCTTTGTTAATAACCAGGTCCTGGTAATAACAGTAGGAAAAATAATAGCTGTGTTGGGGACAATGACAGTACAAAAAATGGCATAAATAATAAGAAAAAAAATTTGTATACATAACAGATCATGCAAAACTATATTAATCCACCTTTCCATAACCTCATCATAACTCTAAGTCTCAATGGCTCCTCCAACTTCATCTAGTCTCTTATCGTGGCCTCCAAATTTACAGATTCTACCAACTTTTTCATCTCCTCCAACCTCAATTTGTCTTTCAACATGGTTGACAGAAGTCAATCTCATCTTCCCCAAACTCGAACATTTTTTTTCGACCTCACAACCTTCGCCTGCCACGCAACCTGACTCGCTCCCCCCAAAAAAAAAAAAAAAAAAAAAAATTACTGTCCTTTAACCGTCCTGTCTTCGTTAACCTCAACCTCTCCTGTAACCCCACCATATTCCTTAACCTCATTACCTCTTCCTGTTCCCTTATTTTCTATTAGCCTCGTCTCATTGTTTATTTTAACTTCATCTACTTCAATCTCTTCTGTTTCTTCAGTGTCTTGATGCTTTCCTTATTAAGCTTTCCAGTGTCATCCCATTCTCCTCTCCGGGGTGCACTGTAGGCATTACTAAAAGTTCTTGCAAGCGTCCTTTCGGCCCATAGCTGCAACCCCTTTCATTCCTTTTACTGTACCTCCATTCATATCTTTCTTCCATCTTGCTATCCAGCAGCTCCTAACAATTATGTCACAGTGCAACTGCGAGGTTTTCCTCCTGTTACACCCTTTAGACCTACCTACTCTCAATTTCCTTTCCAGCGCTGGATGACCTCAAAGGTTCCAGTGCTTGGCCTTTGGCCTAAATTCTAATTTCATTCCATTCCACCCCATTCTCCTGATTTATCTAGAACTTTGCCTCCACTTTGCCATGACGCCTGTCCACTGGCAGGGTAATATTTCTTTGTCTTTTGGTTATTATCAGTGAAATTTCAAAATTTTTTTTTTTTTGTGAATTCAGGACAGAGTTAAAGTAATACTGGTCATAAAAATAATGTTTCTAATTCCATTCATTAGTGGTGACTTTTTTTTTTTGTACTTTTGTGTTATGTATCAATAACAACAGAAGCAGAAATAGATAAAGAAGAATTTACAAGAGCTAAACCGCCAGACTTCAATCCAACTCCGAACTAATCGGGTATGACCTTTCCTTCTCTCTTTCCCCGGTGACTCATCGCGCGATTTCCCGACGAAAAGGGTCACTAGGGACACCGAGCAGGGCAATCATAGACTGGAGTTTTAAGGAACCACCTCCCCCCTACCCTCTTTTTTTTTCAAATGGTTGATTTATATTGAAGTTCCGTTTCCTGAACTTCCATTCTAACCTCTCTCTCTCTCTCTCTCTCTCTCTCTCTCTCTCTCTCTCTCTCTCTCTCTCTCTCTCTCTCAATTCCGTTTCCTGAACTTCCAGTCTAACCTCTCTCTCTCTCTCTCTCTCTCTCTCTCTCTCTCTCTCTCTCTCTCTCTCTCTCTCTCTCTGCAGTCTAGTCCCTAGTCTCCCTCGAAAATAACTACCTGAATCCAACGGGCAAAAGGGGTGAGGAGTGAGGCTTGGCTGGTGATAAACGTTAAAATATGTATGGTTGTATGTATGGTGTGTGTACCTACACAACAGACATACAATATGCCTTCCTTTCTTTCAAGTTTACTTCAAAATGAGTTTTGCAATTAGCTTTCGCGTCGCGTTAAATAACAAACTACTACGAAAGCTGTTTCGTACAAAACTCACTGATTCGTGAATTGTTTATATGATATTTTATCCACACACAACATCATGAGCTCGTATCTGACAGAAACTGCCTGTCACTTGGCCGCCACTCTCCTCTATTCCTAGAAACCATCGAGCGGAATTGATTGATCCTTCGCGGTTGAAAATTCAAAATTATAGGGTTTCTGCTTGTCCTTCCCTTCCGTTTGTTTTCTCTCTCTCTCTCTCTCTCTCTCTCTCTCTCTCTCTCTCTCTCTCTCACAGAAGGAGAAAGAAATATAAGATATGGTTAAATATTTCAAGGGGTTCTCAGAAGGAATTACAATCACCCATTCTTCAACAGACGGTCATTATCACCCTCGCCGCTCCCCCCGTTTCTTGTCTTCGTCAGGTCTGGTCTAGGTACGGGGATAATGTTGCATGGCCTGTTAGCCCTGCTATAGGAAAGTTTTGATTTTAACTTTAATACTTCTCTTAGTTTCTCCTGTATCGATAATAATAATAATAATAATAATAATAATAATAATAATAATAATAATAATAATAATAATAAAAGCCGCGTGGATATTTCTTGTTTGTCCCCTCTCCCGGGTAACAGTAAGGGAGACATGACACAGCCACCCACCCCCTGCAAACCGGTTTGTCCGCCCCGGGTGGGGGCGGGGTAGGTAGGGGAATGGGAGGGTAGGGGAAACATCCACCCTCCTCCTGCAAACCTGTTTGTCTTCCCCTGGTGGGGCCGGGGTAGATAGGGGATCGGGAGGGTAGGAGAGACATTAGCGCCGAGTTCCAGCGCGTGCTACGCGTGCCAATAAGTTAATAATAATAATAATAATAATAATAATAATAATAATTTACTTTATTTCAGTTCCTCATTGGACGGTTTGGTATCGTTCTTGGCTAGCATTCTGCTGAGCCCGCGTTCGATTCTCCGACCGGCCAATGAAGAATTAGAGGAATTTATTTCTGGTGATAGAAATTCATTTCTCGTTATAATGTGGTTCGGATTCCACAATAAGCTGTAGGTCCCGTTGCTAGGTAACCAATTGGTTCTTAGCCACGTAAAATAAATCTAATCCTTCTGGCCAGCCCTAGGAGAGCTGTTAGTCAACTCAGTTGTCTGGTAAAACTAAGATATACTTAACTTTTGTGTTCAATATGCAATGCATCGCAGCAGAATTCCAGTAATACAATGTTGTATTTCTCACCCCCGGATCAGAATTAAGTAATACAGCATTGTATTTTTTTCCCCCAGATCAATTGCGTTCCACAACGCGAAAATTACCTGACCAAACGGGAATCAAGCGGACGGAGATTCGCCGGTCTCGGCCGATCACGTTTTCGTGTCACTTTAACGAACGAGAGAAGCTATACTTTGCCTGCCCACCGACCGGTAATTTACTTTTCAGAACGGGACTCGTCACTTCGTGGAATAGCACCCGTGGGGTGGTCCCGACAAATTCGTGATTCCACTCCCAACATTTTATTTTCCTTCGCCCCGTGTCCAAGTACGGTTAAATGTATTGAATAATTTTTGCTGTCTAATCTACAAGACCTCTCTCTCTCTCTCTCTCTCTCTCTCTCTCTCTCTCTCTCTCTCTCTCTCTAAAATTCTCGGAAATGGTCGGTAAATAATGCCAGAAAATAACGCTTCCGCCGGTTAGTTGTTCGCGAGACCTTAGTTACTATTGTTTGTTCTTATTTACTGTTCTTATTTATTTGTTTGTGGTATTGTCACTTGGTTTCTGTATTTTCTGTTTACTGTATCCATCATATATTTATTTTTGTTTAGTACTTTGACGCATTGAAGAAATCTGTTGTCGTCAGTATTATTATAATTATTACTATTATTGTTATTGTTATATTTTTCTTTTTACTGCATCTTCATTACGTATTTGTTTATGGCAATAAGGTGATCAATGTGGCAGCTTTACCTTCCTCTTAATTTCCACGTATAATGTATCAGCAAAAATATGCAAAATTATATTTGCAAAAAAAATCTCAAAACGTATATTGAAATATAAAATACCACAGCTTTGTTAGGAGAAAAATGAAATATAAAATAACAGCTTGTCATGTGAAGAGGAAAAGGGGAAACTATATCAAAAGAAAAATCATGCAAAATTACATTAGCAAATCAAATAGAACAGAGATGCATTATCAGCAAAAAAAAAAAAAAAAAATAGAAAAGTAGAAAAAAAGAAAAATAGAAAAACATCCAATATATATTTTACAACCTGACTGTCGTTCTATATTGGATCATGATAACATTTGGGGGCTAGTGGCACTCGTGTGCCACCGAACCGGAAGTACTTTACAGTGGGGGCAGAAGAGGCTCAAGTAGGAGGAGGCACTCGGGTTAAAGATTCCTGATTGGAACCATCTGTTTCAAGTGTGGATGTCCTTAGCCATCTGTGCATGGGGTTGGGTTTTTTTTTTATTGCATGGGGTTGTTTTGTTTGAGTGTTTATTTTTTTTTTATTGTTCTTTTGTTCATCTGTTTTGTTTTGCCTACAGAAGTGTTCATTTAATCAGCGCAACAATTTCCCTCAGAGGGGCTTTATGTTATATATATATATATATATATATATATATATATATATATATATATATATATATATATATATATATATAAATGTATATATTATATATATATATATATATATATATATTATATATACACATATACATATATATATATATTATATATATATCTATATATATATACATATATATATATATATATATATATATATATATATATATATATATTATTCTTATATTTGTTCTTATATGAAATACATATTCAAATATGATCTAACTATTGTGTTTCTGTAAACATGTGTGTAAAACTCTGTGTTAAATAGCTTAATTTAATTGTATTCGATGACAGAGTTTATAGTAACAGTATTACCATTTAGAGTATTTCGGTATTTAGGGGTTTATGCAACAATGGGCTTTTGCTGTCAAATAGAAAGTGGATAAATGAAAAATGTCCAGTTATTTACACCAGTTATATAATAAATAGACATTTTCTTGTTATCATTATTATTACATTATTATTAGGAATGATACTACTGTTGCCACTTCATCGCCACTCGACAACTATAGACCACAAATTGTACACCGTGAGACCAAAGGACAGTTGAGACAGGAGACCAAAGGCCATGAGAGACCACCGCAGACCAGAGAGACCAGGGTCCGTAATTAGCAGGGTCCGAGGCAGTCCCAAGTTGACCGTTAATCTTCGCTAATCACCGCGTCAAGCAAAACAGCGCCATCTTGTGCTCTCATCAGATGCGGTTATGAGACGCATCTCATTCTCCTGGACCTTATTAACACATCCCCACCTCTCCCATCCCCCAACAGTCTTGGGGTATATCCGCACACCCCCCCCCACGTCCCTTCTCCCTTTTCCCTTTCCCTTTGTTCTGTTGCTCTGCATTTTTCCTTGTTCTCTTGCGTTTCTGTTATTTCTGTTTTCAATAGGGATTTTTCTGGATTTATTTTGTGGGTGTCATATTTTTCTGATATTCTTTTCGTTATTGTCATTGTTTTTCCTCACGTTCCTTCCTTTAGTATTTCTCTTTCTCTTGCGGATGCATTTGTCACATAGTTATCATTGCTTTTTATCACTTCATTTTTATTATCATTATATCGTTTTACTAGTCCAGCTTCTTTGTGCTCTTCCGAACTTTTTCTCCCTATTCTTATCTCTTGTCTTGTGAATTCACAGTAAATAATGGGGTGCTACAGGGGAAGGTTATGGCACCTCAGCTGTTTGTCCGCCTCATGAACTGTACATTATAAAAAGTGGTTTGAGATGGAGGAGAAGGTTTAGATTGGAGTAACGATAGAAACCTAACAGACATAGAATATGCAGATGATACGGTCTTAACCAGCAACAGACCACAAGATTTACAGTGCTTGTTTAATAGAATGCTTCATAATTCTGGAGCTGAGATTTAGGATAAATCTAAGAAAAACAGAAAGAGAGATGCTCTGAGGTGCGGAATAACACTAGATGGGGGAATGAGTGAGGTTGAATTTAGCGAAAGACCGAAGAAGACAAATCGAACAATGGGCGGGATGAATAAGGTCTGTTTCAAGTTTCTTTGCATTATTATTTTTCCCTGTTTCATATATCGGATTTTTGTACTGAGTTTCACTCGCCATGCAAATTAATGTGAATTTTAGCACGTTGCTTCTCAGCGTGCGTACATTAAACATCAAATATAATACATTTAATAGAAGAAAAGGAACGAACAAGGGAACTTCTCTCATTATTTCTCTTCGACAAAGTGAAACTCATTGTTACCGCCTAAACATTGTGATTTTATTTGATGCAATATATTGAGCATCTGCTATTTGTTTTGATTTTAAATTTTTGGGGTCCGAAAGATAGCCTTTCTGTTTGCATATGAATAATAATAATAATAATAATAATAATAATAATAATAATAATAATAATAATAATAAATACAGAGAGCAAACCAGTTGGTGAAATACCAAAATAAGTGCACTTTGCAAGGCATGCAATTAAAATCGCGTAACAAGAGCGTTTAGAAATTTCAGTGGTTCCCAACGAGGGGCGTACCAAGGGGGCTAATTTGATTTTTAAGGAGGGCAATATGAGAATGTTTAAACCAAGTTAATGTCCTTTTAGGCTTCCTCCACGTGAATATAAGAATTATATATCACCACAGGGGCCATTAGGATTTTAGAGGTGATTAGTTGGGGCATAGCCATAAAAAAAAAAAAGTTGGGAACCACTGTTTGGGAAAAGGTTGTGATAGTGGGCGTGGGTGAGTGAAAGACGAGGCAAAGGAGGAGAGGTGTTGTCGTCTGTAGTCTGAGGACAGTGGTTACTCTGAAGGCTTCTCGTTTATGTTCTTGCGTCTCCTTATTTGGTCTCGTGTGACATTTCCGGACGGTTCAGGAGTTTGACGGTTGGATCCATGTCCGCTGTCGAGGTAGGGAAAATTCTCTCTCTCTCTCTCTCTCTCTCTCTCTCTCTCTCTCTCTCTCTCTCTCGTTAAAAGTAGAAATGGTAAATTCTTCTGGACGAAGTCAGATAATTCGGAGCGTTGCCTGAAAATTATCAGGTGTAGTGTATATCAGTATTGTTAGTAGCTGTGATAACATGAATAGTAGTAGTAGTAATAATAATGATCTTATAATAATAATAATCGTTTCTAAAAGTGTCAAGGTTTCAACGAAAATTATCTCTAAATAACAGGGCTGCATTTCCTTTGACACCATGCACCAACGTAGAAGGTTCTACATCATATTCCATTTCCTTTATCCTCCCAAAACTCTTGCCTGTTCCTCACTAATATTCATTATTCCCCTCAACATCCTCTCCGCTTCTTCACCTCCCACCCCATGAAACCCCTCGTTTGACTGCTCCTCGTCGTCATATCTCTCAAAATCTCGTGTTACTTGACTGATTCCTGTCTATTAATGCCTTCAAAACAATCTCTTCCCCATTGTTATTCCCTCAAAGTCCCTTCATTTCCAGTCTACTGTTCCCTCAGAATCTCTTCCCTGCCTATTTTTACTTCAGAATTTCATTATTCTCTTTTTGATTTTCCCCCAAATTTCCCTTTTTGTTGTTTGTTATTTCCACAAAATCATCGATTCTTCCTTTTATTCCTCTAACATTATTTCCTCAAAATTCCCCTCACATTCGCCTCCCATCTAAAGCTTCTGCCCATCCTCCCCCCCCTCCTCCTTCCACCTTCCCCCCTCCCCTCCTCCCCTCTCCTCGTATTCTGAATTTGTCTCATCCCTCACACTTCCTGTTTTCGCTGCTTTGCGGAATCCAAAATAGGGTATCGAACGCTTTTAATCAAAGCACGCGCCCCCTGCTGATTGAGAAGAGGATTTGCATTAGAAGTAGTATCAGGAAGATGAGAAGAATAAGCGGTTTAAGTAACATTAGGAAGGGGGTTGGAGCGAGGAACGTTTGTGTATTTTTGTTTGATTTTGTGTTTTAGGTCTTCCCCTTCTCCGGGTGATTGAGGGAGAACGGAACTATCGCCTCCCTATATAAGAACAGGTGCTTCCTAACGTGTAGTAGTGTGGAGAGAGAGAGAGAGAGAGAGAGAGAGAGAGCTGTGCCATACCAATTTCTTTTAACTCTCTTATGTAGACCTCATAATCAATGTTAATTTACCATTGATTCTTATGTTATATCATTCTACGAATGGCTAATTTTTCGAGCACTTCGTCTTAGGATGATAAAATATTTAAGATAGTGTGGCCCAGACGAGCAAAGAGAGAGAGAGAGAGAGAGAGAGAGAGAAAGAGGGCTATGCCTTAACAATTTCTTTTAACTATCTTGTGTAGATCTCGTAATCAATATTAATTTACAATTGGTTCTTATGTTATATCATTTTACGAATGGCTAATTTTTCGAGTTCTTCATCTTAGGATAATATGTCTAAGGTAGTGTGGCCCAGACGAGCATGAGTGCCCAAATTTAAGTTTGGTCGTTTCAAGAATTGTGAGAAAATTAACTTTCCTTCTTAATCGACTACTAACACACATTTTTAAAATGAAGCAGGTAAAATGATTTAAGGAATATCAAGGAACAGAAAATTCACTCTCAAATAGCCATGAATTTCATAAAGAAATTGACGAATCGGTTGATGCTTGACTTTGCAAATTTGAAGATGTTAAGACAGTTTTTGAAGCATTAGCTTAACCTTGTCATTGCAATATTTGTGGAAATAGATATATTTTTTTTAAATGAGAAGCCCACTGGGGTTATTTAAAAGAGAAGATGGAAAAGGACTCCAAGGTTGTTGATAATCACAAGGTTTATTTTTTTTTTTCAGGTATGTGAATAAATCGTCCAGGCAAGACTTTGCTGGTATGTATTGATATGTATATTTTTGTCGTGTGTACGTTTATATATATGCATGTTTATGTGTATTTATATGTTTACATACACATAATTATATGTTTGTACATATAAAACATATTTAAATATATACATATACATACGTACATGTGTATATATATAAATATATAAATGTCTATGTACAGGAACACGTGAAGTTTAAACACCACATGCCATAGGGGAAAACGAAGCAGGGCGTTTTCCAAAGAGTACATTGAAAAAATTTGTTAACAGCCGAAACTGGTCTTTACCATATCCTCTGCTTTTGTTCCTTTATTCTAATTTATATATGTATATCTATCTATCTATCTATTTATATATATATATATATATATATATATATATATATATATATATATATTTGTTCGTCTTTTTAATTAATTTATTTTCAGCTGCATTCAATTGATATGATTTGATAAATGTAGTTTATTCCGCGTGGATTAAAAGCATACTTGTTAAATATAATTATGGTCCCTCGTATAGATTTCAATTTAGTTTCGACTTTTTATGACTTTCACACTTTAGTTTGGTATTAGTGTAACTTTGTATTTGCACAGTTATGTGACCTTTCTTTATTTTGTTTTTCATTCATTTCTTTTCATTTTAGAATCCTGATAAAAGTTTGGTATTTATTTATGAAGTTTTCTTTATACTTTCTTATTCACTTATTTTTGTAAGAATTTGTTTCATGTATTTTCATGCAAGTTGAATTTTGTAATTTTGTATATTACTTATGTATGCCATTTTCTGTTTATAAATAGCATTTCCTGTTTATCTTTTTATTCTTTAACATTCGTAAATTTATTATAATACTCAGCATCACTACCAATTTTTTGTGTTATGTGCACCAGTTTCTATTTAATTAAAAACTAGCATGTTGTTTATTTCTTCATGAGAATCTTCTCTTTTTATATTAGATATTTATCATACAGACTTGCCAAAATATTTAGAACTAATGTTACAACACGCTAATTCCCGCGTTCATAACCTCACGAGTTCAACCCCATGTGCTAAAAGCTCTCTCTCTCTCTCTCTCTCTCTCTCTCTCTCTCTCTCTCTCTCTCTCTCTCTCTCTCTCTCTCTCTCTGTTTGCAATTTGTGTTTGCAGAAGGTCTTTGCAATTTGCATTCATGCCTCGTTATGTAGCCTAATCCGTATCTTTGTCAGCGGTGGGCGTTGCCAGGTGTAAAGTGCAGTTTCGAAGATTATTTTTTGTCTAATGATGGCCGTAGGGAAGATTTATTTTGGAAAAGGAGTGGTGTTCCGAATAATGATAATAATTGGGTTCGTCATTGATTGGACAGTTGAAGAATGACCGTTGTCTCGGATTTCTTCAGAGCCACCATTTATTGTGGGGAACGACTCAATAGTGAAAATCATCGTTCTTCTTCTTCTTCTTCTTCTTCTTCTTCTTCTTCTTCTTCTTCTTCTTCTTCTTCTTCTTCTTCTTATTATTATTATTATTATTATTATTATTATTATTATTATTATTATTATTATTGTTGTTGTTGTTGTTGTTGTTGTTGTTTTTTCTTTTGTTGCTTAATATTCAGTCCATTATCTTTTGTTTTCTCGATTTTCTAATATTTCCTTCTCCTGAGGCACAATTCTGTTGATTCCTTCAGGGCTCTAACCTATCTTTACCGTTCTTCTTCTTCTTCTTCTTCTTCTTCTTCTTCTTCTTATTCTTCTTCTTCTTCTTCTTCTTCTTCTTCTTCTTCTTCTTCTTCTTCTTCTTCTTCTTATTATTATTATTATTATTATTATTATTATTATTATTATTATTATTATTATTATTATTATTAATGTCTTTCCTTTTGTTGCTTAATATTCTGTCCATTATCTTGTGTTTTCCCCTTTATATCTAATATTTCCGTCTCCTGAGACACAATTCTGTTG
>NC_089794.1:34655697-34698197 GCF_040412425.1 Macrobrachium rosenbergii | reverse complement strand
CCACATATGAGTAAAGAAAAAAAAAAAGCATAAGAGTGTTTCCTCCATTGACCCCGAAAGTCGTACCCTAGATGAAAGTTGCGAAGCATGAGGGGATTGTCAGATCTTGTTGCAGGAGACTGGATTCCATTTTTTTTTTTTTTTTTGCATTCACAATAGCAGTGACAGGGAGTACATATTTTTCTCGGCATTTCTGGAATTGTATATGTAAATGGATATATTTGTATACAGGTTTTTGAAATACTTGTGCATGTATTGTAATACATATCTATATTACGTAAGGATATATATGTATATTATACAACCTGTAAATACACAGGTGCGTATATGTATGTCTGTGTGTATATGTATTTATATACATATATATATATATATATATATATATATATATATATATATGTATATATATATATATATATATATATATATATATATATGTGTGTATATGTGTGTGTGTATATTATTTATTTATTCACCCATCCATGCACATACATATTTGTAATATTCACGCCTTTTTCTCCTATTGAATGGAGTGGATCTGAAGGTACTATTCTAACGGGTTTCAGCATATATCCTGGGATGAGGTTGCGACCCCCAGGGATGTTTAAGGGGCGTATGGGTAGATTGCTGCTAGTGTTTCATAGTGATTTTCCATCGAAGAACTGATTAAACCATACTTTATTCGGCTTCGCTAATGGGACAATCAACGATATAGCGAAGGTATTTCTGCCGTTGACGTCACAAGTACACACAGCCTCTTTCAGGAAACCTTAACAACGGAGTATCACATGACTCGCCAACTGAATCCGCGAATAGCTACAGTAACAGTATTCCTTTTAGAGTATACTATTACTTCATTCATTCATTTCATTGATTCATTCATTGTATTGCCTCATTCATATGCCCAGTGAAGTGGTATTGCCCCACCCCATTGCGGTTGGGTTGGGAAGGTTGGGCCACGGGACTCTGGTAGGGGAACCTACTAATGGCCTCCACCCATTACGGAGATACCAATCTCGTCCTGCATTGCTCCGGCAGAAAATTCTTTCTCTCACCTTCCTCCCCTTGTCCCTATCACTCCTCCTCCTCCTCCTCCTCAGTGTTCCTACTCTACCTCATATCATTCCTCCCCTCCTTCCCTAACAATCCGATGATTCTCCTCCAACCCTCCCCCAAAAATTCGTACCTATTCTGACCTGACACGAGAGAACAGAACTATACTGCTTTTCAGCTCAGAGCCTTATGTTAATACAAGATGCAGATACTGCACTGAACCTTTCGGTGGTGGCATTTTTTAATAATGTTTTTCTAGGCATCGATAGGTCTTGTTATTTTCTCCGGTGTTTTATGCTTTTAATAAAATTTATTCATTCCGAATGAGATTATCCCTAAATGCATCACCATCCCTGGTCCGCTGGTATAGTGGTTAGTATCGTGTCGTGCCACTCAGATGTCGCTGGTTCGCGTCTCCCCCAGGGCAATGAAAAATCACTGGCTCTGTATCATGATCAGTTACTGCTGCAGTGTAGGGTCTGCGGTGGGAGGCTGAAACCAACATATTCTTTGCAAGCTTGAATTTCAAGTCAATGGCCCTTGTATGCTTGTTCCATGTGAATAGGTTTCATCTACTGAAATAATAATAATAATAATAATAATAATAATAATAATAATAATAATAATAATAATAATAATAATATCATGGTAAAACAACAGCAGCTTTCTGGCTATTTTAAGCTATTCGCTGCATTGATTTTGCACCAAACAACAATATTGGCAAAGTTGATGTCGTGTGATGTTGTGGTCGTGTGATATCAGCTTAATGAACTTGCACAATTGTAACTTTGACACCACAGTTGAGAAATATATTGGCTAATTGGCCCACAGTGTGACGTCGAGGTGCTTAAAGGTATTAGAAAAGGGGCTTGTATGCCAATGTCGTGAATATGATAGAAAGCGTGCTCGTGTGCATATGCCATAAATATGATAGAAATTGTGTGTGTGCACTGGCTTTGAAACGTGAGAAATTGTCCTCGTGTTCAAATGCCATGAATATGCAAGAGAACTTGCTCATGAGCCAAGTGACTTAAGGGTGTCTTAAATTGTTTCTGTGTACAAATTCCTTTAATTATGTTTGAAATCGTGCCTGTGTTCAATTACCTTGTTTATGGCAGAAATCCTGCTTATCTGCAACTAATTTCAAAATTTTATAATCGTACTTGTTTGCAAATGTCTTGAAAATCCCAGAAAATGTTCTTGTGTGCAACTGACGTGCATCATGCGAGAAAATTTGCATGTCCGGAAATGCCTTGAAAATGCCACCAAACTTGCTTGCGCGCAATTGCCTGTAGGGTGACCAAAAAAGAAAAAGGTGCTTGTGGGCAACTGCCTTAAAAAGTAACTATTACCCTGAGGGATAAAAAATAAAAAATTCTCCTTTGCTCCATCCTCAGAGGAAAGCAGAAAACGTTCTCGTGTGTAACTGGCTGTGAGGATACAAGGGAACATTTCCGTAATCAGCTGCCTTAAAAAGTCTGTGTGTAGTTGCCTTTATGCATAACATACCCAGGTGACTGTGGGCTATCTGTGTACTCGCCTCTCACCTCGCTTTGTCTGACATTCTTTTAGGTTTGTTCTTCTTTCGCGCAGTGGCGTTGTTGCTCGGAGATGGTCTCTCTCTCTCTCTCTCTCTCTCTCTCTCTCTCTCTCTCTCTCTCCTTTGTCTGATGTTTACTTTTACTGTCGTCCTTCTATCTCTATCTCCTCTCTCGCTCTTCTCCTGTTTGTTTCTTCTCTCTCTCTCTCTCTCTCTCTCTCTCTCTCTCTCTCTCTCTCTCTCTCTCTCTCCTTTGTCTGATGTTTACTTTTACTGTCGTCCATCTCCTGTCTCTATCTCCTCTCTCGCTCTTCTCCTGTTTGTTTCTTCTCTCTCTCTCTCTTTCTCTCTCTCTCTCTCTCTCTCTCTCTCTCTCTCTCTCTCTCTCTCTCCTTTGTCTGATGCTTACTTTTACTGTCGTCCTTTTCCTTTTCCCTATCTCTATCTCCTCTCTCGCTCTTCTCCTGTTTGTTTCTTCTCAGTCCTCTCTCTCTCTCTCTCTCTCTCTCTCTCTCTCTCTCTCTCTCTCTCTCTCTCTCTCTCTCTCATCTTCCTGGTCTGTTGTTCCTCAAGAACTCGTGACAAAACGGTACTGCCGTATCCTCACTATAATGAGCAGAGTCCCGAAATCGATCCCGAGCAAGGATGGAAGCGATTTAGGCCCACTTCTTAAAAACTCACTGTGCCACTGTTACCCTTAGTAGTGGCTGTGTATCTGGTTGTTAGTTGGGTGTTGTGAGACTGAACTGGGAGTAGAGAGGAAAGGAGGAGAAAAAGAACACGTGAGTGACCTGTGCAACGCCCTGTTATAATTCTGAACGGGACCTCGATGAGGTAAACCTCATCTTTTAGGGGTTAAACCATTCATGATTAATACAAGATGGCGCAGTTGTTAAATTTTCCCATGGTTAAATAGACTTGATAATATATTTGTATATATACATATATATACACATACATGCATATATAATATATATATATATATATATATATATATATATATATTATGTAAAATATATATGTACATATATATATGTATATATATATATGTATATATGTATGTATGAATATATATAGTGTGAGCATGTATGTGAGTGTACGTGTGCGCGTGTGTTCGAAAAGTCGCACAAATAGAAATATTTTACCTGAACTTTGCATAACCCAGTTTTCTTCCATGCAGACGGTCTCAAAAATTTTTTTCTCGCCCAACCGACGAACGCTGTTTATCCTCCGTGAACTTTAAGTAACCCACTTTTCCTTTTTTAAATTGTAATCTTTACAACTTTCATTGTGTTTAATGTCTTCTGAGTAATCGAGGGTTTTATGACATTTTAACGTTGGTGCCGATCGTTATTTTGCTTCACTCAAAGACGTCGTGCCATTTCTCTCTCTCTCTCTCTCTCTCTCTCTCTCCGTTGACTTTCTCAACATTTATAAAACCTTGAACGCTGTTTGCCGATAAAATATTCGTGTCGATTTTATAAACCAAGCAACAGGTTTAACATAAATTTGCACAAATCTTTTGGTCTTGTAGGGTGTGCTAGTTTTTAAGTTTTCTGTAAAAGAAAACTGTCGCGCCGGCTTTTTCTGTCCGTCCACACTTGATTCATTCCGCACTTTTTTTGTCCGCCCTCAGATCTTAAAAACTACTTAGGCTAGAGGGCTGCAAATTGCTATGTTGATCATCCATCCTCCAATCATCAAACATACCAAATTGCAGCCCTCTAGCCTCAGTAGTTTTTATTTTACTTAAAGTTAGCTATAATCGTGTTTATGGCAACGATACAGGATAGGTCACCATCGGGCCGTGATTAAAGTTTCATGACCCGCGGCTCATACAGCATTATACCGAGACCACCGAAAGGTAGATTAATTTTCGGTGGCCTTGGCTTTGCGGCTGTTATTGCGCCGAAGAAATCATTTTTCACTTGTTTTTATCTATCTCAATAGTTTCAACATTAAATGAAATTTTTCTTCAGTTTTTATCCCCATCTAAGTTAAATGATTTTTCTTCGTTTTAAGGTTCCATTATTGTCTTCCATATCATCGTAGTCTTGTGCTGAAATTTTTTTTCCTAAACCGGTTTTGGCTAGATGTCTCGACTGAATGAATTACTGTAAAAAATCGACTTGTTCTTTTATGATCCTTGCTAGCATAAATAATAATGGCAATATTAATAATTTATTGAAATAATTGTTAAGGTGAGGATTAAAATATTGTTTTTTAATTGCTTACAATACTAATTTTTCCCCCTTAAGATTATACAGTATATTTCACACTATTATAATAATAATGTAAAGATTAATCCTTTTAATTATTTTATTATCTTTATTATTTATTTTTTCACAAAATAAACCTTTAGCTCTTATGCTTTACTACCAGAGATTTTATATCCGTTTGAACAATAATAATAATAATAATAATAATAATAATAATAATAATAATAATAATAATAATAATAATAATAATAATAATAATAATAATAATAAAGCCATTTAAATCCCAAGAGTTGGATTTTGTTCTTTTCTCTCACTAAATTCGTTAGTTCTCTCAGTTGTATTTATCACTGGATATTAAGCCTCTTTTACGGAGGAACAACAACATTTCACCTTTTATGTCTGTTTATGAGGAGAGCCGTGTGTTTGGAGAGTCGCGTCCAACACGTTGCATTTATCTGATAGCCTTTTGGGGCGGCGGAGATGGACGCTCACTTCACGTACACCTCTCTTTTTCATTATCATTATGCTCTCTCTCTCTCTCTCTCTCTCTCTCTCTCTCTCTCTCTCTCTCTCTCTCTCTCTCTCTCTCTCTCTCTCTTTGCGTGTATATGCTTGATGTACAATCTGTCTGAATGTTCATTATAGCCTGCATGAAGTATGATATCTCTCTCTCTCTCTCTCTTTCCGTAAGTATATGCTTGATATACAATCTGTCTGAATGTACATTATAGCCTGCATGAATATGATATTCTCTCTCTCTCTCTCTCTCTCTCTCTCTCTCTCTCTCTCTCTCTCTCTCTCTCTCTCTCTCTCTTGTGTAAGTATATGTTTGATATACAATCTGTCTGAATGTATAGCCTACATGAAATTTGATATTCTCTCTCTCTCTCTCTCTCTCTCTCTCTCTCTCTCTCTCTCTCTCTGCATGAGAATATGCGTGCTATATAATCTGATTAAATGGGTACATGAAATTTTTTATATTCTCTCTCTCTCTCTCTCTCTCTCTCTCTCTCTCTCTCTGCGGAAGTATATCTGTATATCTTGATATACGATCTGTCTGAATGTATACATGAAATTTTGATATGATTTATGTGCTATATAATCTGATTAAATGTGTACATGAAATTCTCTCTCTCTCTCTCTCTCTCTCTCTCTCTCTCTCTCTCTCTCTCTCTCTCTCTCTCTCTCTCTCTCTCTCTCTTTCTGCTTTTTGTATAAGTATAAATGTGCTGTTTAATTCTTTTGCTATGTGTATGTAAAATGTCTCTCTCTTTGATATTCTCTCTCTCTCTCTCTCTCTCTCTCTCTCTCTCTCTCTCTCTCTCTCTCTCTCTGTATAAGGATTAAATGTGCTGTTTAATTCTTTTTCTGTATATTAAATGTCTCTCTCTGCTACATGTATATGTAAAATGTCTCTCTCTCTCTCTCTCTCTCTCTCTCTCTCTCTCTCTCTCTCTCTCTCTCTCTCTCTCTCTCTCTCTTCTGCTTTGTATAAGTATAAATGTGCTGTTTAATTCTTTTTGCTATGTGTATATGTAAAATGTCTCTCTCTGCTAAGTGTATATGTAAAATGTCTCTCTCTCTCTCTCTCTCTCTCTCTTCTCTCTCTCTTTACTGCTGTTTTTGGCGAAATGTATGCATAAATTTTCTCTCTTTCATAAAAGCATGCTTTATAACTTACTGTATGTGTAGATGCATATATGAAATTCTCTCTTAGCATTATATATATATATATATATATATATATATATATATATATATATATATATATATATATATATATATATATATATATATGCAATTGCACAGAAGGCTCATCAGCATTGATTTTGAATCCTTTTTAAGCACACGGAACTCTAGCACTCACCGATATCTTGAGCTCATTTTCGTATCACAGGGATATCAAGACCTTCTTTTCTCATAACTTTTTCACACCATCTGTCCATTTCTTTCTAGGTCTGCTTTTCCTGCCTCTGCAAACACCCTTTGAGTTATTATTTTTTTCCACCAATCTGTCCGTCGTCTATTATTTCCACATTTCCAAAGTTATCTCAAAACACGTTGGTCCATTCTGTTTTAGTCTATTTTACTACTGTTACGTGCCTTACCCTCGTAGTTCTTCTTTAACCGTGTATACAATGCAAGCATTTCATTTCGACATCTTCGAGGAGAGCTGGCTCAACAGTTCCTTCTTACAGACCCTTCTTGGTTTACAGAGACAATTTTCTAATCAGTCCTTCGCAGACTTCTTGTTATAATCCATTAGGCCACCATCCTTATCAACATTAATTGCTCCATCTGCCAGTTTTAAATTTACCGTCAAAATTTTATTCTTGCGTACATTTGCTTTCAACTATCTCCTCTTGAAAGCACTTTCAAACTCTTTCACTGGTTTATTCCCCGTAGGGGGTTAGTGCCGTTAGTGCACTTCATGCGGTGCACTGTAGGCATTGCTTACGGTTCTTTGCAGCGTGCCTTCGGTCCCTAGCTGCAACCCCTTTTGTTCCTTTGTACGACCTTTCATATTCTCTTTCTTCCATCTTACTTTCCACCCTCTCCTAACAATTGATTCATAGTGCAACTGCGAGGTTTTCCTCCTGTTAAACCTTTCAAACCTTTTTACTGTCAATTTCCTTTTCTGCGCAGAATTGCGTCATAGGTCCCAGTGCTTGGCCTTTGGCCCAAATTCTGTATTCAGTTCAATTAGTTTATTCAGTTTCTGTTCGCAGTCAATAATCAATATTGAATCATTTTATCAGATAATATTTCATCTGATCTGCTTTCCTTTCTCTGACGTCTCGCCTCACTCCATCCGTGAAGATGTTGAACAGCTGCGGAGACATTAAATACCCTTGTCTCAGTCGTATTTATACCAAACCAGTCACTCGCCTGTCAAACATTGAAGCGAATGTTTTTCTTCCGTCATTGAAACTTTTATTAATGGTCCTCAGTACCTTTTATGTCATAGTGCTATTTCATTGATATCGGTATTAATACCCGTCACTTGCAAATATTTTTCCCACGAAATATCGGAGAGTGATTTGTTTATTTGTTAATATGCTATTCTCTTATCTGCTTTTTTCTTCCAGTATTGGCTATTTCGGTTAGTTCTGTGTTAATTTTACCGTTTGTTGATCAGTGAAAGTAAGTTATTACTTAAAAGCTTCCTTGGAACTTTTCATTAATATAAAAGGTACAAAAGAGTTATCATGTGTGACGGGAACGGGAGCCGAACAAGACTGAGGTGATTCGACTGCAGCAAATAATATTATTTTTTGACATTATGACTTTTCTTATTATGAATGTCAAACTGTTACATGAATCAGCTAGCCAGTCAGCCTTATGACAGTAATGGTGGCGTAAATTAAAGGTTGGCGCATATTGAAAAATGCCGGTAACTGTTCTAATTGAGTTTATGCACTCATACCGGTCCCGAACACGGATGAGAGACGAGGTCTGGGGGCAAGGTCAGTGCCCCTGTCTTGTAATTTATTAACCGTTACTGTAATGTGCAATAAATCCTTCCGTAAGCGAATTTACCAACCGTTACTGTAATGTCCAATAAATCTAGTGTAAGCGGTAATTGGTCATATTGCAGATCGAATGATCGTAGGAGAAGAATTTAAGTCAGTTAAGAAGTTGCAGGAAGCCTGTCATAACAAATCAGTTCTGCCCTAAAATGGAAAACTGCAGTATCTGCAACATTTTCGAAATTGAGATATGCCACCTACTGGGCTCGTGAAACACTAATACACAAGTTGCTGCAGTTTCAGAATGATTCTTCAATGTTTTCCACGAGTATTTAGGGGGTCCCATTTGCAGTATCTGCAAAATCAGTAGTAAGGCAAGGGAGTATCTACCATTTTTCTCAGTTTTGTATTTTTGCAGATACTGCAGTCTTCCATTTTAGGGCAGAGTAGTTCCATGGTGATATTTGCCTGAGCAGAGACAGAGACAGACGTCGGAGATGGTCCTAGCTTTGGCGATAGATACTGATTTCGACAATTGGCGCTTTGTCAGGGGGAGGCTGTGTTTAGTGTGGTTTTCACGCCTTCACTTATAAATTATAGTTTCTTGTTTTCGTGAAATTCGTTTTCAGAATGTTGTTGAGAGTCAACACGGAAAAGTAGTTAAGAGGAATATCAAGTTTTATTCTGTTACAGTGACCACTTTAATTTTATATTATACAGTAGATAAAACTAACACCGGTGAATGTTCATCTTCATGTTGAGAAAAAGATCCTTTGCCAATGTACATTTAGATTCGTGCTTTGATGATATAAACCTTTTCCCTTTGTTCCTTTCAATTTGTGTTATAGCACCCCAAGCGTTATCCCTAGTTAATACTGGAGCTTCAAATAATGATAAAAGTTAGTACTCATGTACATGAAATTTTCGATTCATGTGGCATTAGAATTACCTGGAAATTTTTTTGATTTGCTTGAAAAATAAAAATGAATTGCAGATAGACACTTGAAACCCGTTTAACAGTAAGAAATTATTATCACCATCCATTCATGTGACAATATGAATGAATTCCTAAGGGATTTTGAATTTCAAATTAACAATAAAAATGTATTGCGTACAAACGCCCGAAGTTCATTAACAACAAGAAAGTTTTATAACTAAACATTCTGTTTTTATATTTTGGTGGAGATACGATTTGGCTTGTCTTTACAAAGGCCAAGGTTCAAGGCACGGCAGGATTGATATCTTGATTTATATGAACTGGCATCGCAACGGACTTGGTCACCGACTCTGAGGTACGAGCGTATGAAGCAACTGCGAAGTTGAGGAATGGTTTTTGCACTTTTTTATTGGCGACAGTGACTGCTTATGTGGTTGTATGTAAAGCTGTATCTTTTTTTTTTTTAGTTGGCCTTTAGCTGCACACATACAATACACACACACGTATATACATATACGTATATGTATATATATACAATATATATATATGTATATTTATATATACAGATATTTATATATACACATATATATGTATATGTATATGTATATATACATATATATACATATATATATATATATATATATATATATATATATATATATATATATATATATATATATATATATATACATATATGCGTCCTTGTATTTATATATGTAAATATGTAAACACACACACACACACAAAAATATAAATATAAACACACATAACTCGGCTCGGCCTTGCACTTCGCCGAAAGATCATAGTCATTGCTTATCTCTTCTGGTACAGCCACCTCGACCGAAAAGCTTCATTATGCAGCGACGGAATAAAAACGAATATCCTTTTTTGTTTTAGTAATTATCCGTGCGGATGCTTTGGAGAGAAAAATCCCCTTCACGCGAGGTACGAATAAAAGCGTGAATGACCTGCCTTTGCTTTTGCAAGCAAGTATCCGATTGGAGCTTCGTGCGTGGGACGTCCATTCATAGGAGATCACAGAGAGGCCAGCCAGGTGTTTTGGTGGTGTGGCCCGTGATTCAATCGTTGTTGCTTGCGGCGCTGTTTGAAGGATCTTTTTATTTATGGCTTTCCTCGTTGCTTTGTTACCTTGGAGCTGGAAGGACTCTCGTTGCTTTGCTTGGTTAAAGGATAACATTTTTCGTTGGTCAGTTAGTTATCTTATCTGTGTTTGTTTCTGTTTTGTACTTTTTTATATCCTTTGAGAGAAAAGGCTTATGCATTTTGTTTCTCCTTGTCTTGTTTCAGGCTTCTTATAATTTTCACTAAATTAAAAAAAAAACAGTGGGAACGAGCAAGTCTCCGGATTGCGCCATTGGTCGGCTTTCTTTACCCCTGGTCAAACCTCGAATTTTTTTTTTTTTTTTTATCCTTTCCGTCTCTTATAAACCTCCCTCTTTCAAGAAGCAGGTCTGCTGCAACCCCCTCCCCCCTTCACTACAACCCTCTTTCCTCCTCTTCCTTTTTTGGTGAGAACTGGTAAAGTGCTTCAGGATATTAGTCCCATTTCGCTGTGCATTGAAAAATAAAGGCACTACCACAAGGCTTTACAAACTCTAGAGGATTAAAAATTTGGAAAATGACTTGATTTTGTGATAAAAGATGTTTTTTTTATTTTTATGATTGAAAATGGACGGGTTTTTCAAAGAAAGTCAAAGTTTTTTATAAACAATGCATTAGGACAGACTTCTTAACCATAGTTTCAACAGAAATGGGGCAAGCACTAGAGAAATACAGGAATGCTCTGATTAAAGCTTCAACGTTAAAAAGTCACTGGAAAAATGGTGCCTGAATCCATAAAAAAAAATTGTTGACAGAAAATGAAACACTGCGAGCAAGGGCTGAAGTCTGATAAACGTCCGTACAGACAATAGAACAGTCGGTTAATAAGGAACAGGGCGAGAAACACTAGATTAATGTTATCTTAACGTTTAACAGGAAAAGGCACACTAGACGAATAGGGACTGAAGTCTTTCTACAAACGTCAGATCAGAAAATAGGAAACGCTACTTGAACAGGGGCTGAAAGTCCTAACAGAAAATCGAACGCTAAGAAAATAGGAGCTGAAGTCTTAGTCAGGTCCTGTAAATAAAGAGCAAAAACTAGAAAACAAGGATGAAAATAATAATGAAAGTTAGCAGAAAAAAAAAAAAAAAAAAAATGCGCCGAAGTTTCTTCGGCGCAATCGAGTTTTCTGTACATGGTATAATCAAGGCCACCGAAAATTGATCTATCTTTCGGTGGTCTCGGTATATTGCTGTATGAGCCGCGGCCAATGAAGCATGATTATGGCTAACTTTAACCTTAAATAAAATAAAAACTACCGAGGCATGAGGGCTGCAATTTGGTGTGTTTGACGATTGGAGGGTGGATGATCAATGTAATAATTTGCAGCCCTTAGGTCTCAGTGGTTTTTAAGATCTGAGGGCGGACAGAATAAAGTGCCGACGGACTGACAAAGCCGGCACAATAGTTTTCTTTTACAGAAAACTAAAAAGCCTTGACTGGTTAAGAAGCTCTAGATAAATATGATTGGCTGAAAATTAGTTGGCGTTACAACTGGCTTGGTTGATAATATACTAAGCGAATCTTAAAAGAATAAGGCAATCCCCAGAGAAATAGGCTGAAACCTTAATATTTTTTTTAAATGAATAGGAAAAAATCATGACAAATAGTGACTGAAATCTCAACAAAAGCCTTCAAACAAAAGAGGACGTCCTTCAGTGCCTAGCCCGGGCAGGAAACACGACCATCAGGGCCGAGCGGTTTAGCCCACGGACCTGTAGAATGCACAAAGCCGTTTGTCAACAATGACTCAATTATTGGACACCACGAATACAGTTGTTGAACAAATTCCTGAAGCTTTGTATCGTTGCATATATTAATAGGACCTGTCAGGAATGTTTGGTTTATATGCGAGTGTACCTGGCCCATCAACAATGATGGTATTATTGAAGTAATGCTGAAATTGCGTCGTGCTGATAGTGTCTGAAGATCAGAATGATTTTGTGCATTTTATTTTTTTAAGATTCTGGTACAGCTATACGTGGAGTTCGTTACACGCCGAAATACATAAATGCATACACACATACATACATATTATCCTCCTTAGAGGGAACGAGTTCAGGAGCTGTAATTCCCGTTTTCATTGGGGTATAATTACGACTGAAAAGTTACCAGAGTGAGCCAGTGTCTGTCTATATGATCATTCTTTTGAGGCAGTGCTTCTCTCATCACAGACGAAAGGCCTGTCAAAAGTTTCTAAGAACTGACTCTTAGGGTGTCCTTGTTAGGCCATACACTTCATGAATGAGTGGATATTCCCTAGCAGCTCCAAGTTAACACTTACAATTTGGAGAGTTCTGCTTTAAGTCAGACAGTTTCTTGACAAGGACTGGTAAAAAGACAAAAGGGGCCATGCCTATTCGGAAATGCTTGTGCCTAGCTTGATTAAAGAACGTTTTGCGATTAAAGTTCTTTATTGGAAATTTTGTAATGATTGATTTATGTATAATTGATTGATGAAGAGAGCATATTGGCACAAAAGTGTTTTCTAAGCATACAATGCGATATCTTCTTTCAAGGTCAAATAAACAGTTTTTCTCTATTATTATCAGAATTAATGTAATGAATGAAACGCCTTTGATTAAATTGGAAAAGCTTCATAATAAGTAGTTGTTAATTGGAAAATGTGTTCTGGTGGTTCTTGAGAGGTTATTGTAAGTTTTCAGATGCCTATTTGAAGAGCATTACTTTTCTGCTTCCTCTTGAAGGAATGTCTCCTGAAGAGTTTTCTGCCGCCTTTGTCAAGAGCTTATGACAAAAAATTTTTTTCTGCTGCATATCTAAGTAGTTTTGATGAATGAATGGCTGCCATCATCGTGGAAATTGATTAATAAATTTATGCTACTTATTTAAGAAGCGCCTGATGCCCAGTTTTTGCCAGCTTCTCTTAGTGTCTGACAAAAACGAATATCAGGTGCCTCCTTAAGGTTTGTTTGAGGTTTAATGAAGCGTTTTAAATTTTCTGCAACTTATTTAAGAGCTTCAGATAAAGACTGGTTTCCAGCCTTTGTGAAGCACATCTAAAGAACAAATGTCTGCTGCCTCTTTGCAGAGTACGTGAGAAACAGCATTTGCAGTCCACTTAAAGACCATCTAAATATAAACATGTCAGGTGTCCATTTACAAAGTGTCTGATAAAGCTTTTACGGTTCCCAAATAAGGAGTGTCTGATGGCTGCTTTTACCAAGAGATTCGAAACCTTAAAAGGGATTATCCTGCGTAGGACGATCCATGGGGAATGTCTAAGCGATAGAAGCAGTCGATTCGGTGGTGGCGGGCAAGACGAGACACCTGCATGTGCCCTCACGGAACTCCGTGACGTCATGGGCGGCTCCACCCAAGGGGAGTCTAGCGTTGGATAGAGGAGGGGGAGAGCCTTATTTGAATTTTATTTCTCTCTCTCTCTCTCTCTCTCTCTCTCTCTCTCTCTCTCTCTCTCTCTCTCGTGCAAAGTTAAGAGTTACGGCACAGGGAGGGATATGTTGTAGTATATGTATATAATTTATTGTAATTTGCGTGCATGCACACATTCATCCTTGTTCCCTAATGAGACAGTGGCAGAAACTTAAGTCAGTTATCTGTCTCTTTTTTGACAGATAGATTAAGTAAATTATGAATGCACTTCCAACTGCAAAAGTATCAATGCAACGAAACGGGTAACTTGATAAATTGACAGTAAGTCAGATTTCAAGGCATATACGTTCCTTGTGGCCTAATTGTAAGAGTGTTTGTCTCGCAAGAGTTAGTTTTGGGCTCTGTTACTCGTGAATTCTTTCTGTTTTTACCTTGTTATTATTTAGACATTGAAAAAAATAAAATAAAAAATGCGCCGAAGAAACTGTTCTGTACATCCGCTACGGCGTATAATCAAGCTCACTGAAAATAGACCTATCTTTTGGTGGTCTCGGTATAATGCTGTATGAACCGTGGCCCATGAAACTTTAACCACGGACGTTGGTGGACTATCCTATATCGTTGCCAGAAGCACGATTATGGCTAACATTAACCTTATATAAAATAACAACTACTGAGGCTAGAGGGCTGCAGTTTGTTATGTTTGATGGTTGGAGGGTGGATGATCAACATACCAATTTGCAGCCCTCTAGCCTCAGTGGTTTTTAAGATCTGAGAGCGGACAGAATAAAGTGCGGATGGACAGACAAATCCGGCACAACAGTTTTCTTTTAGAGAAAACTAAAAAGCGTATGAAGAGCTCAAAAGGCTAAAATTTGGCTCGCAAAGCAAGATTCCACAGAGTAGAATGTTATATATGAAAAAAGAAGAAACAAGGAAATATGGAAGGTTTGTTGAGCCAACTCTTCTCCATGAAAGTGAAGCGTTAATGTTCAGTGAAAATGGAAGACAAAATGTTAAAGGTATGAAAATGAATAACGTTCTAGAAGTTTGTATGGAGGATTATTGAAAGGATGAGAAATGTGGATACGTATAAATGATGAAAAGGTTAGCACTGGCGAGAGGGTGGATCAGAGTGTCTCGAAATGGTTTGGTCCCATGGGAAGAAGGGAACAGTAGGTTGATGAAGAGAGTATATAATTAGGACATTTTAGGTGGGAGAAAGAAAATGTAACTTATGGAATGTTGGATAGATGACAAGATAGATATATTTTCAAGAAAGGGCCTTAATTAGGAAGGGCAAGAGTGCATGCAAGAAAAAGTTCAGTGATGCAGTGGCTGGCTTATAGGATGGTTCAGTACTTTGCTGGTGAGCATCCTGTATAAGTGTATAAAGTATCTAATGTCGTGGAATGTTTGTCCATGGGGTTCATCCACGATTCAGTAGCAGAATTATGAATGTGGAAGTGAACATTCTCCTGTTTTTTTTTTTTTACTTTTGTCAACCCATGTCCAGGGAAGTGTCATTCATGTTGGGTGACCAGGAAGAAAGGCCAGAAGATGTTGCAGCACAAGCTACTTGAACATCTGTTAGTGAGGCAGGCTTGGGGCTAGCAATCTCATCCCAAAAAGACTTGCTAAAGATTGGAGGGGTAAACCCTGCCTCCACTTTCTTCCACATTCCTCCATGTGGAAAACGTGTGTGTGTGTGTGTGTGTGTGTGTGTGTGTGTGTTTGCCTGTATGCCTGCGTGGTTAAACATATACATGCACAAATATAATTTTTGGAAGCATCCTAGGCAAGTTCAACGCCTTTTAGTGCATTCCTGAAGAATGTGTTGACGGTGTAATAATAATAATAATAATAATAATAATAATAATAATAATAATAATAATAATAATAATGCATACTTTAAACAGCATATTTCATAATACATTTTGCTCTATTTCAAAGAATAACGACTGAAATTTCAATTATTTGACTTAAAGATGCTCTCTTCCTGCCTTGGAACACTCTTCATATTCTCATTTGTTGATCAGACCCCGGTGGTACGGATGGAGGGAGAGGAGGCTAGAACATACGAATTTATGGGGCCATTATGGGACCATATTTTCCAGCCGATGGCAAAGCGCGGAGGCAAGATGCCTAATTGGCATTGCGCATTCGCCTTTGGTGTCGTGCATGAGATATGATTAGAGCATATTTTCAAGTGGAGGAGCACGTTGTAATTTAGCACGTGAGTGTAAGTATGTTGTGTTTGGCTCGTATGAAGTGGCAGGCTGCCTCCTCACACTGCCGGCGATTCGGCAGGAGCGGGCATGAACAGCCTTGAACTTTAATTTAAGATACGTTAATTCCAATAGATCCGTTCGCTCAGGTAATTGGACTCTGCCAGGGGGGTATAGTGCCGTCAGTGCACCTCACGCACTGCACTGTAGGCATTACTTAAGGATCTTTGCAGCTGCAACCCCTTTCATTCTTATTACTGTATCTCCGTTCATATACTCTTTCTTCCATCTTACTTTCCACCCTCTCCTAACAATTGATTCTTAGTACAACTGCGATGTTTTCCTTCTGTTACACCTTTCTGATCGTTTTACTCTCAATTTCCCTTTCAGCGCTGAATGACCTCACAATTCCCAGTGCTTGACCCTTGGCCTAAATTCTATATGTTCTGTTCTGTTCTGTTTTCAGTTAACTGGAAGCACTGGAAGGTTTTGAGAGTTGAAATCGTGAATTTTGGCAACAGCTAGGATTGCCAGACATATGCAAATACCTCGAAGAGCAGGGATTCAGGGATTGGCAATGTTTATTGATGAGTTCTCAGCTACACCATAAACATCGAAGATGATGATTTTAGAAATTCTAATCTCAAACAAAGGAGGCCTCATTTGGGATGAAAAAGTAAAGAAGTTATAGGTCTCTGCACAGTGAAAAAAAAAGTAAATAATGCGCCGAAGTTTCTTCGCCGCAATCGAGTTTACTGTACAGCCGCTACAGCGTATAATCAGGCCACAGAAAATAGATCTATATTTCGGTTTTCTCGGTATAATGCTGTATGAGCCGTGGTCCATGAAACTTTAACCACGGCCCGATGGTGGCCTATCCTATGTCGTTGCCAGAATCACCATTATAGCTAACTTTAACCTTAAATGAAGTAAAAACTGCTGAGGCTAGAGGGCTGCAATTTTGTATGTTTGATAATTGGATGGTGGATGATCAACATACCAATTCGCAGCCCTCTAACCTCAGTAGTTTTTAAGATCTGAGGGTGGACAGAAAACGTGCGGACAGAATAGAGTGCGGACGGACAGACAAAGCCGGCACAATAGTTTTCTTTCACAGAAAACTTAAATAGCCAAGGCCATATCAAATATTTAAAACAGTTAATTGCAGTCCGTCTTGGAACTATTTTGTGCTCATGTTAATGTTTTCAAACAAATTGTTGCCTTATTTTTAGTACACTACACAAAACAACAGTAGTAATGCTGACATGGCGATCTGAGTGGGGAGAGCAGTTATTTTCAACAACAGGTGCATTTCAAGAATTTTTTTTTTTTAGCCTGAAAAGTTGCTTTATTATTCTTATGATTAGTTTTAGTTTTCTGAAAAGAAAATTGTTGTGCCGGCTTCTGTCCGTCGGCACTTTTTCTGTCCGCCTTCACATCTTAAAACCTACTGAATCTAGGGGGGTTGGGCTGCAAACTGGTATGTTGATCATCCACCCTCCAATCATCAAACATACCAAATTGCAGCCCACTAGCCTTAGTAGTTTTTATTTTATTTAAAGTTAAAGTTAGTCATAATCGTGCGTCTGGCAACGATATAGGCCAGGCCACCACCGTGCCGTGGTTAAAGTTTCATGGGCCGCGGCATTATACAGCATTATATCGAGACCACCAAAAGATAGATCTATTTTCGGTGGACTTGATTATATGCTGTAAAAAAAACTCGACTGCGCCGAAGACACTTCGGCGCATTGTTCACTTTTTAATTCTTATGATTAGTTTCTAGCAAGGTTTGAAATGTAAGGAGAGTACGTAATACGAAACATTTAAAATAATTATTGAAAGATTAATCGCACGCAGATGTTTAAGATATTGATTAACCATAATGAAATTATTATGAATTTTCAAAAATACTGTCGTTAATCATTGTCCGCAGGCATAGACCTTACAATGCTCACCATAAAAATTCGACAAGAGGGAATATGCAAATTGCAGCCTCATGTCATGAGCTGGAGCCCGTTCTTGCTTGCACCTGCCGAATCGTTACACCTGTGTGAACGCGCCCTTATAATAAATGAATAAATGAAGCATACCCTGAGGAGATGGGCGAGTTTGACGATGTATTGTAATGGTTATCATATATTGTCAAAAGGAGTGGTATATTGGACAAACAGTGGAAACATAGTAAGGTTTAAAATGTAGATGAACATTTTAGATAAGTTATATTCATTAATAAATCAGAAAAAAAATGTAAGTTGGTATGCATGTTTGTGAGATGAGTCATACTTAACGTATACTTCAAATGAAACACCGATTGAATTTATATATATATATATATATATATATATATATATATATATATATATATATATATATATATATATATATATATATATATATATATATATATATATATATTATATATAAGATGCATATATATATATATATATTGTATATATAGATGCATATATATATATATATATATATATATATATAGATATATATAGAGAGAGAGAGAGAGAGAGAGAGAGAGAGAGAGAATTTACCAACTTCCAAAATTTTAGAAGCGTTAAAAATTGTTCACGGAAAAATGAGAGAGATGTTGAATTTTTTTAATAGCATTATATTATTTTATGGCTTTTTCCTTTCAATGGCCATTTCATTTTATTGCAATTTTTTCTTCTAATCAGATTATTTCTCCTTTGATACGCCGACGGCGTTGATAGTGTGATTGGTGGCAGTAAAAGTGAGAGGGGCAGCCTGTCTTGCTGACTCATGCCCGGTAATGATGTCTAAAGATGAGGTTTATTGCTGGAACTGTTCAGGAGGAACCGGGATTTTTGGGGGTCGAAACGGTGTATGAACGTTTTTGTACTGCGGAAGAACGTAGATTGAATGCAAAATGAAAGCTTTTGGTTTTTAGGGCACGGGACGTTCGTACGCTCTTGTATCGTGGAAGAAGGGAAATTAAAGTAAGAATGAAAAGAACACGGGGGAACGTAGAATGAATGCCAAATGAAAGCTTTTGGTTTTTAGGACACTGAACGTTCTTGTGTCGTAGAAGAAAGGAAATTGAAACAAGAGTTAAAATGAGGGAACGTAGAATGAATGCCAAATGAAAGCTTTTGGTTTTTAGGACAATGAAAGTTCTTGTGTCGTAGAAGAAAGGAAATTGAAATAAGAGTTAAAGGGACGGGGGCGGGGGACGTAGAATGAATGCCAAATGAAAGCTTTTGGTTTTTAGGACAGTGAACGTTCTTGTGTCGTGGAAGAAGGGAAATTGAAATAAGAGTGAAAAGGACGCGGAAGAACGTGGAATGAATGCCAAATGAAAGCTTTTGGTATGCAGCACATTGAACGTTCTTGTGTCGTGGAAGAAGGGAAATTGAATTCAAAATGAAAAGAACTTAGAATTTTAGAAATGCTGAATGAACGCTGTTATGTTCTTGAACGCAAACTGAACTAAAAAGGAGCGCAGTATATTTTATGTTACAATAACCGAGGATTTTAAGCTCGCTCAATAAACGCATATTTTTGGTGTAAAACGCGCAGATTGAAAGCAAATCGAGTGAAATAATCGCATGCGCACCTGTAGGACATCACAATAAAGTAAGCGCAATGCAGGAACGGGAAACCCTGGAACTGAGCACAAATTTACGCCTTAAAAAGTAAAAGTCAAAAGGGAATATTAAAAAAATAAACAAACAAAAGACTTTCAATACGCAGCTACCAGATGGTAACTCAATTAATGTTCAGAGATATACAGAGAGATGTATATACGAGCCAATAAACAGCAAACGAAAGACTTTATTTACGGTAGCTGCGAGGGAACTCAACTTATAATGATGTTCTGGAAGATGGAGGGTGATGGGAACAAGATGTTCATTCGTTCAAGGCCAGAAATTGAATTATTTTTTTTCCTCTGTGTCTCAGTCTATTTTTGTGTATCTCGTGATGAAGGCTAATGGGTGGGAGAACTTGGGATTTCCAAGGTAGCAAGTTCATTTAATTATAACTTGTAATATTATTATTATTATGTATCATCTTTTTCTCGGTCATCGTAAGTAAGTGAACACTGTTGCAAGGTTAGGGTCGGTTCTTGATTACTAAGACTTTTATGAGCATTTTCATCAAGAATGTTTTTATTTTTTTTTCATGATTAGAATGTTTTTTTTAAATTTTATTTTTTTTTCATATATATGTTATACATATATATATTTTTTTTTTTCTAGAACTATATCTTCAGTTTTTCTTAAATCTCTCTCTCTTTCTCTCTCTCTCTCTCTTTATATATATGTATATATATATATATTTTTTTTCATGACTAGAACTATATCTTCTCGTTTTTCTTAAATCAGTCTCTCTGTGTGTGTGTGTGTTTGTGTATATATATATATATATATATATATATATATATATATATATATATATATATATATATATATATATATATATATATATATATATATACACATACATATACGCATAGTGCGTAGTATTTATATATATTATATATATAATTAAATTTAATGCATTTTGCCTTCAAAGAATGAAAATCGTATCATGAATTGTAACGTTACGGCTATTTAAATCTAAATAAAAAAAAATACTAGATAAGTTACTTAAATTCCTCCTGACAACCAAGGTTAATTCAGATCCATTAGTTCTTTATAATTAAGATTCAGATATGACGTCGTACACAGGTGGACAAGCTATTGTTCTGACGATGATGGGGGTCCTTGGGAAATTGCCCCGGGAAGTAGAAGGGGTAGATGGGGTCTTGTCGTCACCCTGATGATGGAGATAGTATTATTCGTTGATTTAGATTAAGTTGACCATATGCCAGCACTCCCTTAGGGGCGTTAGTGCCGTCGGTGCACCTCGTGCAGTGCACTGTAGGCATTACTTCAGGTTCTTTGCAGCGTCCCTTCGGCCCCTAGCTGCAACCCCTTTCATTCCTTTTACTGTGCCTCCGTTCATATTCTTTTTCTCCCATCTGACTTTCCACCCTCTCCTAACAATTGTTCCACAGTGCAATTGCGAAGTCTTTCTCCTGTTAAACCTTTCAAACCTTTTTACTGTCAGTTTCCGTTTCAGCGCTGAATGACCTCACAGGTCCCAGCGCTTGGCCTTTGGCCTAAATTCTATATTCTATTCTATATTCTGTTCATATACCAGCACGAGCGTATGCCCAAAGGTGTCACGTAATTGTGGTAAGTTGTGATACAAAGCCAGAGATCAGGACAAGACATCTCTGGACACTTCCATTCAGTATAGATAATTGACAGGTGATTTGGTCTGGATGTATAAGGGGAGAGCCTCTGGTGGTAACGGCTCTGCCGATCGCTGCCTCGAACCGACCTTGAGGTGGCTGGCTGCTCATTCATAAATATATCTTGACCAGATGCCGTATGCGGTGAGTATTTTAAAGCGCTTGAGTAAAAGTGAACGGAAGGGCATATAGATAGGGAGTCTATGTATTGAGGGATGCAGTGGTTTGACTAAATAGAGGATTGGTATGTGTGTATTAAAATGATTTCAGGGGTTTGAGTCATGGTTAAACGTTCAGAACTTAAAACGTCTGAATTACTAGGATGTCAAGTGGTTTGAATTAATGGGAGTATAGAGGTTTGTTATAGGAAAGGCAAGAGTTGTGAGTAATGAGGAACGTTCAATAAAGAAGAAACGAGAAGAGGAATGATTAAAGACTTTTGAATGAACGGACGTATAAACAGAACAAGACATATGAATAAGGAAGGTTTGACAGGCAAAAAAAAAAAATCTAGAAAAAGGGATTCTGTGTTCGTCAAAGGAAACAGCAATGGCTGTGAAAAAAAGATCTTGGTCCAAGAATTTTTGCCCATGTCTAGTTTTATTCATAAATAAAAACGGAAAACAAAGAATGATAAAGCGAATGTGTTTTAAAGACTTATTAAAGTAATTTTTGTTGGTATTTTTATATAGATTTTCAAAGAATTGAAATTTAAAAGCCTAAAGAAAGCACATTTAACATGAGAATCAAAACGGACTGTACATTTATCTTCGCAACTGCACTTGTACCGAAGTAAAAAATAAAGACAGTCGCGTTCTTTAGACAATGAGTTTGAATTAAAGAAACTTGTACACTGATTTCTTAATAAAGAACAAAACAAGAATTACGTTTTTCTGGCAGACGTATCAAAAGAGTTTTTAATAAACATCCGTGCGGCAAAAAAAATAACCGAAACTAAATTGTGAAGTTTAAATAGAGGCCACTTATGTTACGCCTCCGGAGATTCCTTCCTTATATAGACTGGAGATAATAACACCATTCCGTTATTGCCGTTTCATTCATAAAGGTCTCTTGTTGTTGCTCTAGAGCCACCTTGCCAAGTCTCTCTCTCTCTCTCTCTCTCTCTCTCTCTCTCTCTCTCTCTCTCTCTCTCTCTCTCTGTAAGGCGATCGTGCGCTGACGGTTGCAAGGTCTGGTCGTTTATCATTCAGAACTGAGGGTTGAAGATTGTAATTTGTTGATGGAGGTGTGCTGGTGCTTTTGTGTGTGTCTCTCTCTCTCTCTCTCTCTCTCTCTCTCTCTCTCTCTCTCTCTCTTTCTCTCTTTCATTTTTCATATCTTTTATCTTAGTGCCAGCTCCGTTATCTCTATATTATATCTACTGGCAAACATTGTTAGATGTTGACTCTCTCTCTCTCTCTCTCTCTCTCTCTCTCTCTCTCTCTCTCTCTCTCTCTCTCTCTCTCTCTCTCTTATCTATGCGTTATGATATCTTCGTGCCAGCTCCGATATCTCTATATAATATATGCCCACTTATCTGCAGACAAACCTTGTTAAATATTGACAATTCTCTCTCTCTCTCTCTCTCTCTCTCTCTCTCTCTCTCTCTCTCTCTCTCTCTCTCTCTCTCTCTCTCCACTTAGATTTATCTGTATATTATATCTGTCTGTTTATCTCCTGCAAATATTCCTAGATATCAACAAACTCTCTCTCTCTCTCTCTCTCTCTCTCTCTCTCTCTCTCTCTCTCTCTCTCTCTCTCGTTGTCAATCCAAGGTGTAGTTCAGACAGATTTTTCACTTAACTCCCCAGTCTTTAAATGATGAATTGTACAACTGTCATGGAAATCATATTACAACATCTAAGAAACATTATTCTTGGTATGAAATAAGAGTATGTACTTTTTAATTTAAGTGGCTTAAACCTTCTTGGAATTGCAAAGAAAAAGTCGTCATTATCGTGATAAATCGATTTGTTGTTGTGGGGAAAGTCATCCACGATAAGTCATTTATGATAAATTGTTCCTGTCCACGTCTTCTACTAAGCTGAGAGGCAGGTGAAAACTTTTGGTTATTTATGTATTTATTTATTTATTTATTCAATTATGTATTTTCATATATATTTATTATTAATACTAGTATGAATAGTAGTAGTAGTAGTAGTAGAAAGCTCGCAGTAATAGTAGCAGTCAGTTAATTTGTATATTTCATATTTGTTTCCATATCTGGTCATTTATTATTACTAATATATTTGGTCGAGATATAAGTTTTAGCAAGTAGCAGTATGCACGGCATAAGCATCTGATTTTTATGTTCCTGTCGTTGTTATTATTATTATTATTATTATTATTATTATTATTATTATTATTATTATTATTATTATTATTATTATTATTATTATTATTATTGGTCGTGAAAGGCATCCCATTTTTGTTTGTGAGAGAAAGGCAATGAATGGTAATCCCACACACTTGTTTAGACTGGCCTAAAAAAAAAAAAAAAAAAAAAAAAGGGGGGGGAGAGGGAAAATGGAGAGTTTTAACCCTGAAGGGAACTGTCTTAAAAAAAAGTAAGAAAAAGAAAAGAGAGAGAGAGAGAGAGACCATATTATTCGAGTGGTGTTTTTTTTTTTTTGTCTTTGGCAACGACTAAAACATTTTTCCACACAGAATTTGTGGTTTTTCCCCGTAGGAGCAGTTCTTATTTACAGTTTTATTTTTTTTTTTTTAGTTTTTTTATAAAAACAGGTTTAAGCATATGATGTTTTGAATGATTTGGATAGCCTTGATATTTAGGTAATGTTAAGGTTTAACTTTAGCTCTTGAATGCTAGAAAGAATAATAATAATAATAATAATAAATAATAATAATAATAATAATAATAATAATAATAATAATGATAATTTTGTGAACCTAATAATAGTTCACAAAAGTATTATTATTATTATTATTATTATTATTATTATTATTATTATTATTATTATTATTATTATTATTATTATTATTATTATTATTATTATTATTATTATGTATCGTCTTTTCATCGAAGATTATCTCCATCCCCAAATAAACCTGTTTATTCTGTAAGCACTCAGATATGGCAGTGGTAATAGACCCCTTGTCTCTGTTAAGATAACGTCACTGCTTGGATCATTGTCTTTGTATACAATGGGTGACAATTAAGACCATTCATATTTTAGAAGTCTTATCATTATATAGATTATAGATCATGTCACTATACCCCCACGGTATTTAGATGATATCACTGTTAGGATCGCAGGGTGGTGTATAGCCAAGTCGGATCATGTATGCAAAAAAAATAAATAAATAAAAAAGGAAAAAAAAGTCTAGGTAAGAATTAGACCTGAGAAGCAGAACACACCTGCAAAGGGGAAACTTACCTGGCAACTTATCCCCATTAAAACATACCCCTCCCCCCTCGCATTGTATCCCCCACCCCTCCAACCCCCCTAACATTATTGCTCCCAACCCTTCGACTACCAGCTCTCAACATCATTCTGAATTTACATCATCCGTTAAGTGTTGGCATCATCCTCACCCTCCCCCACTGGGAGACTCCTTCCATGCCCCTACTGACCAACCCCTAACTGAACAACCCCTACCGTCCAGGTGGCCCCCTCTGCTTCTCCTCTAGAGGCCGAAATTTTTTTGACCAGTCCCTTAGGTTTACCTTGAGAAAGCACAGGTGCGCTTTACAGCCTTCCAGGGAGGTCCCAGGGCTAAAAGATTGCTGCGCAGTGAATGATTATATATATATATATATATATATATATATATATATATATATATATATATATATATATATATATATATATATATATATACATATATATATATATTATATATGTCGTTATTATTTTTATTTTTAATGTAGATATTGAGTTTTGATTCTCAACTTTTTATAAAGAGTTTGGTCAGCTACAAAGCTACAGTAGTGTCGTATAATCTTGTAGAAATATCAAGTAATGCCATAAAATGGTTCTTTGAAAAACACTTGATTAATGAGGCAGAAAAATTCTTGTAAGTGAAAATCGGATGTGAATTGAGATTCTTATTTTCACATTTTAGATTTTTACAATTTTGTCAAGTCCGAGTTGTTTTATGGAAAAGAAAATTAAAATAAACATGTTTTTTCTTTTAGACACCTGAATTCCTCTCGGCACCCTGAATTCCCCTCTCTCTCTCTCTCTCTCTCTCTCTCTCTCTCTCTCTCTCTCTCTCTCTCTCTCTCTCTATCTCTCTCAGTTGTTAAAAATGATCATTATAAAAGAAATTTTTTTGGGGGGTTATTTACACTGTAGAAAGCGTGGAATATGTCCTCCTCTCTCTCTCTCTCTCTCTCTCTCTCTCTCTCTCTCTCTCAGTTTGTTAGAAATGATCCTTACGAAAAGGCACGATTGTTTCTTGATTATTTGCATTGTAGAATTGTGGAAAAGGATCTCTCTCTCTCTCTCTCTCTCTCTCAATTTGTTATAAATGATCTCTCAGGTGTTAAAAATGATCATTAAAAGGCAGGATTTTTCTTGTTTATTTGCATTGTAGAAAGTGCGGAAAGGAAAAGGCCTCTCTCTCTCTCTCTCTCTCTCTCTCTCTCTCTCTCTCTCTCTCTCTCTCTCTCTCTCTCTCTCTCTCTCTCTCTCTCTCTCTTTTATAGATCCGCCCTGATTTTTACAACTTTGTTACGAAGATCATAACTAATTTATGATCATGCTCAGGATTTCTCTTGCGCAGCCGCGATCTTTTATGCTCCGAGGTCGCCTCGTACCGAATGACATCCGGGAGCTTGATTGGTTTGGGATTTACTCGTAACTGTTAATCATATTTGTTTCGACTGAGGAATTTATTTTGATTCGGTTTAGTAATCATCGGGGGTTTTGTTAAGAAGCCATTTTGCGAAGTGAGGATTAAAATATGTTTGTATGAAATAGTACATTGAGCGTTCATTTGTTCAATATATATATATATATATATATTATATATATATATATATATATATATATATATATATATATATATATATATATATATATATATATATATATATATATATATATATAAATATATATATATATATTTATATATATATATATATAAGTTCACCGTCACGTGACAAGAACAGCGAAGGACAGAACTCAGGACTACAGTGGATATTTATATACTGTAGTCCTGAGTTATGTCCACTGGTTCGAGCCCACGGGACGGTAGAACTTATTATCAACTACAGTATATATATATATATTATTTATATGCGAATTTATTTTAATTTTTTATATATTTTTTATTTTTTATTTTTAAATTTTTCATTTGAATTTTTTTATTTATTTTAAAATTTTTCCATTATTTATTCATTCATTTACTTATGTATTTGTTTATTTATTTACCTTTATATCGCTGTCATATAGGCGTCAGCAACGTACGTTTTATGCAAATGCATCTGTTTACGAAGTCCATATTTGACTGAGAGTCATGCGTATAAAAATAACATGTGATAATAATAATCAGTAAGACTTGAAAAGAAACCATATGCGATGTTTTCATTGTTTTGTATTTATATATTTTTTCAGATTCAGTTGAGGAAAACTGGACAAAATTATGCGAAATTCCCAATAGAATATTATTAATGTTTATGATCATGATCCTTGAATATTTTGCCAGGATTTTTATGTTTATTTATCTGATTTATTTTAATTATTATTCATATGGTTTACACGAGAAAATATACATGCATACACACACAAACACACACACACATATATATATGTACAGTATATATACACACATACATACATACATAATATTTCTTGTATCGCCTACCCCTTTATTCCTCGTTTTAGTATTCTGTAAAAGAAAACTGTTGAGCCAGCTCTGTCTGTCCGTCCGCACTTTTGTCTGTCCGCACTTTTCCTGTCCGCCCTGAGTTATGAAAAACTACAGAGGCTAGAGGGCTGCAAATTGGTATGCTGATCATCCACCCTCCAATCATCAAACATACCAAATTGCAGCCCTCTAGCCTCAGTAAGTTTTATTTTATTGAAAGTTAAATTTAGCCATAATCGTGCTTCTGGCAACGATATGGGATAGGCTACCACCGGGCCGTGGTTAAAGTTTCATGGACTGCGTCTCATACAGCATTTATACCGAGACCACCGAAAGACAGATCTATTTTCGGTGGCCTTAATTATACGCTGTAGCGGCTGTACAGAAAACTTCGATTGCGCCGAAGAAGCTTCAGCGCGATTTTTACTTTTTTTTTTTATCAGTCAAATTATTATGGGAAAGCACTTTAGGCAAGATAAAAGTCTTTCATCTCGTCTTCCCTGTAGAAAAATGAAGACTATGAGGATGATGTTTTAATGAAACAGTAGAAAAATGGAGTTTCTTCTATAGATGGTTTTGTCCTCACTTATGCAGATCATTCTTGAACATTGCCTTGTCTGAATATTATTTATTGGCTGTCACTGGCGGCCTTTGCTTTGGTATATGTCGTTAGCTTTGCTTGTGATATATTCAGTTGATTGTTATTGCTCTGTGGACTGTTGTTTGCAAAGTCACTATTTTCTGGTGCTCTGAGCAAAAGAGCGTAATTTTATTAATAATAATAATAATAATAATAATAATAATAATAATAAGGAGGCAGGATGCAACCCGGAACCCCACATTATAAAAACCACCCAATCGAATAGGATGACTGTGATAGACAAAAAAATAATAATAATAATAATAATAATAATAATAATAATAATAATACAATTTTAGGGGGAGATAGGATGGACTTTCCTTGGGATTAAAAAGAAAATAAGCTTTTAATGAAATTTATAAGTTATTCAGACATCCCTGGTTATTGTGACTCATTGTGGCTCATTAACCTTACAACAGACCCTCTACTCTACGCCTCTATCCCCGTAAGGGCTAGTGCCGTCAGTGCACTTCATGCGGTGCACTGTAGGCATTACTTAAGGTTCTTCGCAGCGTGCTTTCGGCCCCTAGCTGTAACACCTTTCGTTCCTTTTATTGTACCTCCTTTCATATTCTTTTTCTTCCATCTTACTTTCCACCCTCTCCTAACCTGATCCATAGTGCAACTGCGAAGTTTTCCTCCTGTTGCACCTTTCAGACTTTTACTGTCAATTTCCGTTTCAGCGCTGAATGACCTCATTGGTTCTAGTGCTTGGCCTTTAGCCTAAATTCTATATTCAATTCAGTTCAGTACTCTACGCCTCTATCATTCTCCACCTAGCTATGTTTGGGTCATGTAACAGCGTCCAGGAGGCTCCTTCCATCATCTCCAGGCTTTATAATTTGATTATTAATTAATCAAAATAAATCGTCTGTGTAGATGAAAATATTTGCTCTAACTGGAGAATGCAAGGTAACAGTATGGAAAGATACGAATAATCTTGTGAAATTTATGACCTGACATTGATCAAGACCAACTAGACTGGCTCATTTGTGATGCTATGACTCAGGTTGATCTTATTTGTTAAATTTTAGATTTGGTTTTGACTAGAGCAATCGGTTTGGATGAATTTGAAATCTGGTTCAAAACAAAGAAGTACTCTTGGCTAAAATAGAACGGATATTGACTTACTGGTAGAAATCTGTTTAGGCGAGTTTGTGATCCAGTATTAGAACAGTTTGTACCATTGTGTTAACTATAGAAATATGAAACCAGTAAGTGACCCAACATCAAGAGGCAGGTCACGCGGCATCAGAAAGTGGCGTAGCATATTTGAGAGGAGCAAAGAGAGGATGATTAATGATGCTTTCATAATTAAGGCAAACCTCTTGGTTGTGAAACTGTTGTTAGACGAGTTGCGAGGATAATTAATGTAAAACAGACGGTGGAAGACGAGGAGGTTGTCACTTTACTTTTAGCTTTTGTTGGTGGACGTATTTTGCCAATAGAATTTCATACGTTTATAAATGCTCGGTGGATTTTGGGGTCTCATTGTAACCCTTTGCCGCTCACACCAAAAGCTTAGGTCTGCTGCAGGTTTCAAAGACTTTCGGTCAGAAGTAAATCACTTAGTCAGTGTAAACCGTGCAGCGAATATCATGTTGCAATTTCATGTACTTTTAGCATGATTTGATAACCAGAATGTGACCATAATTTTTTTTTTATTTATCTCGTCCTTCAAACAATACAGAAACATTGTGTCACATTTTGTTCAGGTTAAAGAGATGTTGAAGTTTCTGTTGGTATCATCGTTGGTACCTAAAGTTAAGAAATGTAAAAAAAAAAGTTAACCAGAAAATAGATTTTAAGTTTTGAACAGTATTGGAGAAATTATGACCACGGAATACATGTATGTATGTATGTATGTATGTATGTATGTATATATATATATATATATATATATATATATATATATATATATATATATATATATATATATATATATATATATATATATATATATAGATGGATAGCCTTGCGCGTGCGTGTTTATGTACTGCCTCGTCTATTACTGTAAGCATATGCGCATAACACACGGAATACTCATTTTCCCTATGCCTGGTTACCAAAAACCTATTCAAATAATCAGTGACCTTCGGTGACCTTGGCTGACCAAGTCTACTTATGTTAATATGCCAGCGCCGTTTGCCCCGTATATAGCTTAATTGAACACGGAAGACATGACAACAACAGCGCCAGTTTTCGCCTGACAAGTACGGTGGGTGTCTTTGACAAGGGAGCGTGTAAATGCGTACCGTGTATTTGTTTAGCTCGGGTGATAAGCCCCTTAAGGGTTTAATGGGATTATAATGTTTGCCGTTGTTAGTATTATTGATGCTGCTGTATGCGCTCCTTTTGGTGTTGTTGTTGTTGTTGCTACTTTTGTTGTTGATGTTGTTGTTGTTGTTGTAGGAACGTTTGTGGGAGGGTCTTAAACTTATGTCCACTGCTGACCAAAGTGGTAAATTACATTCCTTGTTAGAGTACTTATGTGGATCGCTGACGTTATGGAACGTACACACGCATATATATATATATATATATATATATATAATATATGTATGTGTTTATGTATGTATTTATGTATGTATGTATGTATGTATATATGTATATATATATATATATATATATATATATATATATATATATATATATATATATATATATATATATATATATATATATATATATATATATTATGATGCACTCACAATGAAGATTAAGTTCTTAATTTGTCCCAACAGTTTGCCCTCCATCAGGCCTCTTCCGGGGAACTTTATTGACTAATCAGTTTAAGAAAAACATATACGGACATATGTTTACATTTGGCTTCAAGACTTACATAAAACAAACAACCAAATGGTTAACGGTGCTACAACTGTTACAGGATAATATAAAATATAAATTGTCTTACATAGTTCGTCCAATGTTAACAGTCTAATGAGGCTAAACAGGTAATTAAGTGAATTAAGATGAGTGTTTTTCAGCAAAAAAAAATCATTTTATTCCACTAAGGGAAATAGGAATTTTAATAGGAATATACTGTGTTTGCCATACATGCCAGCCTTCGATCATATTATCCACCCACTTAAATTATTAAATGTGACTGTTGTGTTTTCCTACCGCAATACCATTGGCAGAACTTTTGATAAGAAACAGCCCTCTATACGACAACGGAGTAGTATACAAAATTCCTTGTGGTTGCAATAAATTTATATTGGACAATCAGCAAAAAACTGTTGAGAAACGAATTGCACAACATAAATATAGTTAAATATTGACTTAGGTATTCACTTAATTACCTGTTTAGCCTCATTAGACTGTTAACCTTTTCTATTGGACGAACTATGTACTAGACAATTTATATTTTATATTATCCTGTAATAAGCACCGTTAACATTTGTGGTTGTTTGTTTTATGTAAGTCTTGAAGCCAAATGTAAACATATGTCCGGTATATGTTTTTCTTAAACTGATTAGTCAATAAAGTTCCCCGGAAGAGGCCTGATGGAGGGCGAAACTGTTGGGACAAATTAAGAACTCTATTTCCTTTTCCTCTGGTTTCTCCTTCATCTTCATTGTGGAGTGCATCGTAATATTTTATCTTCGTGATTGAGAAGAATACAACTAAATATATATATATATATATATATATATATATATATATATATATATATATATATATATATATATATATATATATATATATATATATATATATAGGTTTAAGATTACGTTTGATTATTTTCGTATGTTACATGAGGGTGCATATTATATTTTATTCCCGAAATAATATTTCGTTTTAGTTTTTGTCTTCATATAGCAATGGGCAGCCTTTCAGGGAACACTGAAGGAAACTGAACAGGAAAGTACATTCTAAGGTACAGATGAAATTAGAATAATATAAATAACTAAGAAAAATATTACTAAGTATTAGTAAATAGAAGTCGAATATTAATTCACATGTGAAAATAAAGAGGAGATGCATATTGTGAAGTACCAATAGAAGGTAAAATTGCAAAAAAGCAAGTTTTTGAAACAAAAAATATTAAATGAATAGGTGCGGCCTAAAATCGTCATCATTGCCACTCAGGAAATACCGTAGGCCAAGCTGCATCATCCATACATACTTACACTCATTAAAGTCTTGAGACACGAGACCCTAACTTAAATCCCAACAGGATTCTTCCTTCACCCATCATCCAGCTGTCATCCTACGAACGTATATCCACTATGGCGGTTTGTAACCAAGCGCACATCCGGAAGTCATCCGTCGATTGTGTAATGGTTTCGTCGGTACTCCAAGACACAGATAAATATGTTATGAATGTATCCGGCCTTTCGCCAGTTACCCGGCAGTCATCCATTAGTTTCGGGAGACCCCAGTATGCTTTAGAAAGCATCGTTATCTGATAATCGGACTGAGCCGATCAACTTGGTACACACTTTAATACAAGCCTTTCATTGTGCTTTGCAGCGTTTTACTCGAAGCTGCATATGAATATCATCTATGTCATTTTCGTCCACGCTTCTGCGCGCGCTTACATCGTCCTATGGAATCCAGCATCCACTGGAAACTCATCCGATGCAACCACTCACGCGTGTAATCTTCATCCACACAAGGGAACACCCGTGTATACTTTTTTCGTTAGCCTTCATTCACGCTTTACAACATTCCAGTAGATACCATCTTTATCAACTATTACTATTTTTAGGGAGGTCTGTACGCGGTGATTTTGAGTGCAACATCATTCTTCATAAGCATCATCCAACAGTCATCCTCCCCAGCTTCGTCCACGTTTGGGGTGCCCGTATATATTCTTTTTGCCTATCTACCCTACGGGCGCCCATACATGTTGGGTATTAGAGTGCTGCATCTTACCCTCAAGCATCATCCAACAGTCATCCATGATATCTTTATCCACGATTGGAAACACCCATATATATATATGTCTCTTTATTGTAGGGACATCCATACGAGGTGTTTTGGAGTGAAGCATCTTCATCCGCCCCCAGGCATCATCCAACAGTCATCCCTACCATCTACTGTTGGGAGCATCCATATATATGCCATATGCAGCACCTTCAACTTCAACCCACACCCCCTTTCACCCATGCATCATCCATCAGTCATCCGCACCATCTTCATCTATTGTTGGGAACACCATATATAAGCTATGTTATATATATATATATATATATATATATATATATATATATATATATATATATATATATATATATATATATATATATATATATATATATATTTAGTAAGGCCCACACGTGACGTTTAGCAATGCTTCGTCTTTCCTGCAAGCATCAATCGGCAATTGTTTATGCCATCTTCATCCGCTCTTCGGCAATACCAAATATGGCGTTTTGCAACTTCTTATGGCTGTGCTATGTGGGCGGCTCAAGGCGTGGGGTTGGAGGACTGCAGGCGATGCTATTTTTTTTTTCTTTCGATCTTTCCGACTCTTTTGTGCGTGTTTGTTGATCATGCAAGGTGTAGGTGGAGGTGATGGGTGTTTCTTGCAGAGCTTTTCAAGGTTGGACGAGGAGCAACGTGATGTTGATCTTGGCCTTATTTGGGGGTGGCGGTCCTTCCCCCAGACGGGTGTGTGTGTGCGTTTGTGTGTATGTGTTGAGTGAGTTACTCGTCCCTAAAATTGAAAAAGATTAAGACATTTTCCTAACGACAAAAATGACTTCAGAAATGTAATTTATTGTATGTATTTGTGCGTATGAGAGAGAGAGAGAGAGAGAGAGAGAGAGAGAGAGAGAGAGAGAGAGAGAGAGAGAGAGAGAGAGAGAGTCTTGGAAAAATATTTAAAGATATTTTAAAAATTGTAATCGTTGTTTTTAAGAGAGATGAAACTGGAAAGCAGAAGTTATTTTTAAAATGAACTGGAATAAGATTAAAAATTTTATTGAAAACACATAATCTGTTTGTGTGGTGTGTGTGTGTGTTGTTTGTGTGAGTCTTGGGAAATGAAAAATATTTAAAGATATTTTAATGAACTGGCATTGTAATCGTTGTTTGTGTGAGAGAGAGAGAGAGAGTCTTTGAAACTGGAAAGCAGAAGTTATTTAAAAAGAAATTAAACTATCCTGTAGGAAAATACTTTAGGAGTGTAACTTTTATGTGCGACAGAGAGAGAGAGAGAGAGAGAGAGAGAGAGAGAGAGAGAGAGAGAGAGAGAGAGAGAGAGAGAGAGAGAGAGAGAGGACACTGTAACTGAATAAGATTAAAAAATTTTATTTGGAAAAACACATCAGAATTGTAATTGCTGTTTGTGTGTGTGTGTGTGTGTGTGTGAGAGAGAGAGAGAGAGAGAGAGAGAGAGAGAGAGAGAGAGAGAGAGAGAGAGAGAGAGAGAGACTCCTTAACAAAAGGATTATTTCAAAACATTTTGATAATTAGGTAAACATACTTCAGTAAAATACACATAGCTGTAACTGTGTATGTGCCTTGTGTTTGTGTGTGCGTTTGTGAATGTATGTGCAAGAGAGAGAGAGAGAGAGAGAGAGAGATGGAGTTTGACATTTTGACCTGGAAAATATAATTAAGAATTTAATCGTGTATCTGAAAAGATTCAAAACTATGATCGTTGAGAGAGAATTTAAATACTTTCTTTAAATGAAAGTTTTATCATTGACATTGTGATACTGACATTCTCCTTAGTTAAGAATTGAAATTGCCGGTTAGAGAGAGAGAGAGAGAGAGAGAGAGAGAGAGAGAGAGAGAGAGAGAGAGAGAGAGAGAGAGAGAGAGAGAGAGGGGGTTGGTTGCCGTTTCGTTAGTAGTTCTGTTATGAATTTGCTTCTCACTTGAAAGAATTTTTATCGTCATGAGTAGATATAATAAGGTTCCAGAATTATCACTGTTGAGAGACTGTTTTTATTACCAGTCATTCCGTCGCAAAAAGTAGCCCATATTTAGCAAGGAAATGAATGGTGGATCTCTCTCTCTCTCTCTCTCTCTCTCTCTCTCTCTCTCTCTCTCTCTCTCTCTCTCTCTCTCTCTCTCTCTTATTCTAACGAACACGTGCTGGTCAGAAGACTGTGATTAGTGATTAAGATAAAATTTATTATACTACCAAGTAGGACTAGATAGTACCTCAGCTCTTGCGTACTTATACCCGGCGAATTCAAGCCATGCAATGTTATGTGTTAATTGATCAAAGTTACCAATTCTACGTATTGTAATAATCAAAGTTACCAATTCTACGTATTGTAATAATCGCAGTCACCTCTGAACGCCCCATGTCTCTATATATTTTTCGCTACAAATTTTTCCGTAGATGGTAGATCATGCCTTAAATCATTTTTCATAAGCTTGACCAACATAATTTATAATTGGAAGATTGTGTTTAGTTCTGGTATGGAGTAACAGCAATTAATCGATTTCTTGAACCGGTAACCAGTAACGGCATTTTTAAATCCATACATATATTATTATTTTATTAATATAATAATGTTCAAAAAGAGTTAGTCTGTGTTGTCATTTACGTATTAAAATTTTGAAAAATTGAGGAAGAATCATGTGATATCTTGCATTGTGTATTCCACGTAAAGTAAGCACCTGTAGCTGGTATTACCTAAATGCAATATACAGAAATGGCAGTATGAATCAATCCCAGGATATCATTTTTATTTTCGGTGAGACTTCAGGCTTGAGCGGGCGACCCCCACAGAACGATGGGACTAAGGTAGTATAACAACGTTTTAGGGACTATATTTATCTTACAATCTATTACGGAACAGCAAAGATAACGGCAGATGAGTCACTTGCCGTGAAGAGCGCAGTTGTCTGTAATAATCTCATTTCTGTGCATTGTATGCAAATGACTATCATTCCCGTTTTTTCCCCGTAAATTCCGTGGCTAATTCACTTTTTTTCGGTATGATGTCATCTTTGGTTATATGATAATATGTCATTCAATGTGAATCAGTCACGCGTTATTCCATTTTCATTTAAAGTAAATGAAAATTATTGTAATGAGAAAAAGTAAAAATAAAATTGATAAAAAGTCCCACCGTAGATTTATTTTATATCCAGGATTCCAAATAGTTGGTCAGAATTTGTTTTGGTTCATATTCCGTTAAAATATTGATCAATTTTTTTATTGTATGAACAGTTTCATCTTTATTTTGAACTGTATTTTGAACTGTATCTTGCTCTTCTGACATATGGCCACGGTCTTACTTAAGGACAAACAAAGTGCAGAGAGAACGGTTTTCTGCTTATTACTGCTCTGTGCTCTGAACGTCGCTGAGAGATATGATGTTACGGAGTGAAGGAACATGAAAACTGCCCCGGCTCTTTCCTTCTTCATGGGGTGAGATTTTGGGGTTGAGTGATCTCTGATTGGAAAAGAGACGACTCTCTCTCTCTCTCTCTCTCTCTCTCTCTCTCTCTCTCAATTTCTTTTATGCTATCTTTTTTCCCTTCCTTGATCGTCACTTGTCAACGACCTCCGGGATGCTATCTTGCTCTTTTTATGCTTTGATATCCTGTTGGAAGATGGCCTTGTTGTACCTGTTTTTAATTATAGCCGTTCCAGAATACAGACGAATTGTTATAGATGTTTTGAGTGCTTGTAAGTCATTCTTTGGTTAAAGGTTAAGTAAGATGAGAGCAGTTAGTGAATGGAGTTTGTATCCTGAGTTTTGTATCCTCAGCATCAACATCAACACAGATACACATACACACATACACACATTGTTTAAATGCAAAGTACCACAAGTAAAACATGAAGCAGTAGGTATATTAACGATCAGTTTTGTCCTATCAAGACTTTTTCGAGAGCTCATGACGGGACCTGTTGTGAACATAGCTTTTGTTTGATCAGTGGTGCTTTGCGTACATAAATATAAATTACGCACACATATATATATGTGTATGTATATGTATATGTATATTTGTGTATATATATATATATATACTGTATGTATGTGTATATTTGTGTATATATATGCAGTATATATACTGTATATGTATTATATATACATACGTATATATATACACATATATGTATGTATATATATATATATATATATATATATATATATATATATATATATATATATATATATATATATATATATATATATATATTAATGTCCTCGCATTTATCTGTATATCGAGTCTGACGGAAAATTTAACGTGTTGAGAAACTATCTTTGTTTTTTGCTAATTTCGTATGCATCTTTAAAAATACTGCCCCGTAATAAGCGAAGTTTATCCTTCCCAAATTTAGTTATATATCGAGATACAAAAAGCTTTTCGATCGGTTCTGTAGTATCTTCTTACACACCAGCTCCCCGGAAGCGGTTCATTTTCATCCAGGAATGTGGAATTGTGCAGCAGAGTTCAATTATCTATCAACAGCGGCTTTTGGCCGTCGTATCTCTCGCTGTCCTTCACACCCTCCCATTTACATTCCTGTGAAATCGCAAACGTCCCATGCAGGACTCATGCAAGCCTCCATCGGAGGAATGTTTATTTATAGGATATGTTTACAGCCAGGCGCTCTCATTAAAAAAAAAAGCTGCTTTTGACAATCGGCCGCGGAAGTGACTAATCCCTGTCGCTGCTTTGGTCTGCTGGCGTTAACTCTGCCTTGTTGTTGTTGTTGTTGTTGTTGTACGAGTGATTGACGTGTGTTTCTTTGAATAATAATGAAATAGTAATAATAATAATAATGACTTATAAAAATCTCATAATCGCAGGGGTTATTGACATGGTAAAGAAATCCACAGTCATGTTGTTGTAAATAGAGATTGAGAAGGAGAATCGATCAGGTTCTCGAAAGCTCTCTTTTTTTTATATGTATTTTAATAAATATTTACACTGACATCGTTGTAGATCTCTTCACCATAATAATAATAATAATAATAATAATAATAATAATAATAATAATTTTGGTAATCACAGTCATCCTATTCCACTTGTTTTAATAATAATAATTCCGGGTTGCAATCCTTATTATTATTATTATTATTATTATTATTATTATTATTATTATTATTATTATTATTATTATTGTTGTTGTACAGTACACCTTAAGCTTCGGGAAGTTTAAGCAATACCTGAAGATTAGGTTGTTTTCCTTAATCTCATCTTCATCTTGGTTTCAACCCACCTCAATCAACTAACCATTAGTTGCATTATTTACTGCTTAGGATCAGCGGTAACTCAAGATACCCATATTATGTTCAAAAGAGCAGAATATATAGTGGTCCCGAACTGGGCTTGTTTTTGCGTTCAGAGTAAAAATCGGTGAAGAATATAAAAAGAATAATTTTAACAGTTCCAAAATGTCATTATATTTGTTATAATATGATTGTTTTCTAAGACACCCATTTTACTGAAATGTTAATAATGCCATAATATGTACTGGTAAGTTTAATCACTCTGATATTTCTCTTGGTAAACTTTAGTATTTGAACCGTAAATTTTTGCTTTTCTATAATTTTGTTAATCCTATCGCATTCTCCAGGTTGTCATATTAGGTGAGCGTAAAAAGTGATTCATTTTTCTTTTCTCCGATGAGTTTCATGTCCTCTTGTGACCCATTGCCACTTGCATCAGATCCCAATAACTGTTGCGTGTTTTATACAGTGTTGAGTGGCTTTAACGGAGATAATTTTGCACTTTATAAGATGTCTAACGAATGTCTTTGTTTTTGCTGGACTTCCAAGAAGGCATTGCCAAAAGTTCATTGCTGTCAACCTGTTGCTCCCGCCGGGTTGCTTTATCCCAAATTTTAGTCATCGCCGATCGAGGACTTCCTTTCCAAGAGGTCATTGTCAGCAGTCTGTGTCTGTCATCCATTCATTTGATTCCAGTGACGTTATTGGTCATTTTTTGCTGGCCTCCGAAAGGTCATTGCCACGGAATCATTGTCCTAGTGTCTCTTTTGATATCACCCGCTCATTTGAAGAGTAACCCGTCCCCTAGGGATTTGGTACACCTCTCCCTCCCCTCCCCTCCCCCCCACTCTATGGTACTCCATTTCACTCCCCCTTCACACCCCCTTGCACCCAATATTCATGCTTGCCCACCCAAAAGTTCAAGAACCATTCCACTCATCACAAAAGTAAATAAGTCTAATCCACTCTTAGTCCTACGTCTGCTCACCCACTTAAAGATCTGATCGTGACATCCTTGCACGCCCACTCACCCAGCCATCGCGCCCACCCACCCAAAAGCTCAAGAGTCATTTCACCCACCACGAAAGCCTGGCCACCCACCACCCACACGTCTGCGCCCACTCACCCACCCAGTGGATCTGATATCACAATGGCTGGCTATCGCATGACGCCGAGGCATTGGGCGACGTGAAATACATTAAAACATGCATTTGGCCATCACGGAGTCGTCAATTACAAAGAGAACGAGGCTCCGCCCACGCCCACAATCGGGCTGATTTATAGGCGTAGTTGCGACGGCCTGGAAGAATCAGCGCTCAGGAATTTAGATGACAATTTTTATGGCTCTCTCTCTCTCTCTCTCTTTTTTTCTTTCTTTTTTTTATTCCTCTGGTCTGATAGCGAGTCATTCTCTGTGGGGCATTGCGCTTGGAAATGGTGTTGCTAAGTTGATGATGGAGAGAGAGAGAGAGAGAGAGAGAGAGAGAGAGAGAGAGAGAGAGAGAGAGAGAGAAGAATTTGAGATAGATATATATATAGATAGATAGATAGATAGATAGATAGATATAATGCATACATATGTATAGTATGTATGTATGTTTAACTTCGTTTTCATTTGGACGTCAAAATATCAAGCGTCAGAATTATAATGATAGCATTACTTCAGCTTATAGAGTGCAGATGTAGTGGTGACAGTGACAATGATATTAATAATAACAGTAATCATTATGATAATAATAGACTCTAGTTTTTATGTGGAAATGTCGTGAATGTTCATTATTAAATTACTATTTTAACAAGGCTTTTAATTACTTTTTCTCACGAAATGTATTCCTGTTTTTTCTCTGCATTTACACAGCAATTTTTTTTTCTACACTTCACTCTCTCATACATTACAATCTTTCCCGCAGCATTTTCTCTCTTATTTTCCCTTGAGATTTGTTCTTTGATATTCTGCGTTTGCTTTCTTGCATGTTTTGCTCCAGTCTGTGTTCATTCAAACAGTATTTTGGCTTAAATGCATTTTTCTAACAGTGTTTTGCTGTGCTTCTTTCTGACAGCATTCTCTCAGGATTTGCTATTTCAGTGCACTTTTCTCTCAAGCTGCCTTTGTCTCATTTCTGTAGTCTTACGGAGTGGAGTGCAGTCATCCTAAGTTAAGTAGCTTAGTTTATCCAGACCACTGAGCTGATTAACGGCTCTCTCTGCATTTTCTCTCATGCTAGCAACGGGCAGTTTTCATCCTAAAGCATTGCTAGGCTTCAATGCAGTTCTACATCGCTGCATTGTCTCTCACTGCATATTGTTTCGATTTATTTTCTCACTAGCTTCCTCGGCTGTGTAATCTCGCCGCATTATCCCTCACATTACGTCTTTCTTTCAAGCTGCATTTTTCTCTCACGCTGCATTGCTGACGCCGGGCTTATCGCCTCACGCGACAAGGAAGGCGTTTCTCTCATATTTTATGGCGGTTAGACCGACCCTGATTGATTATTTTGCATTTTTGATTGGGGCGTTTCTGATCCGTTATCCACCCCGGCTGATAAGACGCAATGATGGCGCCCAGACCGTGACGTTTGGATGTGTCCTGTTATCAGATTTTAGAAGAGGGGGTTGGGTGCTTGGGGGAGGTGGTGATGGAAGCATTTTGGGAAGGGGTGGGAGTGGCTGGATTAGGACGAGGTCTCTTGTTCCTCTTAAACCTTCTGACCCAATAGTTTCTCGTTTGTATATTAGTGTATTTTGTCTTGTTAATTCTGGTTTATGCATTTACGTTCTTTATTTATTTGCCAGATTTTGAGTTTCAGCAGAGTTAAATTGGATTTAGGAAGGAGGATCTGTTCAATTTATATGTAGTTTCACAAAAAAAGTACTTTGTGTATCTTTTCATGTTGTTAATCCCGGATTACTTGTTATCGTTTTATTTATTTTTTTGGCCGATTTTTGCTGCATCTCCAGACCAGTATTGTATTTGTGTCTGTTTGATTAATTGTGGTTTTTATGTTTTATTTTATTTATTCATTTGTCAGATTTCGGTTTGGAGGTAAGTTAATGAAAAGGACTAGGGGACCTTTTGTGTCTTTTTGTAGGTTTAGAGCAGTTTTTTGTCAAGGGTTTTTATCTACTAAATTTTTGGCTAAACTTTTTTTTTCTGCGTTTTGTTTGTATTAAATCGTAGTTTTTTTTATATTATTTTTTTATTCTCTTGTGATGCTTCTCTTCTTTTTTTTTAATATATCAACCTCAGAATAAATCTATTTTTAACTCAAAATTAGTTATATACTAATTGTAATTTGTTACTCTCTCGTTCGAGAAACAGAATTTCTATAATGTCTTTTTGTGTCTTGTTCTTCGAAAACATAATTTTCAAGTTCACCACATTCTTCAGTTGTCTTCGTATATATTACGGGAAAATAATTGAAAACTTTCTCTCTCTCTCTCTCTCTCTCTTATCTTCATTCCGACTGCCTTTCCTTTATTGAAGCTGATCATTCTTAAACGTTCTCTGTCTTTCAGTGTCGCTCGAATGCGTGATCCAGGTAACACCTTTTGTGCCCATCCGTACCCAAAAGATAACGTCACACCCAGCGGGAAATCTGTTAAGGCATCGACTAAAAGGAGCTTTTATCATTTCCAGAGACAATGGCCCTGCCTTTATTTTTTAAGGGAGACATGGGTACGGATGCCCAAACCAACTTTGATAACCCTCCCCGTTTTTTGCCCAGCCCTAGGAAGTGTTTGCCTGAATGAGCTTCAGTTCTCAAAAGAGGGTTCCGTAGGGGGATAGAGCCGACAGTGCACCCCACGTGGTGCACTGTAGGCATTGCTTAAGGGCCTTTGCAGCGTCCCTTCGGTCCTTAGCTGCAACTTCTTTCGTTCCTTTTACTGTACCTCCGTTCATATTATCTCTCTTCCATCTGACTTTCCACCCTGTCTTACAGATGTTTAATAGTGCAACTGCGAGGTTTTCCTCCTGTTACGTCTTTCAAACCCTCTTGTTGCCAATTTCCCTTTCAGCGCTTGGCCTTTGTCCTAAATTCTATATTCTATTCTATTCAGGAAAGGACAAGCACGCTTCTAAAAAGTGGCTATTCATATTGTTTGGAAATACAGAGGGCAGACTAAAATTCCGCTTTCTGGAGTTGACTGTTGTGAGCTATTTTTCATACCTGTTGAATGTCACGGGTGACTGGCTATTCCTGATAAGTATCAGAGCGTTCTCTTTGCTGACACAGTTATTTGAAGACTTGCTGCCCAGAAGTTTGCACGTAAAATGGCAAATGTGATTCAAGAACAGGTATTTTTTAGGCGGCGTTGGTTTTAACGAACTGGTATAACGGCTGGGTCCTCTCAGAATGGCGCCGATTTGGCGACTTTGTCATCTTAAAATTGACTGCTCTAGCGATTTTGGTTTATGTAACTGGCAACGACTTTCTTTTTGTTGGTGTAACTTTTTCAAGGGCCCACCAAGTAATACATCAGTTTAATGGATTTGTTTATTGGCTTTCCCCTCCTAGTATAATATTATTTTGGGGGGATTGGTTTAACGACTTAATTTCCAAGTATGATACCAGAGCTGGTTTAACGATGGATTTAGTTTAAAAAATTGATTTAAAAGACTTTGTCCCCGGAATATGACGCTTTGTTCGGCCATTGTTTCAGCCAAT
>NC_089794.1:34645697-34653197 GCF_040412425.1 Macrobrachium rosenbergii | reverse complement strand
GTTTAGTGATCTCCAGTTGTGTTTGTGTATTTATAATGATATCGAGTCGATTTTTTTTTAATCTGAAGGTAGTTGTTGACAGTTCCCTGGTATTTCTTTGAGCAATGGATGCGTCTCTCTCTCTCTCTCTCTCTCTCTCTCTCTCTCTCTCTCTCTCTCTCTCTCTCTCTCTCTCTCTCTCCTAGGTGTATTTGTGATCTGTGGTTTTTTTTTCAGGGATGGAGCCAATTGTGGGGATCCTAGGTGTTTATTTTATTTAGAGGCCGTTGGAAAGGGCAGCCAGATGTCCTTATCTGACTTGGCCAAGGGAGAAAAGAAAAGGACGATAAAGAGGGAAGGACAATGTTTTAGGTGAACAATGTTTTATATCATATTCCGTATACACAACGAAAGAAATGTCTTTTGTTGTCACATTCTTGGAAGTAAATAAGCGTGTAATATGAAATTATAAAATCTGTTGATTAAAGATGAAAAGATAACATCTTTAATCAAGACGTTTTATAATTTTATATCAAACACTAGTTTTCTTCCTTGAATGTGACCACAAAAGACATTTTCTTTCCTTGTCTATAAGGAGTATGTTGTAAAGCTTTGGTCACTTAGATTATAATCCTTCGCCGTTTATCGTTCCTTTCTTTTCTCCTTTGACAAGGTCAGATAAGGGCATCTGGCTGCCCTACCCAACAGCCTCTAAATAAAATAAGCAATCCAGGGTCCCGTAATAGAACCCACTCCTCAAGTAAACACTTGGATTACAAATACACCTCTTTTCTGGAGAGTCTGCAAGCTTTGGATAAAATCGAATGGACATTTAAGATCCACACAACGACTGGATTGAGAGAACAAAAGGCAGAATTTCATGAATTTTGTTTGATGTAGTACAGTTATGTATTGTTAAATTTCTTTTTTTTTAATTTTTTTAATTTCAGAATTAATTTTTACAACGTTAGAAAACTCACTCAGTTTGTTACTCCTTGAACCATATTGTAAACCAGTACTGCTGTCACCGGACCCCTCGTCCGCCATTTTAATCCGGCCGTCATGCGAACCCTCTATATGATGTGTATGTAAAATCTCCAGAAGTGTGTGATTTCATCGTCTCCAGACATAGCATTATGGCCAATGCCAGCTTGGGTATCCCGGACATCACGTAGACACTTGGAGCCGGTTTGCGTCTCATGCCAAACGCCAGGTTTATGATCGGTTGTGGGTATTTCATTAAGTCCTGATCTGGCCAGTTTTTTTAACACTGTCCTTCCCCTCCGAAGCGAGATCTGTTGTTCGGGGTTCTTACAAGAGTGTTTGAACAACTCTTTCCCAGGTTCGACAGAGATACTTTCGCTTTACAAGCCTATATAGAACGAGAGAGTCTTGATAATATACAGTATTTTGAGATTTTTTTTTTAATTATTCATAAATGCATTGCTTTTTTTTTTTTTTAAAGTCCACGAGTTATATTTCAGTTGCTGTGGACTACTCATTTTCTCTGTTAAAGATAGGCAATTCGGTTCCCAAGTATATACAGTATATGGGCCGAGGGTGTCTCAATGAATTTTTATCTTGAAGTCAGTTCCTTTCCTTGCTTGATATGCATGCTTTGCTCTCTTAAGCATTTTTAGGCCTTGAGAGTCGTAATAAAATCCTGTGAATTATTCTTTTCCATTTCGCGATTCAGTTCCTTGTTTAAATTGATAAAGGCCATAAGAATGTATTGAAATCCTCAAAATTATTGTTTTCCACATCAGGTATTAATACCAAAGCATAAGTTGTCTGAAAAAATCAGAATGTTTCTTTTTCTGCTAAAGTACCTTACTTCCAAGGCGTATCTAGGTTCAAAGAATCTAATGAATTCCTCCCAAAAAATTATTTTCCATTTCAGTACCTCGCCTCCTGAAAAATATATATGCGCCAAAGAGTTAGTAATCAAATACCTTAGAATGATTCCCTCCTGTGTTCTGTCATCTGAGCGACCATGATAGGGGCTTTTGAAAACGTCTCGTAAAAACAAGTCCGGTCTGGTCTCAGTTTTACGAGTTGTGTTAACGAGATCGACCGGGGTCTGGCGTAATGGACTTCATAATTACCAGATTATGCTTTGAACGGGTTAAGATCAGGTTTGGGCCGTGTTTCCTGACGCCTCTTTTCGGTCGCTGTGTCGCCAAGTTGAGTTTCACATAAAAGGTATTTTATTATTTAATATTTATTTTATTTTATTTGTAGAGTTGTGTAGTGCACCTCGCCTTTTCATAATCTTGGCAAGTGGCGGTCCATGTTTTTACTAAGCTTCTCGGCGGTACAGGCAACTTGAGGTCTCGTGTGGCCTAGGTATGTTAATACTGGCAAATTCATGTCCTTATGAAACTTAGGACTGAATTTTAAGAGGGTAAAAGAGAGATAAAAAAATCTACGTCTGAATTTTAAGAGGATAAAAGAAAAAAATTACGAAGGAAGAATAAGAGTAAATACAAGTAATTCATTTCTGATATGGGTACATCAAGCGCCTCGCATTGATTTTGTAAGAATTTTTTTTTTTAATTCCAAAAAATTATATATTTTGCATTAAAGACTTTGGTCCGGATCCTCAAAATGTAAAACACTTTCCTGGCCCATGGCGCATGCGTCCCCTGAATTTCAATGAAATCAATCTGTAATTCCGTCCAACTAAGATATCGGAGATAATTAGAGGGTTGCAGTATATATTGACTGTAAAAATAGGTTCGTCTGATTAAATGTAGGAGTCGGTATAAAGCAACTCTCTCTCTCTCTCTCTCTCTCTCTCTCTCTCTCTCTCTCTCTCTCTCTCTCTCTCTCAGTGGCTGAACTGGGCTCGACCTGCTTTCAAAAAGGCATGCCTTAGTGATTTATATGATGAGCATTTAGAAACTAAATACTTACAAATCATATAGTGAGTTTCTTCTTTCACATTGACTTTTCTTCTTTTTACATTGATTTCTCTCCTATTCCTTATTTTTATTCCCTTCCACTTCTTTCTTCTGCTTATTTCCCAGCATTTATCATGTTTCCCAACTACTCTTCACTGTTTTTTTTTTTCCAGCCCCTCTCCCTCCTTTCTCTCTTACTTCATTTCCATCTTTCTCTTCTCTTTATTTTGTCTCCCCTTTCTCATTGGCTTCCCCTCCTCCACCTGTCTCTCCCTCTTCTATTCCTTTTTCTTCTGCCTCTTCCTCTTTTACTCTGAAAGCGGTGGCTTACGAGCCACTTTCTCCATTAACTCGGCTTAACTCGTTGGAAGTTTATCGCCGTTTAATGTCTGAAGATAGTTACTCGGTCTGAGTTTTTGCAGACGACGTTCCGAAAGGTGAACATCTCTTGTTATTGTTTCTTGGAGGTTTCATTGTGAGTGGTACTGTTTTTACTTTTACCCCTTTTTTTTTTTTGGAGGTTTCTTAAAATGTTATAAGGCGGTCGTCCAAAGATATGTTGGGCATTACCCAATATATCTCTCTCTGTAAATGCCCACATCTGTCTGCCTTCAAGGTATCTCAGAAAATTATATAGTTTGGCTTTAATAGAGTAAATTGGGTATTAGAGTTCACATAAAATCTGCAAAACTGACCACGGATATTCTTCATTAAAAAAAATACTCAAAAGGAAAATGAATTGATATTGAAATCCAGTTGTTTGTGGCGCAGTTTTGGTATACCTCCTGAGGGGTATGTGCCCAGAAATCCTGTTCGATCATTTGATTGAATTCCTGCGGAGCCTTTTTTTTTTTGTGCTTTTTTTCCAGCAATGAACCCAGCAGCCTCTGCAACCGGTTTTTCAAGGAGATATTGATATTGCAATATGTTATTTCATAAATATTTACTCTAATAATGAGGGTATTGGTTTCGGGCATCTCATTTTGGGTACGATTTTAATGCGAGGTAATTTTCGGATGTTTTAGGGTTATCATATTTTAAGATCCTTTTAGAATATATTATTTAGGTTTTAAATAAATGTTTTGTCAGTAATGAGGGTCATTCCCGGGGTCTAAATATTGAGAATAAGAGTTCTGCCCAGCATTTATTATGTCTTTTGTGCTTGTAATAGAATTTGAGGCTACTGGAAGAAAATTTTTTTCCTTGGGCCAGTATCGTTGATGGAAGCTTATGTATTGATAAAGTCTGTTTATTTGTTTGCCAACAAGAGCCCAAATTGTTGTTGAAGGAGCGCATTTAAATTTTGTGGGGATTTGAGCTTCGAGCCAAAGAATAGTTGATTATAATTTGAGAAGGATCTGATTTTTCGTTTTAACATTTTGATATTTCATTTTTATATTTTAACACGGACCATTTATTTCATCGATAAATAAGTCTCTCAGTGAATTATTTCTACCAATTTCTTCTTGTACCAGACTTTCTCGACCCTCCGTTCTGTGCCATCATAATCCGGCCCTCAGCTGGATCTCCAATATTCCAGCACATGTGAATTCTCCCGAGAGGTTGCCATTCCATCATCCTCTGTTTAACCTCTGTTCTTCTTCCCTGCACTTTAAGCACCTTCCATTAACTAACCGCAGTATCTAATCCTCCTTCATAAGTGCTACTTATACGTCGTATACTCGGAGGTTTTAGATGGAATTACCATGCTCAGTTTTGGCTAAATATCTTCATATATATATATATATATATATATATATACACATTACCACAGGTGAAAAATAAGAAACGGGGTGTAGGACCTACACCCCGTTTCTTATTTTTCACCTGTGGTAATGTGTGATAAATGAATCACGTACAAAAAGTGATAATAATCATATACATATATATATATACACATATATGTATACACATATATATATGTATATATTTATATATATATAAATATATTTCTGACTCACATAAGGATCGAACCCAGGTCTTTCAATTGAAAGGTAAGGGCGCTGCCCACTAGGCCATAGAAATCACAAAAGAAGTTGGAAACTGAGTACAATTGTACCTATGTCTTTACATTTATATATATATATATATATATATATATATATATATATATATATATATATATATATATATATATATATATATATATATATACATACATACATGCACTTCCAGTATCCTGTGTTCTTATCTTCGAGGCTAAGGTTCTGATGGAAAAGACAATAATTGATGCTGTGGTGCTTCATATATCTGTTCTTTTTGACGGCAGCTGTTTCAACCATTAAGTGATAGCAATCATCTGGGCAGTTTTACTAAAACTACAATACTTATATAAAAGCAGTGAGCCATCCATCTGCCATTTTAACCATTAACTGATGACTATCATCTGGGCAGTTTTACAATAGCTACAGTACTTATATAATGGCAGTGATCCATACTAGCAATTAAAAATGTTTGGAAACAGATATGGAAGATCTTCCAGAAAGCTTTACAAGATTGGCTCTCCTGGCTGTGGTGAGTCTTGAAGACTGCAATAGAACTTGCTTCTGTAGTCCAGTGGTTATTCTCCGTAGGGGAGTAGTGCATTGTTTGAGGTTCTTTGCAGCGTCCTTTCGGCGCCTAGCTGCAACCCCTTTCATTCCTTTTACTGTACCTCCATTCATGTTCTCTTTCTTCCATCTTACTTTCTACCCTCTCCTAACAACTGATTCATAGTGCAACCGCACTGCGAGGTTTTCCTCCTGTTACACCTTTGAAACCTTTGGCATAAATTCTATATTCTATTCTATTCTATTCTATTCTATTCTATTCTATTCTATTCTATTCCAGTGGTTATTGACCTCACCTCACCAGAAAGAAACCCGAGATTTATCTCAGCCAGGAAAGGAGTTAAGGTGATTGATTTCCATTTCCTGAAAAAAGAATGGGGTTTATGTCAACATTAACAATGAATTATGTACTTGATATTTAGTGGTTGTGTTGCATCACAGTCAGGGTGAAGAACAACGTGGAGATAGTAAACTAATAGATTTGATGAAAAAAAAGAAAATAGTCATCTAAAGACACCCCGTTTTAAGAGAGAATTGGAATATCTATCTATCTATCTATCTATCTATCTATCTATCGGTCTGTCTGTCTGTCTGCCTATCTGTTGCACCCCATCCATTCAGTCTTTCCACAAGACTAAACCATTCCAAAACACTCAGATCCAGCCTTTCACATAGAGTAATTTTTTTTTTTAATCTTCTGTGAGTTTCCACACCTCTCACCATATTATTTCCTCTTACTCCACTCATACTGCAAAAATGTAATCTTAGCAGCTTGAAATTTTGTTTCATTTGCATCTGTTACCCATGCCTCGCATGAATAAAAGATGAGTTGGCTCAACAGTCTCTTCATACATTTTAACTTTGGCTTCCATGGACAGTCCAAGCCTCTTCCTTTTTTTTATTTGTCTTTTTTTTGTACATGCCTACTACCGTCGTTGCATTACCTGTGTTGTGGCTCACCTTGTCTCTTATTCTAACATTGCCTGTTATATTTACTCCCAGACAGTAGTCCAGTCCACTCTTGTATCACTAAGCTCTGTCGACCCAGGGCTGCATTTGCTTCAAACAGCATCTTTCGATTTGCAGCTTTTATTATGATATTCTTATAATCATCGTATCTCATCTAGATTTAATACCCTTTACTCACAAACAAACACAGCAATCTGTGTCCTCTTATACCTGTGTCAGCTTCCTTGTCAATAGAATAAGCATCAGATGTACCCCCAGCTGGTCTTTCTCACCATCACATCCATCAACTTACTACTCTGTCTGCGTTGTTCTAAAACATAATCTAACAAACTCTTTTCCTCACCATGTCTCTCCTACAAGGTATACTTTATATTGTTCTTTGTGGAAACCATTTATTTCCAACAATCAGTCATTTTTTCACTTGCATTTACACAAAGTTTTTTGCATTCTTGTTTTATCCAGAACTATTTTGTACCAGCAATGTCACCATTGCCACGTACCTTTGCGTTTAAATCACCTATCACAACCGCACTTTTATGATATCCAAACCCAGACTGGCACACATTCAGACTCTCCAAAAACATCCCTTTTCACTCTGTCTTTTCCATTCCTTGATCTCATACACTGATTACTATAACTTTTGCTCCTTCCCCACTCAAAAACCAGTACATTTGCACTCTCGCACCCGTCCCCAGAGTGTACGTGGCTGACACCAGAGGCACTGCTCCTTCTTTAGCTCTGCACCTTTCAGATAACACAAACACAATAACTCCTTGTCAGTTCCCTATCTGTACACACACACACACACACACACACACACACACACACACACACACACACACACACACACACACTTTCTCAGAATTAGAGACCAAAAGAACTTGGTACTTCTAAACAAACCAAGTGATTTTTATTTTTTGTAAGTTTGAACTCTGTGATCCCTCAAAGACAAGTTTGAAGTGATATGGACACCCGAAATCTGTTTACTTTTTAATTCTGCGAACCTGCTTTATCTCTCTCTCTCTCTCTCTCTCTCTCTCTCTCTCTCTCTCTCTCTCTCTCTCTCTCTCTCTCTCTCTCTCTTAGATAGCTTGCTGGCT
>NC_089794.1:34625697-34643197 GCF_040412425.1 Macrobrachium rosenbergii | reverse complement strand
ATTGGCCAGGGGACGTATCAGAACACAGCATATTATGCCGTGTTTAAGATTCTTTCCTAGCTTGGTATTTGTTAATTAATTCTTCCTCAGTAGAAGTTTGCTGGTAGGAGACTCTTCCTTAATTTTTATTTAATTTTTTTATTTTTCAAGAAATTTCTTGTCGATATTTTTCTTTTACAGTATTGAGAGATGTGAAAGATCTGAGTTCATTTGAAAAGTTTTTCTTTAGACAAATTTCCAGTTTTATGAGAGAAAATCGTGACCTATATAAAGACGCTTTCTTTTGTTGAGAAAAACCTTAAGTTTCCTCCGAGTCCTCGACTTGAAACTTCAGTTTTTGAATTTTTTCTTAAGTAAAATCATGAAGTTCTTGAAGAGATTTCCTGATTCATTGAAGAAATCCTCTAGGTATGCCCTAGTTTTTTCTGAACAGTCTTGAGGTTGTTAAAGTGCTTTTCAGGAAAAATTGTAATATTTATATTTTGTTGTTTTAAAGTAAACCTTGAATATTATTTTCTTTAATTCTGAGGATTTTCCCATGCCGAAAAGTTAATTCTTACTAAAAAGAAAACGTGGGTTGCATGATAAACTTTTTTGTAAGTAAACCCTTTAGATATATGAACATATTTTTAATTTTTTTTTTATTCCTAGCTTGCTTTTGTAAATATTCCGTGTTGTGGGAAAGTGCCAAGCGTGACGCTTCATTTTTATAATTAAGATTTTTATTAATAAATACCTGTTATAAACATTTTTAGCCCAACAACCCGAGTTATCTTTTAAAAAGATCAAGTTTTTCCATCCCTTTCTTACAGCGCCGCTCTTGCATCGTAAGTGGCATTAGAAAAGTCGTTTAGTCAGCTCACGACCGATGTGAATGAATGGAGAGAGAGAGAGAGAGAGAGAGAGAGAGAGAGAGAGAGAGAGAGAGAGAGAGAAGCCGCTCCCGCAACACACGCAAACATTTCTTTCCCTGCGGTGTGGCGAGACCTGTTTCTATGCGTGACTTTGTTCCGTTCATTTTTTATCCAATTTTCACGTATTTGCTCTCGATTATTTAAATGGTTTTGCTACAAGAATCATTGATTTATTAATATTTGGACGGGAAAATCCCCGACGACGAGGAAACCCGCGGAAACGAAGCGAAAAGGCCCTGGCGGTCACGTGAATATTTTTTCTCTCGTGTGTTGCGGGCGCCGCCGCAGTCAAAGTTTGGAGGGTCCGTTCTTTGCCTCCAGCGCCGAGGTTGATAACAGTGTCTACCTGGCTGGCTCGCGAAGTCCCGTGGTTAAAAGTCACTGTGGTTGGTTGACAAGTGTCTCGGGTTTTTTTTGCGTTAATAACACCAACACGTGTGCCTGACATTCACTCAGTAACAATTTAATCGTCTCTCCTCTTGGGCGCTTCAACAGGAACATAACCCACATGGCTGCAAAGTTACTAAGCTTAATTTTGTGACTAATTCCCTGAAAAAATTACGACTAACCATTGGTCATGTACCCCGGGTTCACTACCCCCGTGGGATGCCTAACCCATACCCCATCTTCAGCCCCGCTGACCAGCCTCGTCCAATCAGTGCTCCGGAAAGTGTATGACGCAATGAGAAGTGGTCGTAATTGTGGCCGCGGGGCGTCGGGCCTCCGATGCCCGGTGCCCATTTTGACACGAAGATGGAATCTGAATTAACAGCCTTTCGTGGTGTTCACGAATACCAATAACAACATTCTGTAATCGTAAATAAGAGATTTTCATGTTTGCGCCTTCATTTGTGATTGTCAACTTCAGTACGGAATACATTTTAATAAGTTAATTATTAATAAGAAACTAAGTTAATTTCGGTAGCTTCTTAATCTACGGAAAAGTGATTATGCAAATGTTTAAACAGTCATTAGCAGCATAGCATAAGACGAGAATGCAGTCAATCTACAGGCTGGTAACCAGCATTGCTGAATAATTCGTATTTGAAGTTTATTTTTTTTTTTTTAACACAACAAGACCCTTTAATGTGCATAGTAACGACTAATATTTAAAAATATTATTTAGACTGTACACAACTTTTTATGTGTTTTGGTAACAAAGTATGAAATAACAACGCTGAATCATCAAATAAATTTTTGAAACTCAGAAGTGCACTGATACATTAGTCAACAGTGATTTTTATACACCAATCGAACTACAACTTAAATAACAGCATTGATTCATTGGAACAATAAAACAAAAGATGTAATTTTAACAACTGACATCTGTTTAGCCAATGTATTGACGTATAAAGTGGAAATGTAAAGTGTTCTGATAATTTCTTAACGGCTGAAATAGATCCTACACGAACTAATCAACCAAATTAACTTTAACAGAGTTGAATTAAAGATTTTTTTATAACAAAATTAGTGTTTTAATAACAAAATAATAATGAAAATCGTGGAATAATAGGCAGATTAAAATTAAGACAATAACAGAAATGAAGTGTTTTAATAACAAAATATATATTAACTACTAAATTTAGATTATTAATGACAATATTAAAAAAAAATGGAAAATGTTTTAATAACAAATAATGACTAATACCGATGAATTTATGGACAAAATAAATGACAAAGGATCAGCTGAGAGTTTTGTGATGTTTCTTAACCTGTAGTGCAAAGTGTGGAGACGTGGATAACTTTCTACTGTCCTGTTGAAGATCGAAATACTTTTGGCGGGAAATGTAGATGTGGCCCGGATGGTACATTTTTTTGAATGTTTCATTTTACTTTTTTCTTTTCTGGGATATCATTTTTATTTATGACATGATCTTTATTGCTTTAGTTTTGATTTTGGTTTTGCCACTTTCATAACCCATGACTTTATGTTTGCGTTCCTAATTATCGTTTTCGTACAACAGATTTTGTTTTTTTCGTTCTTTATTATTTTATAGCAATTAGTATTTTTTTTTATTTTCTGATTGATTATTTTCATGCCATTGAATTGATTTTGTGTGTATGTGGGTGTTGAAGGGGGGCGGGGAAACAACGTGGGGTGGCGGGGGACGAGTCACTCCAATATCAAGATACTGAATTTTGGATAAATTTTGTATATCAGAAATAACTGTCACTCTCTTTTCAATGGACATTTCGAACCTACTTTCCTTACTATGGCTTTCGTGGTGAAAGTGAAATGAATTTCGAATTGTAATGAACATGAACTATAAATTCGAAGAAGAGAGTACAGTATACTTTCGCTTAGTTTCGAGACCTCTCGTCTCCAGTTCAGTGTGGTAATTACTGAAGAGACATAATGTCTCGAAACTGTATGTGAAAACACACTCACTTCTTCGAATGTGTGATTTTTAGTTTTCTGTAAAAGAAAACTATTGAGATGGCTGTTTGTCTGTCTGTCCGCACTTTTTCTGTCCGCTCTTTTTCCTGTCCACCCTCAGATCTTAAAAACTACCGAGGCTAGAGGGCTGCAAACGTACCTCATTGCAGCCCTCTAGCCTCAGTAGTTTTTATTTTATTTAAGGTTAGAGTTAGCCATGATCGTGCGTCTGGCACCATTATAGGTGCCAACAACACAGGCCACCACCGGCTGGTGGCTGAAGGTTTCATGGGCCATGCTGAGAGTTTCATGGGCCGTGGCTGAGAGTTTCATACAGTATTAAACGTTGTACAGAAAAATCGATTGCATTTTTTACTTGTTGAAATCAAGTTTACGGGGGATGTCTCTCATCATATCGCATAGTTCATCAGGTTTTTTTTTTTCTTTAGTATCATTTGATTCTCCTTTAGACATGGTCAGCACTGTTGACGCGAGCTGACAATATACAATAGAGAAATGGTACAGTAAATAACCGTTGGTGTATACATGTATCTTTAATTATGTGATAATATGTATGATGGGTAAGAAGCGAAGATATCCAGAGAATACCGGTGTGTGTGTGTGTGAGAGAGAGAGAGAGAGAGAGAGAGAGAGAGAGAGAGAGAGAGAATGTTTAAATAGACCCATGATTTAAGAGTCAAATGTTTATTTTGATCCAGGATTTTGGAGTCAAATGTCCGGACAAATTCGTAACTTTGGAGGCAAATGTCACGACGGGTAAAGGATTTTGGAACTGAATGTTGCGAGGGATAAAGCATTTTGGAGGTAAATATCCCGAGATTTAAAGGATTTTGGATTGAAATGTCCCGAGAGAAAAAGGATTTTGGAGGTAAATGTCCAGAGAGGTTCATGGTGTAGAGGTAAACTTCCAGAGAGGCTCATAATTTTGGAAGTAAATGTCCAGAGAGCCCATGATTTTGGAGGTAAATGTCCAGAGAGATTCATGACTTTGGAGGTAAATGTCCAGAGATTTTCGTGATTTATGAGAATTAAAGGATTTTGTAGGTAAACGTCCAGAGAAACTCATGAGGTGAATGCCCAGAGAAACTTATGATTTTTGGAAGTAAATGTATAGAGATACATGATATTGGAGGTTAATATCGAGAGAGACTCATGATTTTGAAGATAAATGTCCAGAGAGAGAGAGAGAGAGTCACGATTTTGAGGGTAAATGCCCAGAGAGACTCATGAATATGGGGGTAAATGTTGAGAGAGACTCATTATTTTGGAGGTAAATGTCCAGAGAGGTCCATGATTTTGTGAGGTAAATATCCAGGACAACTCATGATTTTGGAGGTGAATATCAATAGAGGTTCATGATTTTGGAGGTGGATATCAAGAGAGGTTCATGATTTTGGAGGTGAATATCCAGGAAGACTCATGATCTTGGAGGTGAATATCAAGAGAGGTTCATGATTTTGGAGGTAAATATCCAGGAAACTCATGATTTTGGAGGTGAATATCAAGAGAGGTTCATGGTTTTGGAGGTGAATATCCAGGAAGACTCATGATTTTGGGGGTGAATATCAAGAGAGGTTCATGATTTTGGAGGTATATATCCAGGAAGACTCATGACTTTGGAGGTAAATATCAAGAGAGGTTCATGATTTTGGCGGTGAATATCAATAGAGGTTCATGATTTTGGAGGTGAATATCCAGGAAGACTCATGATTTTGGAGGTGAATATCCAGGAAGACTCATGATTTTGGAGGTAAATATCCAGGAAGAATCATGACTTTGGAGGTAAATATCCAGGAAGACTCATGATTTTGGAGGTAAATATCAAGAGAGGTTCATGACTTTGGAGGTAAATATCTAGGAAGAATCATGATTATGGATGTGAATATCAAGAGAGGTTCATGATTTTGGAGGTGAATATCAAGAGAGGTTCATGATTTTGGAGGTGATTATCAAGAGAGGTTCATGATTTTGGAGGTGAATATCAAGAGAGGTTCATGATTTTGGAGGTGAATATCCAGGAAGAATCATGATTTTGGAGGTGATCCAGGAAGACTCATTATTTTGGAGGTAAATATCCAGGAAGACTCATGATTTTGGAGGTAAATATCCAGGAAGAATCATGATTTTGGAGGTAAATATCCAGGAAGAATCATGATTTTGCAGGTAAATATCCAGGAAGAATCATGATTTTGCAGATAAATATCCAGGAAGACTCATGATTTTGGAGGTAAATATCCAGGAAGACTCATGATTTTGGAGGTAAATATCCAGGAAGAATCATGACTTTGGAGGTAAATATCCAGGAAGACTCATGATTTTGGATGTAAATATCAAGAGAGGTTCATGACTTTGGAGGTAAATATCTAGGAAGAATCATGATTATGGATGTGAATATCAAGAGAGGTTCATGATTTTGGAGGTTAATATCCAGGAAGAATCGTTATTTTGGAGGTAAATGTCAAGAGAGGTTCATGATTTTGGAGGTAAATATCCAGGAAGACTCATGATTTTGGAGGTAAATATCAAGAGAGGTTCATGACTTTGGAGGTAAGTATTTTAGGAAGACTCATGATTTTGGGCTGCCAAGAGAGGTTCATGATTTCATCAGTCTCACCTGAGTATAACATTTTCAATATCGCCTGAAGACGATTAAATCTTAGATCTCATCTGTAGAGAATTGCCTCACCTTATAAAAACGGAATCTTACCCGGGGGCGACCATTTCTCGAATATCACCTGAGGATGATTAGAACATGAATCTCACCTCAGGGTGATTAGATTCAAGATTTCACCATAAGAGGACGACTTACTTGGAGATTTTAAATCCTGAGGATGAGTAGATCTCAAGGGTAAATGAAACTACCTCAAGAAGATTATATATTATCTTACTTTACGATTAGACATAGCCGCCGCACCGGAAACAAACCCTCATGACAAAAGCGACATTATTCGAGGCGACTTGTCGTCGGAGCCACTTAGGAGAGGAGCGGCTTCGCGGAGCCAGCCATAAGCCAACTCTGGTGACCTTCAAATCCTCAGGGTCAGGCGACGGCGTCGGCTCCAGTAGCTAGTGGAAATAATCACGGCTTCGAAAGAGCAGCCGGCGGCGATGATTTATTGTGAGCCTCCGTGACTCAGTGTCGTGTTGCAGTGGATGTAGTGATCCATTATCTGGGAATTTTTTTGATGCTGAGTCTCTGGATTATACTTCTTGAACAGCGGAGGTCTGCTCAGTTTTCTTAGTTCTTGGTTAACTTTATCAGCAAGTGACTTTGTCGTGTTGCATTTATTGCGGATATTCACTATTCAGGGTTTCTTATGGGGATTAATCGTTATGAGATAAATAGAGGTTGGCTGGACAGCGGAGGTCTGCTCAGTTTTCGTAACTTTTGGTTAACTTTATCAGCAAGCGACCGTGTGTCCTATTGCCTATATTGCGGATATCCACTATTCAGGATTTTTATTGGTATGTATTCTTATTGGATACTGGAGGTTTGCTTGGTTTCCATACTTTTAGATTATTTTCTTTTGTATTTTTGTTTTTTGTTGTACATTGCTCTGAAAAACTGCAGTGCAATGGGTTTGTGCTCAGTCTGTAGATTCCTTGTAACACACTGGTCACATGAAATGTACGTCAGTGTTAGAAGATTCAGAGGGCTCTCTCTCTCTCTCTCTCTCTCTCTCTCTCTCTCTCTCTCTCTCTCTCTCTCTCTCTCTCTCTATAACATGGGACCTCTTTTACAAGGGACGACGAATTATGTATACAGTATATTTGGGTTTCCTTCAGAATATTGAAAAATTGTCATTCTTGTGCCTGCTTTTTTATATGGCCTCTAATCTCTCTCTCTCTCTCTCTCTCTCTCTCTCTCTCTCTCTCTCTCTCTCTCTCTCTCTCTCTCTCATATGGGCTCCCTTTTGCAAGGGACGACGATTTGTGCAATGTGCATACAGTATATGGGGTTTCTGCAGAATATTGAAAATATTGTACAGTAATTCCTGTTCCTGCTCTTTCATATAGCCTCTAATCTCTCTCTCTCTCTCTCTCTGTCTCTCTCTCTCTCTCTCTCTCTCTCTCTCTCTCTCTCTCTCTCTCTCTCTCTCTCTGAGCAATTTTCAGCTACATTTGCTTTTATTGACACTTGACGCGTAATATTAGCTAGCCTGAGGTCGCGTTGCAATTTGCAGAACACTTCCGCCATTACATTACAGCCTCGCATAACGCGAGATTTCCGCGTCTGGGTAATGATGATAACATCTCATTACAGACCCTTATTATCCTTGGCGGTATCCGTACGTGGATGTGCATTATCCCTGGTTACATATGGGAAAGAAGAAATTTTATTTCTTAATTCAGTTTTGTTTGAGAACCGAGTTTGTTAGTTACAAGGGCATAAGTATTTTGTTTTCCTTTCGTTGTTTGATTTTACTGTGTAAATATCAGGATTACAGACACTGTAAGGATGAAAAATTATTTTCTTTTAGTAATTTTATGCGAACATACAAATTCTCCCAACCCACCAGAAAAAGAAAAGAATAAAAAGAAAATCCATCGTCGGAATTCTTTATGAGCTTAAGTCATCTATGATTAAAACATTCGCTAAAGTAAATTTACATGTACAGATAAAAAAAAAAACATAAATTATATATTCTATTTTATTGGTTTGGGGAAGATTAACTTCAGATCTCGCTAATTACTGTACAAAGTCCATATAGAAAGATCTTTGAAACTTGGTTCTTAAATTGAAGTCCTTTGTCATCGGAATAGAGGTCTACGAATAGAGAGAGAGAGAGAGAGAGAGAGAGAGAGAGAGAGAGAGAGAGAGAGAGAGAGGAGGAGGAGGAGGAGGAGGAGGAGAAAAGAATACTCAGTACCCAACCGGACCCAAACATATTTCTTAAGTCTCTTGAAACGAGGCTTCTAGGCCTAATTTTATTTTTAGTTTTTGTGAGTTCCCCTCTCCCCCTCCCCGTCAGCGAGCCTTCATGGTGATCGACGGTGACGTTTTCAAAACCAGAAAGAAAGAAAATTTAATCTCTAAGGTACTTGTTGGATCATAGTCTTGGTCAAAGGGATGTTGTCCTGATCAGATCAAGTGTTTGAGGTCTTGTGTTTTCAAGAAAGAGAGATTATTGCCCTTAATGTATAGCTTTGAATGCCTGTTATTATTATTATTATTATTATTATTATTATTATTATTATTATTATTATTATTAAAAAATACTCACAGTAGCATGAGTCTGAAAATGGAGGATACAAATCCACAGTTACGCATGTGTACATATTATATTTAAAGCTAAAACTACAGATTCCCTGAAAGCTATATGTACAGTTTTATCTTTAAATGTATGTACTATACATATGCATAATGTGGATTTGTTTCTATTATTATTATTATTATTATTATTATTATTATTTATTATTATTATTATTATTATTATTATTATTATTACGTCTTTTTTATTAAAGGCTCAATGTCTTTACTGAATTCGTATGAGATATAGACCCCAAGAGGTGGTTATTGTCTTGTTAGATTTTACAGGGAGAAAGGACTGTCTTTTAAAGTTAACTAAGGCATCTGTATTTGTAGAACAACCAAAAGGAATGATCTTAATTAGATTACGGGGAACTCACTGTTTTCGTTCAGTCATCTGTTATCATGTGATCTCCATAAGGGGAGATTTTCTTGACAAACATGGTGCTGTTGTCCTTATTAAATCGACAAGGATGAATGGCCTACTTTAAGCGAGATTTTCTCCACTAAATTACCTTGAAGTCTTCTTCAGTGAATTGCCAGGTGACGCTGGTTCATTGCCTCAGTTTAAATACCGGTGGATCATTGTATCTATAAGATTATCTGAGGTCTATCAATTAAATGGCGCTGAGTCTGTATGTATATTAGACTTCAGAAAGTTACTATTTTTATCATAAACCACTGTTTTAGTTAAGGTACATTAGGGTGTTTAGGTTTCTGGTTTAGTTAAGTTACATTAGGGTCTTTAGGTTTCTGTTGTAGTTAAGTTACATTAGGGTGTTTAGGTTTCTGTTTTATTTAAGTTACATTAGGGTGTTTAGGTTTCTGTTTCAGTTAAATTACATTAGGGTTTTTGTGTTTAGATTTCTGTTTTAGTTCAGTTACTTTATGGTCTTAGTGTTTAGGTTTCTGTTTTAGTTCAGTTATATGTCGAGGGTTGTTTGAATCAGATAACTCAGTGTCACTGTCTTTCTCATATTACAAGTGGACGTTGTCTTAGATAACCGGAGGTCATTATATTATATAAATATAATTGCCATGGGTAACTGTCTTAATTAAAACACCTTGGGTTATTGTCTTCGATAAATTAAAAGTGATCGATTTCTTAATAAAATCAAGTAATCTTTGTCTTAACAGACATCATTGTCTTTATTAGATTACCTGAGGCCATTGTATTTACATTTAGGTTCCGGCCTATTGAATTACTTGGCGGTTATTTTCTTGATTAATTTATACGACGTCAACATCTCACTCGAATTAACGGAGGTCATTGTCTTCATTAACCCACCTGGATTCACTGGATGCCCAGCGAGGGTCACTTTCGCCTGTGTGATCTTTCTTCAGGCGGCCCTTCGTAGATAACATCTCGGCTCCTTCAGTGGGTGAGCACGGGGACTCGGCCATGAATAACATATCCCTTGTCGTGTCCTTAAAGGTTAGACGTCCTGAAGCTTTGATATGATAATCAACCTTGTGGACTTTTGGTCGACGATGCCTTTTTGCACCGGGCACCATACGCAGTGGGAGATCACGCAAAAATTCTCTGGAGCTCTGGAGTGCGTCGGGTTTTCTCTGATAACGCATCGTTTTTCGTGTTTAGACTCGAATCATTGCGTATTGCGTAAGCTTTCTTTGGTTTTGGTATAGAGGTGAATGTCTCTTTTTTTTTTCACTTTTCTTAGAGTATCAGACCTCTGTCAATTTGTAACATGATGAAAGTACAAATTTTTTTTTTTTACGTGGGTGTGTAGGTGTCTTTTTGGATATTTTGTAGGACTGACTGTTGTTCCGATATTTACTAATTTTTTCAAACAGTTTATAGTTGTTTATATAGGCTATATATATTCCAGGCAGTTTGTTTGCATACACATACTTTTGAAATAGTTCGGTAAGGGTATTGGGCTTTTACAGTTGTATAGAAGGAGGTAATATAAAGCGCATGGTAATCAGTTCTAAAGTAAGGTCTCTCTCCTACCCTCTTCTCTCTGGTAGCAGTCTGTTCACAACCGAGAAGCCCCGGGTTCGATCCTAGCTGATGACGGAATGACCTTGGAGCATTCTATAAACTCATTGTACCAATGTAGATGTATGGTCAGTAGATTGTTATATAGTGTGTAATATATATATATATATATATATATATATATATATATATATATATATATATATATATATATATATGTGTGTGTGTGTGTGTGTGTGTATATATAGGCTATATATATATATATATATATATATATATATATATGTGTGTGTGTGTAACCACATAATTAAATAAAATCTCACGACAAGGTAATCACGTGACCCCAGCCAGAAAGGAACTATATCAGATATTCTCTCTCTCTCTCTCTCTCTCTCTCTCTCTCTCTCTCTCTCTCTCTCTCTTCGTACCTATCAACTTTCGCCCATCCTTCATATTATTTACAGTGAAAGTATTCCTAACACAGTAATGTTTTCATGGGACATGAGTCTTCTCCTCTCCTCGAGCCAAGTATCTGTCCTTCGGGTCTCTCAGATTTCGTCTGCGAGATCGGTTTTGTTGTTGTAAGGAACGAAGTTGGACAGAACCCAGGTGCTCAAGTCTCAAAGTCACGTGCCCCTCTTGCACGTCATTGATTCTCGATTTTTTTTTATTATGGTGATTAGAGTCCCATATCTTAAAGTCATCAGTTGATTTTAAGTGTTTTTTTTTTAGCAGAAGTAGAGAACATTGTATCCTTGTGTTTTTTATGATGCCGGAATTTGTTTTTTTAGTCCCAAGAGGACTCGTGTCTGTTTTTGTTTATCACCTCTGATAGATTCTCGAGGGGTTTTTTTAGTCACAGGTCTTTAAATTAGCTGATTATTATTCTCCCCGTAATTTTTATTCACTTGGTGACCCTCAGTTTTCTCTTTTTATGGAATCTTTTGTGTGGGTGTGCGTTTTTTTTTTTTTTTTTTTTTGCAAGGGATAATCGTAGATTCTCAAAAATGTAATGGCATCCTTCTATAGTTGGCATACTTACTCAGTCGTAAAGTGACGTGACAGCATCGTAGGTTAGGAATAGAGGCGATCACTCAATTTCCGAAAATAACAAGGCAATTTTCAGGTCATATTGTGACCCATTGTTCCTCACACCAAGTTGTTCAGGTCTGCCGAAAGTTTCAGTCATGGCCACGCGAGCTTATTGCATTATGACTTGCGTTGCTGAATATAAATTGCATTTAAGTACGCTTAATTGACCACAACATGACTGTTTATTGTCTCGTAGATAACAGTTCATATTTATTAGCATGGTCATTAATGTATGTATGCTTTTTTTGAGATGAATTATGATACGCATTGCAGAAGTTCTATTGGTGGTTATATGGCCTCATAAATATACGGGTCCTTGAACGTCACTGACTTCTGTACTTATTTCAGAGGTATGTTGAAAACAATAATATATTAGTCAGATTATGCTCATCTTCAACTCTCCTTCCTCTAAAGATGGTCTGTTCAAAATACAGAAAATGTCTGTGAAAGCAGAGATCACATGCTCGAGTAAATAAAGGAGTTTTTGTACGAGGGAGTTTGTGTGTATGTGCGTGCGCATGCGCGAGGGGAGATGGGGTCGGGTTTGTTGAGTTAGTCGGCGAAATAAGGAGCCTTTTAAAACCCTCGAGTGTTTACTCGGAAATTCTTAATAAGGACCACCTTGTCCGCCGGGGAATAATGCAATACCTGTGCTCAGCCTCGAGGAGAACCAACACCTCGAGCTGCAGCTCGGAGGTTAAGGGTGAGATCTTGTCCGAAGGTTCGGTTATCAGTGTCGAGACGCCCCCTGGTGTGCGCGAGACGTGGAACCGGCTCGTTCGCGGTCGTTTCGATCGACGAAAGTTTTTGTTCGTTTCGTGTAATTTGATGCCGCCCTGGGGCGTGATCCGAGTCCTGGCGGTTTTGTAATTGCTCGCGAGTTGTCGGGGGTGATGTAAGTGAAATGTGATCACCTGTGATTTTGGCGTTTTGGTGTATTACACGTTTGTTATGTTTGGGGGAAAAACTTTCACGTCATGAAGTGAGTTCAGGTGGTTTTAATTGGTTGCTTCATTGTCGGGGATAATATTTGTGTAATGTTGTTGGTTGTGATTTTGGGATTTTTACTGTATTTTAAAATTTCTTTCTTTCTGAAAAACCTTTCATTTAAAAAAATGTGTGAATGCTGGTGACTGTTGAATAGATTGCAGGGTGATCAGAAATCCCCTTAATTGAATTGTCAAGTGAGTTCTCTATTTAAACCCATACTTTCATTTATTTATTTATTCTTTATTTAAAGAAATGGATGAAAATTGCCTCGATGGTCTTTCTGTTACATTTGAAATCCATCTTCGCTGATTAAAACACGAAGCCGGACGGTTTTTACACTTTTTTTAAATGTCATGAAATCTTGCTGCACTTTTTTTTTTTACGTTTATGAAAGAAATAGTTTCGTTGTTTTTCCAGTGTATACTTCCTTTATTGTGTCGAATTTTCCTACCAACATCGTACTGCTTTTTCTTTTCAATTATTGTAGCGTCGTTTAGTTTTTCTTTTTCATGTGTTTTTTTAACATGACTTCAGACACATTTCTACATTTTTTCTCATTTTTCAGTTTGTAAACTGTGAAAATTCTAGTGAGATGATGTGCTATTGTGATTACTTCGGTATTTTACCGAGACGAACTGTTCAGAAAATATGACAATGACATTTCGTGCAATATCCTAGTGAAGTGAGCAGCTGAAATAGAAACTGTATTTGAACTGGTATTATATAAGGTTTTGGAAAATGTTGATAATGATGATCAGTGCTTCATGAAGAAATGGCAAAAATGTTACCTGAATAAAACTGTCTTTAGATGAAAACACATGGTGTAATTGTGATACGCCGATGAAAATATTAAGATGTGAATATTTGGTATCATATCGCCTTCAAGCCAGGATTACTTTGAAACCCCTGAAATGTCAATAAAGATATTTGATAGTTTTTAAAGTCTTGGTGAAGTAATACACGGATACAGTTATCTTTATATTGGAGTAGTTTGGTTAAGTTAGTACAGGCTTTTAAAATAATAGTAGATATCCCCAAAATAATACTGTTTATGGAAGACGAAGCAAGAAAAAATAGTGCTAGGTTTACGCCCTTGTTATTCCAGAGGCGGGTGCTGATAAACAAACTCATCTTCAGCCCTGTCACAATAGGGTCCTTAGCCTAAGCGACGCCCCTTGCCCTGAAACGGTGCCCTTTGAAGTCCCGAGGCTTGGGTCCTAAGTCCGAACTCCTAGCATGGTTCCCATAAAATAATCAGAGTTTTTGGTTCCTACCAAGTGCCCTTAGAAGGACCGATCTCTTCGGTCATGACCAAGTCTCTTGAAGTAAGGGAGATGTTCTGTCCTCCCCGACGTCTTTTGAGTGACTGAGGCCTTCGGCTTCAACTCGACTCTCTTATACGGTTCTCCGGAGCATCTCATGTATGAGATGGAATTTTACCGAGAGATCCTGTCATAAGAAATATCATAAATTCTTTGTTTGTAAAGTGTCAGTGTTATTTTCTCTCGTATTTTATCTCATTCAGAGGTAATTCTGAGAGAGGTTGATGAGAGACGTTAAGGAACACAAGGAGTCTCCTATAACCTAAAGGAACCTCTTAACAACCCTACGTAATCAAGATCATCAGGAACAGTCATCCGTTAATCTTATTTCCTTAGAGATTTATTGGGCAGATTGTTCATAGATTAGAGGATTAGATCGTCGAAGATCTTCCAGAGCCTACGATAAATACGCTCTCCTCGAAGGATTAAAAAAAATATATTTTTTTTCTCACGCTCATTAGCAAGCATCTCTTGTTGGTTGTACTATTGATTTTCAATTAAACAAAGAATTATAGACACTGCTTTAAAAATTGGAGCAGGAACCATTTTTGCGTCGATTACCCAATCGCCTCGTTTCCTCACTGTCGAATCTTATCTTCACGGATCGGAGAGGTCGATCGGTCATCCGATGATCAGAAATACTTCCGAGACGTTGATGTGAGGGATTTGCTCGTGATTGGAGGATTGGAGATTAGACGACGATGCCCATCTTCAGGAGCTTCCGATTCGACGACCCCTTTAGGAGGCGCCTCGGGGGATATGCCTACGCAGGGGAGCCTGTCTATCATATCATCAAGGAGAGGAGTCGATCCCTCCCTGGAAATCTCCGGTCATCAGGTGAGGGACGCGAAAGGGTTGTTTTTTGCTTGGTAAGCGGTATCTCTCTCCCTATCTCTTCTCTTTCTCTTTCTCTTTCTAGATATGTACTTTCACTCGCACTAGTATGTATGTATATATATTTATTTGTATATATATGTGTATGTGTAAATATACAAATATTTATATATATATGGGACATTGTATATATATATATATATATATATATATATATATATATATATATATATATATATATATATATATATTATATATATATATATTATTTATCTATATGTATATATATATATATATTATATATATATGGATGTTATATATATATATTTATATATACTGTATATATATACATATATATACATGTGTGTGTGTGTGTGTGTGTAAGCATTTAAAACACGTAAATTTTTGAATGACTGATGCAAAAGAGAAAGACAGGAGCACAGTAACTCAATTACAAATAGAAAGCAGTAAAAATGCCTTCCATATACGATTTCTTTTAAAGATCAGAATCACTAAGAAAACAGCAAGGATATTTTAACAGTTTTCTTTTTCTTCTTTTCAGGTAAGCGATGTCGTCAAGAGCAGTGGGGCTCGGTGGAAGCTGGGTAGTGTTGGCAAGGTAAGTCAGTCTCCCGGATGCAAATTCCTGAGGTGTGTGCTGGTATTGCACCAGCCACCCCCTTTTTTTTTTTATTTGCCGTGCCCCTAGGTTAGGTTAGGTTGGTTTAGGTTAGGTTAGGTTATGTAAGGTCAGAGTAACAAGCATTATGTAATTTGGGTGTGGGAAACACAACGAAGTTTTTTCAAGAAAATTCTATGGTTAGTTTTTAAGATATGGCGTCCCGCTTTTTCCAGGGAAAGGTCTTAGTACTCGGTTACATCTCGAGAAAATGCCTTCCGGTTAGTTTGATTTGGTTCCGTTTTCGTCCCTTCCTTTCTGACAGAGTAAGAAGGAATCAGTTTAGGAAACCTGTCAGAATCTCAGGTGTAGGCTTAATTAGAGATGTTTAGAGATAGTTCTTTGGTTGTTGTTCTCTAAAAGCAAAGTTTAGGAAACTTACAGAAACTTGATTGAAAGAAACTGTGAACGACCATAATTTGGCGAAATCAGAGTTGACTTCCTGATTAAAATCGCACGAAAACAATGACGAAAAATAAAAGAGGATCTCTTGATTATATTCACAGATTTCCACAAGGATTAAAAAAAAATGACAGATAAATTTAAAAATGACATACAAAATTCCACGTGATTATGATACTTGGAACGAAGATTGCTTTTGAAGGTAATTATGGGAATGACAGTAAGATTATCTGCACCCCCATTTTTCAACTTTTTATTATCATCTTTTTACTTCATGGGCATCAGTGCGACCCCTAACTACTACTCCCACACCAGTCTCCTGAGGTCTGTTGCAGTGATCTAAGCATTGATTTTGCGATGGGGTTACTAGCTAGCTCCATGTAACAGCCCTCAACATCAGTTCTGGCTAAACAGTGGTGTATAATCAGAGGGAAACAGGCAACATTTAAAAACAACAGAATATTCGTATTTTCTAACATAAACAAACTCACAAAGCGAGTTTCGGGTGGTCTCTGAAGTCCCGTCGTTCAGTATTCAAGTCATTCCTGGAGGGGAAAAAAAGCCGAGCAATGTGTTTGTTTATATATTTAATTCATGAGTCTTCGATCTAAATGCGAAACGCGTCCCGTCATATGACGCTGAGCCGAATCTCTCTGACTTGATGTGTGTTTTTTTTTTTATTTAATGAGTCTGAGGACGTCTAAGTGGACGAGTTTTGCTGGTCGTAGGTACAGTTTGCCCAACAGAGGTACTAATAGATTCTTGTCCAGTGGAACTGTTGTTGTTGTTGTGTCGAAGATTTATTTTTTTCTTTCGAGATTCGCAGCTGCAATTTGCGAACACAGGTAGCGGCGGATTCTTTTCCAAGGCAAACCACAGATCTTTTCGAATCTGTTGAGAACCTGTTCTTCCTCGTTGCTGCATAGATCGTCGGTCTCATTGTGACCCATCTCTGCTGTGCTATGCACCTTTTTCGAAGGACTAGCAAGTGTTATTGGATTGATATTGATAGGTTTTTGCAGTAACTAAATTCGCCTCCAGCTTGTAATAATTTTTTTGTTCAGTATTTCAATGGTTGAGATGTTCTCCAATTTGTCAAATTTTTATTTTCGGTAAAAGAGCTCTCTGTCTGTCTCTCTGTGCGTATTTTAAAATTTAATCAAGTGGATATCATTTTCACATTTTCTCTCTCTCGTTGATTGATGTTTTCTGGGGTTCTAAAACTGTCAGGAACTCATACAACCTCAGCTGTAGAAATGACTAAACAACCTCAGCTGTAGAAATGACTAAACAACCTTGGCTGTAGAAATGACTAAACTCAGTTGTAGAAATAACAAAACCTCAGCCATAGAAATGACTAAACAAACTCAGCTGTAGTAATGACTAAACAACCTCAGCTGTAGAAATGATTAAACCTCAGTTGTAGAAATGACTAAACAGCCTCGGCTGTAGAAATGACTAAACAAACTCAGCTGTAGAAATATCTACACTTCAGCTGTAGAAATGACTAAACAACCTCAGCTGTAGAAACGACTAAACACCCTCAGCTATAGAAATGACTAAACAACCTCGGCTGTAGAAACGACTAAACAATCTCAGCTATAGAAATGACTAAACAACCTCAGCTGTAGAAATGACTAAACAACTTCAGCTGT
>NC_089794.1:34603197-34620697 GCF_040412425.1 Macrobrachium rosenbergii | reverse complement strand
TATATATACACTTACTGCTTGTGCTGTATTCTTGTACGTTATAGAATGCATATGGTATGTACTGTATATAAATGAGAGAGAGAGAGAGAGAGCGGACTCGGGTCCCTTATATGAAAATGACCGTTATTACTGCCACCCCGTGTTATCACTTAATTTGGCGACTGTGCCCTATCTGCATAATCAACAGCTCTCGTGTGATGTGTTATTTAGTGGCCGAGAACTAAGCGGGGCACCTCTTAATTTATCCATGCCTCGCTCCTCTCGTTTCTGTTATTCCTTTTTTTTTTTTTTTTTTTTTTGAGAGGTCGAGACGAGCATGACTGACTAAATTACACACGATCACGAAAAGTAGTGACAAAATGCCTCTTTAAAACTAGATTATATTGTTAAGAATCACAGAGGGAGGTAGAGAATTCCTCATTTAGATATGAAGAGCTGACCAGGCCGTCTGAACTTCTTGTTGGTAGCTTCCACGTAGTATCGGGATCGTTACTCCTGCCGTTTACAACGAGAGAGAGAGAGAGAGAGAGAGAGAGAGAGAGAGAGAGAGAGAGAGAGAAAAGAGTTAGCGTGCAGTCACGAAGCCTTTGAAAGCAATGATTAGAATAATGTCAATAAATTGGAAAGAATTTGGTAAAGAAGCTAATAATACGAAATCACTATATTTCAAAACGTAAGAATGACAGATTATACGATCTTGCGAATACAGCCAAGACAACTGGTTCTGACCTATTCCGTGAAAGCAGAGCCTGATACCAACAGAGATATGTTTAAGACGTTAAACGGTCACGAAGTATTGATGGCGAGTTTTCCAAGTAATCGTCTAGCCTTTCTTCATCATTCTTTCTCATTCCTTTCCTTCACTTTAAATGACAACTGGTTCTCAGATCTTAAAAACTACTGAGGCTAGAGGGTTGCAGATTGGTATGTTGATCATCCACTCCAACCATCAAACACACCAAATTGCAGCCCTCTAGCCTCAGTAGGTTTTATTTTATTTAAGGTTAAAGTTAGCCATAATCGTGCCTCTGGCAACGATATAGGATAGGCCACCATCAGGCCGTGGTTAAGTGTCATGGACAGTGGCTCATACAGCATTATACCGAGACCACCGAAAGATAGATCTATTTTTGGCGTCCTTGATTATACGCTGTAGCGGCTGTACAGAAAAGTCGATTGCGCCGAAGAAACTTTGGCGCATTTTTTACTTGTTTTTTTTTTTATTTTCAAAATTGCATTGCAAATTTGCATTAATTTTAGATGATTTTAATGAAAAACAATAAAACAGTAATATTTTTTAAATTATTCCTTTAGAAAAGAAAGCTCTCATAGCTCGCAAGCAGAAGGACCAATTTTCGATTCATGAATTGGGCAGTGAGGGACTATATGGTCGCTTTTGGCCTAAGCGGTGAATTGTGCAATTGATTGATAGTCAAGAGAAGAAATAAAAAAAAAGTTAGTGCCCATTGCTTTTTCTTAACCATTAAAAAGGAAAGGCCCCAGCGAGGTAATCTGAAGCCATTCGTGAGATTCATGCTTCCATCATCCCAGTATTGTAACAGATCATTCATTCGAAGAAAATTTAGGTATTTTTTTATTTTTATATCTTACTACGTCAGCAGCCAACTCTCTCTCTCTCTCTCTCTCTCTCTCTCTCTCTCTCTCTCTCTAGATAAATACCCCTTTTCCGCTATAGAGGGTGTCGTCAATCTTTGGAGACAAGGTTCCCAGTGCCATGCCTTGCATATATACATATATATATATATATATATATATATATATATATATATATATATATATATATATATATTATACATATGTGTGTGCACACATATGCATATGCATACACACACATGTATATATGTATATACAGTATATGTATGCATATAGTATGTGTTTATATATGTGTGTGGGAACTCGCTTCAAGAAAGAAATTTGAAAAGTAAGAAATAAAAAGTAAAGTAAGAAAGATATAAAGAGCCGAGTGAGCAACGAGAAACCATCGATAGCTCTCAAAAGAAAGGATGTTAACCTTTAAGTGTTGGAAGTTAAACGAGAAAATAGTAACAGTGAAAGAGGGCAAAATGAAATTCACTTTAAAGAGAGAGAGAGAGAGAGAGAGAGAGGCCTTTTATTTTTTTAGTTTGTTCTATGGCAGCTGTTATGTTTGGCTTTCGTCAAAGAGGAGAGAGAGCGAGAGAGAGAGAGAGAGAGAGAGGGCCATAGGGCCACTGTATACACTGGTTACTGAATGGCTACTGCTCTCTCTCTCTCTCTCTCTCTCTCTCTCTCTCTCTCTCTCTCTCTCTATATATATATATATATATATATATATATATATATATATATATATATATATATATATATATATATATATATATATATTGGGTATAATTATATATATGTTTATATATTTATGTTTTTTTATATAACAATATATATTAATATATGAACTGGGAGAGGAGAAAGTAATAGCCAAATGAGATGCATACATGTACAGTGTATGTATGTATATATATATATATATATATATATATATATATATATATATATATATATATATATATATATATATATATATATATATATATATATATATATATATATATATATACATGTGTATATATGTGTGTGTGTGTGTAATTTTGTATAAGACTGAAGAAGAAATCAAGAGAGAGATAGAGAGAGAGAGAGACTCAAACTCAAACTCCGTTACGTTATATTGTTTCCATTCGGGTTTAAAACTCGTTTTACAGAATGGACCATGACTGATCACCGAATTATTTTCTGTTGCTCAGAATTGCAAGTTCTTTAATGTAATAAGAATATATATATTATTTCAGTTCACGGGTATATGGTACGATAGAGGCAAGAGCAGTTACACGCATAAAATTCGTAATAATAATAATAATAATAGATTTTATACTATATCTTCTCAGCTCTTCACGGTATTCTCTTTTCTTCAGTAATAATAATAATAATAATAATAATAATAATAATAATAATAATAATAATAATAATATTAGATTTTATACAATATCTAATCAGTTCTTTACGCTATTCTCTTTTCGTCAAGGTAATAATAATAATAATATTAATAATAATAATAATAATAATAATAATAATAATAATAATAATAATAATAATAATAATAATAATAGATTTTATACAATATCTTCTCAATTCTTCACGCTATTCTCGTTTCTTCACAAATAATAATAATAATAATAATGATAATAATAATAATAATAGTGATAGATTTTATACAATATCTAATCAGTTTTTCGCGCTATTCTCTTTTCTTCAAGGTGGGAATAATAATAATATAATAATAATAATAATAATAATGCATCTGTTATACACAAAATTAATTACTGGATGGTATTAACAGGATTGGCAAACAGGAAGGAATAATGATAATGACAATTTCCCACCTATCTGATATTTTCGTGGTTTTATATGTAGCATCTTAAATAGACCATATTCCTAATCTGTATCTTCACGGACCCTTGTTATTATACGTTGCATCTTGTGCCATTTTCATCATCAAGACCTCATGAGCTATTCTATCCTCCATTACTTCTTGTCCTATTTTCATTCTTTATTTTTTTATTTATCATAACTTAGAGACACATTTTCATATTCTGTGACGCCTTGCACCGAAGAGAGCAACCTTTTCAAGAGAGAGAGAGAGAGAGAGAGAGAGAGAGAGAGAGAGAGAGAGAGAGAGAGAGAATCAGTGAAATCTGCGAAATCAGTAAAGCATTAAAAAAAATTATGGAAATATAAAAGCTAATTCGGTGGTAATGGAATTTAACAGTTCCATTAGAAAGAGAGAGAGAGAGAGAGAGAGAGAGAGAGAGAGAGAGAGAGAGAGAATCAGGATCCGAAAAATTATGGAAATTTTTTAAAAGCTAATTCCTCGGTAATGGGAGTGAATAATCCCATGAGAATGAATCGGGAGATCGGAGAGAGAGAGACAGAGAGAGAGAGAGAGAGGTCAGGTAGGCTCAGAGAAAATATGGAAATTTGATAAAAGCTAATTCTGTGGTAATGGAAGCTCCTTTGAGAGAGAGAGAGAGAGAGAGAGAGAGAGAGAGAGAGAGAGAGAGAGAGAGAGTCTCTCCAGAAGTTCGTGGGCAGGCAGAACAGGCCGAAGGGGGTGGTTGGGTGTTTTGAGTGGGTCTGGTCTGGTATCATCTGGGTGGGTGTGGGTTTGGGTGTTGGGGGGGCTTACTCGAGGTCTCTGGTCTAGGCGCCAACATGTCGGGTGAACTTTCTTCGTGTGTGTGCGTGCGTGTGTCAGGAGAGAGAGAGAGAGGAGAGAGAAGAGAGGGGAGAGAGAAGAAAGAGGAGGTAGAAGGGAAACAAAACAAAGAGAACCTGCTGCAGAGGTCAGAGGTACTGCGGCAAGCTTGTCAAGAGGTAATGCGAGTACCTCTTGCCGGATTTTCTCTTTGATTTTTTTTTTCTGTTAATTCTCGGTTCCAGTCATTTGTGCGACTCTCTCTCTCTCTCTCTCTCTCTCTCTCTCTCTCTCTCTCTCTCTCTCTCTCTCTCTCTCTCTCATTTGCAATTTCGGGCAATCGTCCGATTGCTGCCACGATCTGGTTAAATCATTGAGTTATGATAAAGATTAATGCCATTGTTATAATGATGATGATAATTGTCTTGCTAACTTTCACTGAAAGCCCATGTACGATGACTTTCTCTTTTCATACGCGCACGTGTATGTATGTATGTATGTATGTATGTATGTATATGATTATATATATATACATATATATGTATATATACTTATAAATACTTACATACATACAGTATATATATATATATATAAATATAAAATTATATATATATATGATTAATATATATAAAATTATGTATGGTATAATTAGAATAACCGTATGTATAAATGTATATAGAATATGTATTTAAATGTATTAATAATATGTGTGTTATATATATATATATGTATATATATATATATATATGTATATGTATATATATATATATAATGTATGTATATATATTCATAAATGTTGAGAATAATATATTGATATATATATATATATGTATATATATATATATGTATATGTATATATATATATAATTAAAATGTTGATAAGATTCTGCCGTTAAAAGATAAGATTCTGTGACGGAAGCAAAGGTCGTGTTACAATACTTTGAAGGGGGAGGGACCGATTTTGGTGTTACAGTGAGCTTGAGACAAGGGTGTTTTGTGTCCATTACTGTTCAATATATTTGTGGATGGAGTAATGGGAGATGATGAAATAAGGTAGATTAGGTGTTGGTGAAATGTCACGGGATAAGAAAGTGAGTATTGAATGGAATGTGGAATGGTTGATATTATTATTATTATTATTATTATTATTATTATTATTATTATTATTATTATTATTATTATTATTATTATTATTATTATTCAGTAGATGAAACCCATTCATATGGAACAAGCCCACCAAAGGCGCCACTGATTAGAAATTCAAGCTTCCAAAGAATATTAAGGTGTTTATTAGGAAGAAGTAAGAGGAAGCAAAGAGAAATGCAGAAAGAAAAGATCCCACTCACTTATTAAAAAAAGAAAAAAAAATAAATAAATAGATACTGATAGGGGATAGTTAAGAGAAATTGCAGATGACTGGAAGAATTTGACAAGATTCCAAGAGGAGACAGTTAAAAGTAAATGTGGGCAAAGATAATAGTATGATGTGAAAATTAAGAAGATAGTGCATGAATATTGGAAGAATAGTTAGTGACTGATTCGTCTAAGCTAAGTACTTGTTTACAAAGTAATGAAGATGGTAAGTTGGGAGAAGAATTGCATTGCCAAACAGGTTAAGAAAGTAAGACAGCAGGGTCTTTGCAGAAGATTGGGGAGAGACTTTGATTGTCTGTGGAAGCCAATCTGGAAATGAAATGGAGATGTAAATGTTTAATATGAAAAAAAAACTAAGGTTCAAGATGATGAGAACTGTTAATTTTTGTGTGTAGAATATATGTCATAACAGGTACTGAAGTGTTGAAAAGAGTAGTATGCACGGAAAGATCGTTCAGACTGCTTTGAGATGGTTAGATCATGTGGAAAGAATTGAGGACATGTTTGGTGAAAAGAGAAACTCGGCAGTCAAGGCATAGAAAGGAGAGAAAAAGCAAGGAAGTCCTGAACAGATTGATCAATAGACCCAGGAAGTGTGAGTGTGTCTAAAATAGAGGTGAATGGTGCATCGCGTGTAGGAGAATTCGACGTTTTGCTGGAGAGCCTTCTATGTAGGTGAATGGATCAGACTATGTTGCAGTAGTCTGCTGCTCAGGATATTCTTCCACGATTCAGCGGTGAAAGTATGAGTGTAACTGTAATCTTTTGTTGCTCTGTAAAGGAAAACTGTCTAATTTTATATACATATATAATATATATATATATATATATATATATATATATATATATATATATATATATATATATATGTATGTATGTATGTATGTATATATATATATCTATAGATAAATATATATAGATATATATATATATATATATATATATATATATATATATATATATATACATATATACATACATATATATATATATATATATATATATATATACATATATATATATATATATATATATATATATATATATATATATATATATATATATATATATATATATATATACTTATCATGCCTGTAGGCAATAACTTGCAAGAATCCATTACAAGGTGTGTTATTTCCAATTCGCTGCGTGAATGGTATTTTTCACTTTTAAATGTCAGTTGCAGGTGTAGCCGTTATATGCAAGTTTTTTTCTTTTCACGGCTGTTGCTCGGATATGTAATTCCCAGCATCACGAAAGATGATATTTATGCGGGAGATAAATCCGGGAAGGGAGATGTAGCGTAAATGCAATTTGATAAACATCAGTTGCGTGATTAGTTTTATTGGGTAAATCTTTTTCACGGCGACGTGTCGTCACTTCCCCTCGGTCGGTCATGTACAGTAGCACCCGTGTGGCCGTCGCATCTCGTATTAAACTTTTGGGATTTTCTATCTGCTTCCGTTTTTCCCTGATTCATTTAATGTTAGCTCTTTTCAGGCAAGATGTCACTTCAATGGGTTAACCCTAAAATGGTGAAGTTTTGGATAAGTCTGCTATTTAGTGGTTAAAAATGATGTAATTTCTACAAACATTGGTATGCATGTACAGTAATGCGTTTTTAGTTGTCTGTAAAAGAAAATCATTGAGATGGCTATTTGTCTGTCCGTCCGCACTTTTTCTGTCCGCCCTCAGATCTTAAAAACTACTGAGGCTAGAGGGCTGCAAAATGATATGTTGATCAACCACCCTCCAATCATCAAACATACCAAATTGCAGCCCTCTAGCCTCAGTAGTTTTTATTTGATTTAAGGTTAAAGTTAGCCATGATCGTGCGTCTGGCACCGCTACAAGAACAGAGGCCACCACTTGGCCGTGGCTGAAAGTTTCATTGGCCGCGGCTGAGAGTTTTATACAGCATTATACGCTGTACAGAAAGCTCTTCGCATTTTTAATTTATTTTTTATTTTCTTACTTGGTCCCATTTTTTAAAACGGTATACATCTTGGTTCCAAACTTGCAGGCGAGTAAAAATTTGGTGATTGATGAAATTGGTTTCTCCTCCGAGAATCAAACGTGAGAGAAGATTTGCATAGGCTTTAACTCCATCTTTTCCTTCGGTGATGGTTTCACATTGCTTCTAATCCTTCTCATCATCTCTGAGCCCCAACTATCTAAGTGCAAGACCGCTTAGAATCACCTTTTCCTGCCATCTATAGAATCCTTCCCTGCATTCTCTAAAAATTTCCCATTGCATCCTTAAGGAGCCCTTTGATATATCTAAGCCATCATCCTTCCCAAGAACTAACGCTGCCTCAAAAATTTCTTCCACCATCTCGATAGCTTTCAAGCTTTGCAGAAACTCTCCGAAGACCCCTCTCTAATTATATGAAGGCTCCTCTCAAACCATTTTAAAGGTCCTCCACCCAGTGTCTGATGTCTCTCCCATGAGATTTTTGAGTTCCTGCTTTTCTTTAAGGCCTCCATATTTTCCAGTCATCTTTAAGACAAGAACTCCTTCTGCAACCTTGGGAACCCGTTTCTTACAATTCCTAGGGGTGTTTTACTGACATCTTTTAAACCCCCCATTATCTCTCAAGACCCCCACCTACTCTTAGGCCTTCCCCAACGGTCTCTAACCCCCTCCCCCTTACATACCATCTGCAAGCACCTATCTATCTCCCGCACCCCAACCTCCTCCCCCTCTATGGACCACTCCACTGACTTTCTTCCAAGGCCTGCGTGCTCCTTCTCCTATACTTACCCAAATTGAATAATGCATCCAAATTACAGTCATGCTTTCTGTGGTTTTATTCTTATCGCCTTATCCTGCATTGTTACGTCCATTTCAAGGGTCTGGTGACTCTCTTAGCAATCTGTACTTTCCGTGTTTCATTGCAATTTCATTGCAATTTTCATCAAACCAGACAAATCCACGGAGCGCGTTCGTTCGTGCGTCGATGACAGCCAGAGACGTTTTTTGTCCTTTGTTGAGTCGAGTTTGGAAAAAGATTTTTTATTTGTTCATGTTTCTAAGGGACAAGGACGGAATGATTGGCGATTCCTGAAAATCCAGTATTCCGGATTTAAGTACTTGGTGAATTAATTACTTCTTCGTTATTTGACCTGTGGGTTGAGGCAACAGGAGAGAGAGAGAAAGAGAGAGAGAGAGAGAGGTCATTTAATCCATCAGAATGTATAACATCATATAGTTGAATATAGGAGGGCCTCGACGAGGTAATCCTCACCCCCTCCCCCTCTCCCCTCCCCCAAGGTGAAGCCATCCACTACATAATTATTCAAAATATTCCACTAGTCATTTCACCTATCCCAGTGGGCACCTCATATCTATTTCCAAAGTCAAGCCTGACATCATGGCTTGCAATACCTAGTGCAAATAATGACCAAATTCTCACAGGGTAGGGCCTCGATGAGGTCAAGTGGAACCATCTCTCTCTCTCTCGCTCTCTCTCTCTCTCTCTCTCTCTCTCTCTCTCTCTCCACACAATTCAGAATAATTCCTGAAAGGGAATGTTGTAGTCACATGTTAACAGTGCTATTACATTGTTAAACAAGTAAAAAATGCGCCGAAGTTTCTTCGGCGCAATCGAGTTTTCTGTACAGCGTATAATGCTGTATGAAACTCTCAGCCACGGCCCATGAAACTGTCAGCCGTGGCCCATGAAACTTTCAGCCACGGCCCGGTAGTGGCATGTGTTCTTGGCACCTATAGCGGTGCCAGACGCACGATTATGGCTAACTTTAACCTTAAATAAGATAAAACTACTGATGCTAGAGGGCTGCAATTTGGTATGTTTGATGATTGGAGGATGGATGATCAACATGTCAATTTGCAGCGCTCTAGCCTCAGTAATTTATAAGATCTGAGGGCGGACAGAAAAAGTGCGGACGGACAGACGAAGTCATCTTAATAGTTTTATTTTACAGAAAACTAGAAAGATGTTGTTTTCAGCTTAGGTTCTTCCACTTGATTTATAGCATAATCTAACCGGGATAGAATAGAGCCAGACTCCCATATGTATGATGGGTACGATGAAGTGAAAATCAACTTTAGTCGATTGAGTGAAACTTGAAGAAACATTTCTCTGTTCAAATTTTTACAGATGAAATAATGTAAAATGAGGCTCACAGTACTAATGTTCATTTGGAAAAAGCCAAATACGATATTAACTGCTAAGCAGTCTTTCGAAGACAAAACCGCCCTAAAATGGAAAACTGCAGTATCTGCAAAATTTTCGAAATTAAGGTATGCCACCTACTGTGCTCTTGAAGCACTAATACACAAGTTACTCCAATTTCAGAATGATTCTTCGATGCTCTCCACGAGTATTTAGGGTGTCCCATTTGCAATATCTGCAAAATCAATAGTAAGGCAAGTGAAAACATACCATTTTTCTCAGTGTTGTATTTTTGCAGATACTGCAGTCTTCCATTTAAGGACAGAATAGAACATGGCAAAAATGATATGAATAAAAAGATAATGACTACAAAATTAGTCTCACAATGTTAAGCTCTCTTGGAAGAAGGAGCCAGAAATGACGCTAACTTGCTAGGCAGTCTTCCAAAGAGGAAAATGACCACGTGTAAAAAAGTAAATAGAACGTGACAAAAATATTCAGATTGATGTACAGATAATGACTAAAATGAAGATAAACACACAAGCATACGCTTTCACGCGCTTCAATAGCTGTTGGGTAAAAACGTTAAGGAGAGGGTGCACGTCTCTTTAAACATAGCATTACATTTGGTTTCAACAGTAATGATAATAATAATAATAATAAATAATATCTATTGCGCATCACTATATTATGACCGGAAATAATGAGTAAAAGCCATAATAATCTAAATGAGAGACTGTATTTTTCCAAAATACAAAAAAAGGGGTTAAAAAAAAGAGGGGGCTTTCGACAGTTTGCACAACGGTCGAAAGCTCCCCCCCTCCCCATTTTTTTAACCCTTTTTGTATTTTGGAAAAATGCAGTCTCATTTACATTATTGTGGCTTTTTACTCAATAATAATAATAATAATAATAATAATAATAATAATAATAATATTAATAACAGTAATAGCGGTATATGACTCTTTCATGGCTCCTTTGATTCAGTAATATATACTGGTTATTAATTAATGATGATAATTGTCTTTCTTTGTTCTATTTGGTTTTCACCTTTTATCTCATCGGCCTTCTGGATCTGCCCATTTTTTATTGTATTATGAAAATCAACTTCTGCGTTCATGAAACTGGCAGGAAGGTCTTCCCTTCTGTTTTCTACTTTATAGTCAGCCGCTTCCAAAGTGACTTGTTTTGTCCAATCGAAAATGGAAGCATTTTGTTAGCTAAATCTCTGTTCTTTTCTCCTTCTTCTTCTATTCCTCGGTCTCTCCTTTCCAAAACAGCTTTACAGAGATGTTTCCTTCATGCTTCTCCTTCGCCCCCAGATCCATCTGTCTCTTCACTCCTTGCTCATCTCCTACCCCCTTCCCTTCCTGCATCAACCCCCCCTCCCTTCCTTTCCTCCCATTCCCCCAAAATCTTTCACCTTTCCCCTTTCTCTCATCCAGGTTCTTTCCTCCTCCTCCTCCTCCTCTTCCTCTTCCTCTTCCTCCTCCTCCTTTCCCCCATAACAATCCTCATTCACTACCCCCATCTTCCCCCTCCCCTGCTCCCCGACATAGGTCTTGTTCACGGTCATGCATGATTGCCGCTCGAGTCGGAATGAAAGACCAGAGTCGAAGAATGACCGAAAGTTGAACAGGAAGAATAAAGGGAATTTTGGAAGATGGAGAGAGAGAGAGAGAGAGAGAGAGAGAGAGAGAGAGAGAGAATTCCAGGTATGAAAATGGAAGTATAGGAGTGAAGGAGGGATGAGAAAAATAATACTGTCTCCATCATATGGCTTTTTTTTTTTTTTTTTTTGAGGGTGTTACTAGAAAGTGTGAACATTTCTGGTTTTCAGCTTGTGTTTTGGAGTGAGGTTGCAAGCCCCTACTTCTTTTAGACTCCGGCTGCTGCCCACTACAGTCAACTACCTTCATGGTTTATATATTTATATATATATATATATTTAATAATATATATACTGTAATATATGACATATATATATAATATATATATGTATTTAAATGTGTGTTTGTGTGTGTGTGTGTGTGTATGTGTCACATACACCATGCCTTTTTTCATATTCACAGATATTAAACCACAAATATCATTTAATATCCAGTTCTGCATACATCGGGAATATCTTACACCCAAGGGAAATTTTAATTGAAAAGCACTTATCAGTTATACTTCCCTCTGGGTGCAAGTTGTTCCAGAGGTATAGTGAAGATATTAGTGGCTTAATATATATATATATATATATATATATATATATATATATATATATATATATATATATATATATATAATAACAACCAATAATCCTGGTGCCATAAGAGGTGAACGCTCAAGATAAAAGGCAAGATGGCAATCACTGTCACTACATCCCCCAACCTTTGAATCAGGGATGAATCCATTGTGCAGAAGGCTTCCTCAGTATGAGTCACTTCATTCTCTCACACAAGAAGCCCAGCAGCGTCTCGCAGACACCTAGATACTTAGACAGCTCTACTGACCCACCCTTTTCCCATCCTTAAAGGGGTTCTTCACTAGGAGTAATCTGCCCTAAATTGGAAAACTGCAGTATCTGCAAAATTTTCGAAATTGAGATATGCCACCTATTGAGCTCGTGAAACACTAATACACAAGTTACTGCAGTTTCAGAATGATTCTTCAATGCTTTATTTAGGGGTCCCATTTGCAGTATCTGTAAAATCAGTAGTAATGCAAGGGAGAACTGCAATAGCTGCCATTTTTCTCAGTTTTGTATTTTTACAGATACTGCAGTCTTCCATTTTAGGGCAGTAATGTTTTCTGCTTTGAGATGTTTTGGAGAGCTTAAAAGTCATGCATAAATGCAATGAGTGAAAGTGCTTTAGACGAGTTGTTAACTTTGTTTTATAGGTGCATCCGGCTTAGGAAAGTGATGCTGGCGGGCTATTTTACTCAGAATTGTCCTGTCCAGAACGTGAACAATTTTCAACTGAATAATACTGGTAATAATCCAAGAAAAGAACTACTGGTAATTTTTTTTAGAATTCCTCACACACTTTCACTGCATATTTTGTGGCCCCTGTCAGGCGGGGACTTTACAAACAAATATCCCGATACTGTCAAGATGTAAGAAACGAATCGTAGAAGAAGAAGAAGAAGAAGAAGAAGAAGAAGAAGAAGAAGAAGAAGAATGAGAAAAAAAAGAGAGACTCCTTTAGGCCTACTTAACTGGCATATCCTTGATGCCAGATCTCGTTTTTAGCTGGGGAGACTCGATAGGCCTACTTGGGCCAGAACCTCATTTTCGCAAGGGTAGATTTTCTTTGCCTTTTAAGGCGCCATTCTTTTGAACCATTCTTTTGATTAGGCTTTGAAGACTCGTTCATGATCTATCGGCCCCTGCTTAATTCGGTTACATTATTTATCGTTTATACGAGGGCCTGTTATTCCTCATCGAAGACCCGTGTTTATTAGTTTTCTGTGAAAGAAAACTATTGTGCCAGCTTTGTCTGTCCGTCCGCTCTTTATTTTGTCCGCAGTTTTTTCTGTCCGCACTTTTTCTGTCCGCACTTTATTCTGTCCGCACTTTATTCTGTCCTCGCTTCTTCTGTCCACACTTTATTCTGTCGCAAATTGGTTTGTTGATCATCCACCCTCCAATCATCAAACATGCTAAATTGCAGCCCTGTAGCCTCAGTAGTGTTTATTTTATTTAAGGTTAAAGTTAGTCATAATCGTGCTTCTGGCAACGATATAGGATAGGCCACCACAGGGCCGTGGTTAAAGTTTCATGGGCCGCGGCTCATACAGCATTATACCGAAACCACCGGAAGATAGAGCTGTTTTCGGTGGTCTTGATTATACGCTATAGCGGGTGTACAGAAAACTCGATTGCGCCGAAGAAACTTTTTACTTGTTTTTCTTGCTTTCACATATGGGCGTGTTTGTTTCTGGGAAGTTAATTGCCATTTTTTTTTTTAATCTTCCCGATGAATCTGGGCGAAAGTTGGATAATAATGATAATGATAATGATAACATTTTTTTATATTTTTAACACTTTAAAAATAAAAATGTATATTAACGAAATAAATTAACATATTTTGAAAATTAGTTTATTATTTTCATGTTTTTACGATACGTCTTTTCTCTAGGCAGGTTTTTTTTATGTATATTGGCTGTTCGGTGAAAGTTGGTCTGGGCTGTTTCACGCGTATGAATATGCTGAATTTTTGGTTAATGGTACTAGTAGTAGTAGCAACAGTAGTTGTTGTTGCTGTAGTGGTTAGAGAGAGAGAGAGGAGAGAGAAATTTGTAACTTGAAGTGCAGACATGAATTCTTCTTCGGCAATATCATTCATTGTTACTAATCTCCATCAAAAATGAATTTGCGGAATTTTTGGTTAATGGTAGTAGTGGTAGTAGTAATAATAGTGGTAGTTAGAGAGAGAGAGAGAGAGAGAGAGAGAGAGAGAGAGAGAGATTTGTAGCTTGAAGTGCAGACATAAATTCTTCTCCGGCAATAGCATTCATTGTTACTATTCTCCATCAAAATGTAGAAAAATACAAAACAAAGCAGTTTATGGAGTTTTTTTTTTTTTTTTTATCTTCCATGCAGTTAACAGCAATTTTATGCGCGCGCATCAAACTCGACACGTGTAGATTTTCACAATTACACCACAAGCACTTCCCGTCAGCTTAAAGCTACAAGAAGAGAGCACTTACAAAGAAGGTCAAATGATTCTGGGTACACGAAGGAAGGAAGAAACTTCCACATTCCACCAAGGCTCTTTGGAATGCCTGCGTCAGCATAATTGGTGCTATTTCATATTTTTATCTAATTACTTGCATCTGCTTGTAATTCTCTCTCTCTCTCTCTCTCTCTCTCTCTCTCTCTCTCTCTCTCTCTCTCTCGTTTGCCACAGGTGTTTGTGATTCTGTCTCTCTCGTGCTATAACTAGGTACCTGTGGTCTCTCTCTCTTTTCTCTTGCTTTAACTAGGTACCAGTGTTCTCTCTCTCTCTCTCTCTCTCTCTCTCTCTCTCTCTCTCTCTCTCTCTCTCTCTCTCTCTCTCTCTCTCTCTCTCTCTCTCTCTCTCTCTCTCTTGCTTTAACTTAACTAGGTACCTGTGGTTTCTCTCTCTCTCTCTCTCTCTCTCTCTCTCTCTCTCTCTCTCTCTCTCTCTCTCTCTCTCTCTTCACCTGCGATACGGGAGCCTGGAAATCAGAGTGACCCATCTCCCACAGTGGCTGGCTCTGGATGTCTTCAGCATATCTGATTGTTTTCCCATTTTTTCACAGTTCATTTGATAAGATCACTGGCTACCCTTTTGATGAATGACATCCCCATTGTTTGTAGATTTATTGTCACGACTTTGCCCTTTTTTTTTCTTTACTCTTTCCCTTTATGCAGATGTTCTTGATTTATTCATCTTCTCTTTCGGTACGCCATTTGATGCCTGGCTTATCAGATGGGAGCCGAATTGAATTCGGACTTATAAGGGTAAGTTATGACGGTGTACTCGAGTACGGGAATGCCGTGAAGTTTCGTCAGTGCGGTTGTAGCTGAAGGTGGATTTATGGCAGGGGACAGCGTCGGATTTTTCCGACATACAAGCGGGATTTATACTTATGGGGGAATTTCGTTCATTTTCCTGTGATCTGTTTATGTGTCTGCAGACGTTAAGAACAAAGGAGTGACTGAAGTGAGTTTTAAAAATTAAGTAAGAGGAAATCTGATTCTAACCTCTTTCAGAAAAAATCGGTTCCTTTGAGTGTGATTAATTTAATTTTTTTTGTTCTTAAGTTATTTTATTCAAGTAATTGGAACTTGGTCCCTTGATTGATTGATTTTTTCTTCAATTAATTTTATTCCAGTAGTTGGAACTTGAAGAATGAACGTGCAGACCGTATGCTTTTGGAGAAATAAAAAGAAACATTTCTTCACTTGTATTAAAGTGAGGTCATAGAAATTAGGATGGCGGAGAAGTATGAAGGAACTTTCATGACTATAAAATAAAAAAAAAAAAGAAAGTCACGGAAGTGAAACTTAATTATCTGAAGTTTAAATGTCTGTACAACGGCGCCTCTTGGTTTCTCCAGGTTTCATTTTGGTTTCATGATATTTGTTTCGAGTTTAGCGTTGTCGTTAAAACCTCACCTCCATGGATCATCAGCCCTGTTGTTATTCAGAATTGTTGTTACAACCGCGTCTCTTGTTGTTTCAGCCTTTTTTATTGCTATAATCTGAAGAAGGTATTGGCTTCGCAATGGCACTTGAGTAATCTTTCAGTTTTTCTAATATTATTATTAGTAGTAGCAGTATCACCTCTTTTCTGGTGGAATGAAGTCTTTATAACGGCACCTCCAGAAATGTTCAATTTTTTGTTTAAGTTACAGTTTCTGAGCTGTTTTAGTTCCTCATGCCTTTTTGCCCAGTGGCAGCCTCTACTCTGTCGGCATAGGGCATATTTTCCAGTAATTCATAAACTGGAATGCCATCTCTTAAAAGTCATGTGGAAGTTATCAAGGCCATTTCTCAAAAGCCAATCGTTATTTGATATTTTCTTCATCCATTGAAGAAAAAAAAAAGCAATTCTCCAAAACCGGCTGGTGGTGTATATTTTCCTCAGCAGAGTTCCTGCACTCACTTGGAATTTTTTGCTTAGTTCAGATCCTTGCCATAGGTTATTTTTCTCACTTTGGGAGAAGCTCGAAGTATCATCCTCTTGTTGCTGAATTCACCATTTTATCGACTTTTTTTTTTACCGTGACTCATAGTTTAATCGTTTGGAATATTTTTGAAGCAAGATAAGGGATAGAATTTGATCTAAACGTGATTTATTACCATAGGTATTTTTTCTTATATTTACCATTGGTCTTGCTGTTAAATTGCAATTCTCTCTTGCTTTTTCTCGAGATATTTGTCTTGTTTCCGTTCTGCCTTATTACTACGACCCCCTCCTCCTCCTCTCTCCTCTCTCTCTCTCTCTCTCTCTCTCTCTCTCTCTCTCTCTCTCTCTCTCTGTGTGTGTGTGTGTGTGTGTGTGTAGTGGTTATGAGTCTTTTCCCTGGTGGCCCATCTTATTCTGCTACAGATAGTTCTCCTTTTCGCTCTCGGTTCTCTTGTCTGTTGTTCTCAAATGAGATTCTTCAGACGTCTTATTAATGCAGCATTGTGACAAAATAAACATCATATATTACTACAGTTAGAATGGACTTGTTGGTTTATTCGGAATAAAGAACCGTGTTGCAGAATAATAAAAACACTGCTGGAAGCAACGACTGCAGCAAAGTCACACTGAAACCGATTAAAAAATATCTACAAAAACAAACGCATTATAAAATGACATGAAGGAGATTTATGAACAAAAAATAATTCAAAAACTAAACCTCAGAAGAGAAAGAGGTTAAACAACGAAGCAAAAGATAGCAACAAAAGTTGTAAATAGAGCACCCCCCAAAAAGAAGACAAAAAATAAACATAAGACACTAATAAAACCTGATGAAAGGGACACCAAAAGCGTCAGCGAGAGAGAAAAAAAGTAGCAAGAAAAACGCCGTGTGTGGTTTTGCGTCAGTGTTGTGGTCACTTAAATTGGTTCAATGAAGCGAGTGATGGTTTGTGAGGGGTGGTGGGCCGGGGGGGGGGAAGTAGGGGAGGGGAGGTTGAATTGTAGGGGTGGTAACCACCAGGCGGGAGGGGGTTAGGGGAAGTCCTTTGAATGGTAGGCAGATGTTGCGATAGCGGGTATGGGACGCGGAACTG
>NC_089794.1:34578197-34598197 GCF_040412425.1 Macrobrachium rosenbergii | reverse complement strand
GGTATAATGGCATCACAACTTAATACTCAGATGCCGGTGATATATGAAAATATAGTGTTGTTACACTGACAATTCCTTGGAAAATAGAAAGAGAAATATATTCAGTAGGTAAATTGATAGACAGATAGGTGGTGTTTTGTTAGATTAAGCCTGGCGTAGTGAGATTGCTTTCTCAAGGTAGTCCAAAGGTTAGAATTCTGACATGAAAATTTTAAAATCGACCCAAGATGAAATGTAATTGAAAACATATCATTTAAGAAGGTGAGAATTTTTCTTTCATATATATATATATATATATATATATATATATATATATATATATATATATATATATATATATATATATATATATATATATATTATTATTTTTTTTTTTTTTTTTTTTCTTTTTTTCTATCAGGTAGGTTCATGACTTTTTTTTTAGTAATGTCTTCGTCTCTTCCTGCCCTTGTGTTACTTGTTCTCTTGTTTTAAACCTTTAAGCTTTTTTTTCTTTCTCCTTTCATACTTGGTTGGTTCTGCAGCTGCGCATTCGGTCAGGGTTACTTTTTTTCCTCATAGGTTTATTCAGTTTATTTTGTTTATGTTTACTTTTCATCCCCAAACGTGTGGTTTTTTGTCAGTTTTTTTGTTAACAGTATTTACTGTAAATACTCCTTTGTCTTCCTGTCTCCGCATAAACACACAAAATAGATTATTGTATAAATAATGCCAGACCTCTCTCTCTCTCTCTCTCTCTCTCTCTCTCTCTCTCTCTCTCTCTCTCTCTCTCTCTCTCTCTCTCATTTGTAAGTTTTTTTTGCATTTAAAATGGTCTAGTAGTTTGATGCTCATTATTTAAAGAGAGGCTGTAGCGCTGATTTTAGAGCGCTGTTAACCTTTGCCTCTTAAGTTATTACTGTTGTCAACAACTGTTTGTGTATGTACATATTTATCTCTCTCTCTCTCTCTCTCTCTCTCTCTCTCTCTCTCTCTCTCTCTCTCTCTCACACACACACTTGTTCATCATGATATATTTAAAAGTCATGGGAACTTTCTCTCATGTTTAACTCTCTCTCTCTCTCTCTCTCTCTCTCTCTCTCTCTCTCTCTCTCTCTCTCTCTTGTTCTCTCATGGGAACTTTCTATCATGTTTAACTCTCTCTCTCTCTCTCTCGTACAAAACACACACACACACACACACATGCTTGTTCATCATGATGTATTTAAAAGTCATGAGAACTTTCTAACCATGTTTCTCTCTCTCTCTCTCTCTCTCTCTCTCTCTCTCTCTCTCTCTCTCTCTCTCTCTCTCTCAGGCACGCTGTGCTTTGATTCCTCCTGAATTTGTGCGAAAAACTTGTATTCACGACGAAGCCCACTTCGGAATCGGAGAGAAATCTTTTAACCGATCTGAACCCGATCATTATAACAGAATCGGTCGGGAGAGAGATCTCGGAAATCAGACGGACTCTTTGAAGTACTGTAGATCTTTATCATCGATCTCGATTCAATCGAAAGGATTTTTATCGATTCCTTAGAGTACTTCTCTCTCTCTCTCTCTCTCTCTCTCTCTCTCTCTCTCTCTCTCTCTCTCTTGGAGGAGAGTTACTGCTTCCAGCTCTCTGTCTGTCTGTCTGTCTGTCTCTCTCTCTCTCTCTCTCTCTCTCTCTCTCTCTCTCTCTCTTGGAGGAGAGGAGAGTTCTCTCTCTCTCTCTCTCTCTCTCTCTCTCTTGTAGAGGAGAGTTACTAGGCGCAAGAAACATGCCGGGCGAGGAAAGGAGCGGTATGGGCTCTCTGCCTTAAATATACAGTATGCCTTTCTTGACCTATGCAGCGAATTAAGTATCTGGCTCTTACTCTTCTGCCGTGTCCACAGCTGAGATGGTGAGGGTTAGAGAAGAAAATGTAACATTTTTATTTAGTGGCGCAGGGACGTATGCTGGCACAAGGGAAGTTAATCCAACAATATCATCGAATGCCTTTACCGAACTTCCTAATAAAAATTCTCAGTCATCAACGTAACCAAAAACAGCGACATTTCTTCGCTTTCGATGTTTACAGTTTGCCAGATTTCGTAGTAGTTGTGGTTGTAACAACACTAGTGTAACAATACAGCGGTGATAATCTGGATGAATGCATATGATTGTTTTCATGATTGTTTCAATTAGAATATGAATATAAATAACTTTTGTTTATTGACTGACAAGCTGATTTTAGAACGAGAGCAGTGGCGCGAAAAAGCAGCATAAATAAAATAAAAAAGTATTGACCTAAGTAGTGAATCCTCTGCTGCCCCGCGTTCGATTCTCCGACCGGTCAGTGAAGAATTAGAGGAATTTATTTCTGGTGAAAGAAATTCATTTCTCGCTATACTGTGGTTCGGATTCCACAATAAGCTGTAGGTCACGTTGCCAGGTAACTAATTGGTTCTTAGCCACGTAAAATAAATCTAATCCTTCGGGCCAGCCCTAGGGGAGCTGTTAATCAGCTCAGTGGTCTGGTTAAATTAAGGTATACTTAACTTGAGCAGTGCATTGGGTACCAGGTCATTAGTCAACAGTTGTGAGTCTCTCCTTGAACAAAAATTTATACACATATTTATATGTATGTGTATATAAATTCTACCTATATACATAAACATACACATGTATATTATATATATAGGCTATATATATATATATATATATATATATATATATATATATATATATAGAGAGAGAGAGAGAGAGAGAGAGAGAGAGAGAGAGAGAGAGAGAGAGAGAGAGAGAGAGAGAGAGAGAGAGAAGAAAAACCAGGAGTGATTGATCGACACTCCATCAAATTTATATCATCATATGGTAATGAAACTTAGGAACCTCAAAGAGGTGATCCTCACTCAGCGGGGATGAAACCTTTCATAAAATATTCATGATGTTCAAACTCTATCCTCAGGGTAGTTACATAAATAACGAGGGGCTTTATCTGTTATTGTTGGTGAATCGTTTGTATTTGAAGGAATGATTTGAATTACATTAGGATGATCGCATGTATTCTTCATATTCATATTTCAATACACAAACGTACAGTGCAATGAATGTAGTTCACGTGTGCAAAAATAAACAATCTTACCAGGAAACACACACAAACCAAGCACGTAAACACAAACACGCTCAGGGAAAACACATACGCACACAGCAAACATAAGCAACCTTACCAGTAAACACACACAAACAAGCATGTAAACACAAACACGCACAGGAAAAACACACACGTATACACACACACTTACATAGCAAACATAAACAGTCTTACCAGTAAACACATAAACCAAGCATGTAAACACAAACATGCGCAGGAAAAACGCGCACTCGCGCAGCAAACATAAACAATCTTACTGGTAAACACAGACAAATCTACCTTGTAAACACACGCATGCGCAAGCAAAACGCACAAACACATAGCAAACATAAACAATCTTACCAGTAAACACACACAAACCAGGCTTGTAAACTCAAACATACACTGTAAAAACACTCACATACACTCACAGCAAACATAAACAATCTTACTAGTAAGCACACAAACCAGGCTTGTAAACATAAACATACACAATAAAAAAAAAAACACACACACACACAAACACACAATCTCCTCGATGCTCTCCGCCACCCATCCATTCTGAAAACCTCCTCCAACCCATTTCCCTGACCCCATCTCCACAAATCGCCCCCACTCCCCATCCATCATCCAGTCACCCCCTCCCTCCCCCTTCCTCCCACCCCTCCCCATCCAAACCAATCATTTACATATTGCCCCATTCATTCTGCAAACTCGTTTTGTTACTTTCAGGCGAATTTAAATGGACTGGGAGACTTGGTGGAAGTTGTTCTTTATGATGCTCTTTAAGACCGGGTTTTACAGCTGTGAGTGTGAGCGAAGGTAAACTAGAAATTGGATGAATAAGTGAATAAGTAAATGAATAATAATAATAATAATAATAATAATAATAATAATAATAATAATTATTATTATTATTATTATTATTATTATTATTGATCAATTTCTAGATTTTTATTATTATTATTATTATTATTATTATTATTATTATTATTATTATTATTATTATTATTATTATTCGGAAGATGTACCCCATTCTATAAGGAACAAGTTCACAGGGGCCATTAATTAAATGAGTGAAAGTAGATCATTATTCAGTATATTGATTAATAAATTTATATACTATATATTGGTTCATGGTTCTGCAACATCAACTCAAAAATCAATTAATATTAACCAACAACATTTCGTAGGAATCTGCTTAGATATGTCACAAAACCTCGAGAAACCGGCGGAGTGAATGTTGTAAAACAGGCAGATAAATAACTGAGAACACGCTCTTATCCTCACATTTATCTCTGTTACACTTATCTAATTTCGAAAGTAACCAGTTAAACTTATATATTTCTCTCTGGCGGCTGGGAAATTTCATCATTCGTATCAGTGTCCCCCATAACTTATAATCTCTTTTGGCGTCGCAGCGTTTATGTTTTAGATTGTCTCGCTGGGCGGTGAAATTAAATTTTATGGTATACACAAGGCGTCCTAACGAGAGAGAGAGAGAGAGAGAGAGAGAGAGAGAGAGAGAGAGAGAGAGAGAGATTTCAAGCAGGCATATTTATTTTCTTTTCTCTATTTACATAGTGAATCAGTGCCTACAAAAATGGTCACACACACATATATATGTATATATATTATATACAAATATATATGTATGTATATACATGTATACATATACACATAAATACTTATATATATGCATATATATATGTGTGTGTATGTATGTATGTATACATATGTCTATATATATATATATATATATATACATACTTAATTTGTAAACAAATACACCGTTGGCAAAGAAATGATCCATTTCGCGGGAAAGGTGATGTAATGGAAAACCATACGGGATGGTGTGTCCCCTTCCTAGGTTATTTTTTTCTGTTCTCCCCCTGCATTCGTGGAAGCCTTCTCGTTTCGCTTCTCTCTCTCTCTCTCTCTCTCTCTCTCTCTCTCTCTCTCTCTCTCTCTCTCTCTCTCTCAACAGCTTATCTTGCAATGAAGAGGAAGAACATCTTATATTTATTTTAAGGAACGTTTTCACATTGCAAGGGTGGGGATCGATCACCTAGTTGAGGTACGTACCCTTTTACCTCCTCAGTCAGTTAATTCCTTAACATTAAGCTCCTATATACTTAGTTTCAGGTAGTTATTTCTCATTTCGTCCCATCTTGGTGTCTCCCATGTAATCGCTTTCTGTTTGATTCTTTACCAGTTAGTATTTTCCTTTATACCTCTCTTTCCTTTAGTTTCTCCTCAGTTAGTATATACCTCTAAGTCTTGATTTCTGTCCCTCAACAATTCATTTCTTCCAACATGTCGTAGTTGTAGCCCTCCCTCAGCTAGTCCTGAATAGCTCTTCTCCAGTGAGTTCCATTACACTCTATTTTCTCTAGTTAGTGTGTAAGTTACCCACAGTTAGCTTATTAACCAGTCGCTTTTACTCAGCTGGTTCACTGAATTGAATTGAATTGAATATAGAATTTAGGCCAAAGGCCAGGCACTGGGACCTATGAGGTCATTCAGCGCTGAAACGGAAATTGACAGGAAAAGGTTTGAAAGGTGTAACAGGAGAAGAAAACCTCTCAGTTACAATATGAATTAATTGTTAGGAGAGGGTGGAAAGTAAGATGGAAGAAAGCGAATATGAAAGGAGGTACAGTAAAAGGAACGAAAGGGGTTGCAGCTAGAGGCCGAAGGCACGCTGCAAAGAACCTTAAGTAATGCCTACAGTGCACCGTATGAGGTACACTGAAGGCACTAACCTCCTACGGGGCTCAGCTGGTTCATCCCCCCAGTAAGTTTCCACTGATTTCCACAGCAATTGTTGACTCCCTAATTGGTTCCGCTTTTAGTGCCTCGCCAGCTGGTCCCACCACAGCTGGCTCTCCTCCAAGGCAACAAACGTTCCGAAACGTTAGGACGCGAAGGGACTCGAGGGGTCCCAAATTGTTCCTACTAATGAACCTGACACGGAGGATTACTCGTGACAAGGTTGGTTAAAAAGGGGAAGTCTTGGCTGAAGGCGAATGGACGGGTGCGTCCCGTCGGAGGAAAAAGGGTCACAGGAGAAATTTGTTGTGTGTATAGATATATATATATATATATATATATATATATATATATATATATATATATATATATATATATATATATATATATATATATATATATATATATAGTGTGTGTGTGTGTGTTAGCTTTTTCTCAGTGTACTGCTACTTAAAACCTATCCTCATAGATATTATTATTAACATTATTTTTATTATTGTTATGGTAGAAAGTCATCGTATGTACATACATTTTATGTAGTAAATCTCCTTAAAATCATTATCCCGTAGATATTATTAATATTATTACAAAGTTCTCGCGGTTATTACAAAAATAAATTTTAATGTTAGTTTATTACTTTCAGGTTTATGCGCAGTTAAAAAAAATGGATGTTTACAGAGTTACCACAGAATTACCCCAAGGCTGTGTAACTCGATCTAGCTTTCTGAAGTCTTTTTGCCGACCAACATTGCAGAAAGATTTTATTTTATTTTCCTAATGTGTTGCAAACTGAAGTTTGTATTGATCTTTAAGGTTGTGTCACTCATTCAGGACTTTCCTCAGTTTACGTTAAATGTGACAAATCAGGTTAACAAGATGCTAAAATTTATTTATTATTTTTGTTCGTTTGACACAGTCTCAAGCGAAAAACAACACAGGCCTACTTATTAAAGATCGAGTACAACAGAACAGAGCCAGTAGCTCTAACCTAAGGACAGTGATAGAGAAAATGATGTTTAATATAGGATAGATCTGCTTGCTATTTTTTTTTTTTTTATGGCTTGTTTACGGGCTCTTGCTCCTCCTAAAGCAGCCCGTAATTTACATGGCTAGATTCATTAAATATATAATAACATAGAAAATAAATCTCTGCAACCAGACGTATTGTGAAAGAAAATATGTCCGAATTAATAAGAAAAATTCGTACATATAAAATTGCATGTGTACGAATTGTGAAAGAAAATACGTACAGTTAAATGGGAAAAAATAATACAATTTATACGTAAGGATTTTCAAACAAAATATGCAATACAGAATTCAAAGCATTGCAATAGTAGCTGCATCCTTCACATATAGTCCTTGGCAAATGCAGAAAGGGAAAGTTATGGCGACGGCGGTTATGGCAAAACGTATGGGCGAACCGGTCGACCGTCCAGATGGAACCCTGGATAAGTCCATCACGCCCTTTCCCGGCGCACTGTTCCCCGGAGGACGTCGTGGGACATCCCGGAGATCGAGCCCCCATGGGGCCTATTGTTGTAAAGGAGATTTAAGCAATATGGGTCACCGTTAAGGACCTCATTGTTGGCTGGTTGCTTTGCTGCTGTTGTTGGCGGTCCTCGGTAACTAAGTGGCCTTTGGTCGAGGGTAAAAGTGATGGGTCCTTTCGGTTTTTTGGTTGGGTGAGTGATGATGAGTAATCCGGATGAGTTGGAGTTGATGGACGTTTTGTCTGCGAATAAAAATGAAGGGAATAGTTAATATTTTATGTGCTGTGGAGTCTGGCTGGGAGTAAAAAAAATTTTTTTAAATGAATGACAACTCGGATAATTTGGACTTCCGGAAAGTGACGATTAGTTTTGAATAGAAATAAAGGTATTTTGGATAGGGGTAAGTTAAGTGGTTGTTTTTGATGTATTAAGTGAAGGTTGTTTTTGTATGTGTAAAAGTAGTGAGAATTTTGGCGTGGAGGAATAAATTATAGCTGCTTTGAAATGAAGTCAAAGCTTTCAGGAATTTTGGACTGCAAAAAACTAATGGATAACAATGCATGAGGTTAAATTATGAATATTTGGCTCGTACTATTATGGCTTGTATTTTGGCTGGAAGTAAAAACATTGGCTAGCTTGGAGTAGAAGGAAAAGTTAAGGCAATTTTGTACGAGCTCAAAAGGGTGCTGCATTTTGGATACGGAATAAAATGTTGATTTTGGACCGCAGTGAAATGACTAGTTTTGTAGCAAGATCAAACATGCGTATTTTAGGTAGATATATATTTAATTAATTCATTCATTCATTAATTTTTTTATTTTTATTTGTGACAGATGGTGACAGTGGCAAAGGAATGAATGTGGTGGGTATTTTGACTGAAGAAAATGTGATTTGAATTTAAGGGAAGTGGATATCAGTTTTTTAAGCGAGTGTGGGTGGCGTAACTGTAATGTTTTGGAGTGAATTTTATGGCTAATTTGACTTTTAAAGAAAGTAGAGATGATTATCTTTAGACTGAAGGTTTCAAGTAACGGGTATTTTAGAGTGAAAGTTAATATGGTGTTTCGAATAAAAGCGATTGCCATATTGGGCAAAAGCTGATGACTTTTTTTTTTTTATAAAATGAAAACTATGTATTTATTTGAAAGAAAGCGTGCAAGAAACCGAACTATAAAAGAAAGAAAGAATGGAACTTGATTCACAAGTGTGATATAAACACACTTGTTAGAATCAGGATATTTTATAAATATATATATATATATATATATATATATATATATATATATATATATATATATATATATATATATATTTATATATATATATATATATATATATATATATATATATATATATATATAAAGTGAGTGGGCAGGATCGTCACTGAACCTTTTATCTAACACACCGATATATTTTTATTCGTATTTTGGTCCATTGCAAAACCGGAGACTGATCTGTGTGCTATGAAACACCCTTTTACTCTGCCCTCATAGCAATTGGTTTGTGGCCACGCCTTGATGTTTCGCATGCGGAGAGAGGTCAACTGAAACGACCTTACGTTGTTTGTGCAACGTGTCATTTTTTCATCGGTTATGAAATAGAAACGGCGATAATACTTCCATATTTGAGATGCAGGAGCTGATAAAGCGGCGGGCGCGGGGTGGGGGTTATTTGTCGGGGTGATTTTGGAAGGTTACTATAAGATTTGATTTCGTATGTGATAATAAACAGTGAGTATAGATGTATATATATATATATATATAACTATAAAATATATATGTATATGCACATATATATGTAAAACACACACACACACTATAATATATATATATATATATATATATATATATATATATATATATATATATATATATATATATATATATATATAATATAATATATATGGCATATAAATACACATGCATACATACATGCATAATACTATACATACATACATACACACCTGTGTATGTGTGTTTGTGTGAAGTGGAGATTATGTGTGTATCGATTAAGAAATATAACTTATTTATATGTTTGCTATTCTGATTTGATCTCCAGGATGCGTGTTAAAGATACTCGAGATGCAGTCATTCTCTCTCTCTCTCTCTCTCTCTCTCTCTCTCTCTCTCTCTCTCTCTCTCTCTCTCTCTCTCTCTCTCTCTCTCTCTCGTGTAACTGACTGACTTATTGATAGTCCATCAACTAGGATTGCCGAGGCCGATGAGCATGTATTTGGCTCGATCCAAATTTGGATCAGGGGTGTACGTTTTTGATCATGCGGTTGAATGGACAATTAACTGACACTTAATAATAATAATAATAATAATAATAATAATAATAATAATAATAATAATAATAATAATAATAATAATAATAATAAAAAAGAGAGGCATCCTTGGCTTGAGAATCGAGATAAAAAGGAGTACGAAGGTTCGGAGAGTTTGATCCAAACAGAAAAAGCAAGAAAAATGTTGAAAATATTTGCAACGTTCATTTAGGGTTAAAATTGTTTTGCCAAAGGAGAGAGAGAGAGAGAGTGTGTGTGTGTGTGTGTGTGTGTGTGTGTGTGTGTGTTTAATTCGTCTGCCCTAAAGTAAGTTACTAATGTTATTTTTCTCATTTTTTTTCTTTCAGGTATGTCTGAAAAAATGTTCAGTCAGAGATCCTGTTCTTTCTAGCTGATAAAAAAAAAATGAGTGAGTATTATCATAGTTATTAGTTAACATCGTCTTGTTGCAGCGCGTACACAGGTCAGCTTTATATATATATTGTGTATATATTCTTGCACATATATATATGTATATACTGTATATACAGTACAGTATATATATGTATATATATATATATATATATATATATATATGTATGTATGTATGTATGTATGTATGTATGTATGTATGTATGTATATGTATATATATATAATGTGTGTATATTATGTATGTGTATAAAATGTTTGTATAAATGTATAATATTTGTATATAAAATAACTAGTTTTTCAACTAAAGCATAAATTTTCTTCGCGCGCATTGTAAATAATTGTATGTTTAAAAAAGAATACAGATACTAAATTAAATTTAATCCTACCCAAATAGATTACATATTTTCATAAGTAGTGGTCCTCATTGACTAAAAATGTTAGATTCCTAATTAGGGGGCTTAGTTTCTTATCTGAAATACAAGGTCATCAAATGTACTTCAACTGAATTGCGTCATTTCTTCACTACAAATTAATGATTGATAATTAGAAAACCTATTAGTGGTCTCTTAGCTAAAATGCATACTCTGTGACAAAATAAGACATTGTTTATCAGCTCAAACAGATTCCTAGTTTTTAGAAGTGCAATGATTTTTAAAATGAATGTTTTCATTCCCAAAATGCACTGAAAATTACCTGTATCATTTCTCAATGATATAAGTCACAAATTCTTGTTTAAAATGTACAACTGCTTTACTGAAATTCTTGGTTTCTTAAAGAAAATTTGCCATAATTGAAATGGATGAATGCCAAATGAAACAAGTAAAAAACACCCCGAAGTTTCTTCGGCGCAGTCAAGCTTTCTGTACAGCCGCCACAGCGTATAATCAAGGCCACGGAAAATAGAAACGCAGTATCTTTCGGTGGTTTCGGTATAATGCTGTACGAGCCGCGGTCTATGAAACTTTAACCACTGCCCGGTGGTGGCCTATCCTATATCGTTGCCAGAAGCATGATTATGGCTAACTTTAACCTCAGGTAAAAAAAAAAAAAAACTATTGAGGGTAGAGGGCTGTAATTTGGTATGTTTGATAATTGGAGGGTGGATGATCAACATACCAGTTTGCAGCCCTCTAACCTCAGTAGTTTTTAAGATCTGAGGGCGGACAGAATAAAGTGTGGACGGACAGACAAAGCCGGCACAATAGTTTTCTTTCACAGAAAACTAAAATGAGAGCTTATTGACTAAAATTCACACTCGTTTTTCTCAAATAAAATATTTTTTCCATAGTAGTGGTATTTTTTAAAGTCAAATACTCTCAGAACTGTTACCAACATCAAAATGTAAGAAGCCTCTTATTGGTTTGATAAAAAAAAAAAAAAGTTAAAAGGTGAAAAATGAAACTTAATGATTTTTTTTATTCTGGGTAATTTTTTGGTTCGAAAAAAGAAATTGACATAATAAATAAGAAAAAGCTTCTCTCCACGAAGAAGAATAAAAAGAAAGAAATGGTGAAAAAATAATCCTCTCCCTGAAGACAAATAAAAGGAAATAAAAAAGAAATATCTATATCGTTTCTAATTTTGACATTGACGAGGACTTAAGATCACAAATAAAAGTAAGTAGAAAAGGAAAAAAATCCTTTTCTTCTTTTTACACGAGGGCCGAAAACAAGCAGATAAAAAGTAAAAAGAAAAAAAAAACGGAAGAATGTCTGTTGCCTTTAGAAGGATTTGAAGATAAAGAGTCAAAAGAGAGAAAAAAAATTGGAAAAAAAAGTATGCTGGACCAGACTTCAATCGTTCCCATTGAACGTTATCAAATCGATTAAGCTTAAATTGGTTCAACTGGCCACGGTTTAAGTGCAGAGAGAGAGAGAGAGAGAGAGAGAGAGAGAGAGAGAGAGAGAGAGAGAGAGAGAGAGAGAGGTGAGGTAGGTGGAGAAGGGTCCAAACACACCAAGATTTTTGGCAGACGGAGCGTGGCAGGGGCAGGCAGGTAAAAGAGAGCAAGAGAGAGAAGAATGATTAACAGACCGACCAAAAACAAGAGAAAGACAAACTCACGGACAATTAAAAGACGGCCAGACGGAGGAACGAAAGAGGCCGAATGAAAATGAACATTGAAGTAAGTATCCCTAAATTGTCACAGAATTCTTAGCAGCTTTGTTCTTTAATTTCTTGGATTCTATATTTGTTTAGCAAAACCTTAGGAAAGCTCATGAGAGTTCGACTGTTTCTAGCGTTTAATAGGCTCTCTCTCTCTCTCTCTCTCTCTCTCTCTCTCTCTCTCTCTCTCTCTCTCTCTCTCTCTCTCTCTCTCTCTCTCTCATTGCCTTAAATGCACATGCAATGAATAGTTACATAAAGTTTGACATTGTCAGAAACGTTTGCTCTCTCTCTCTCTCTCTCTCTCTCTCTCTCTCTCTCTCTCTTCATTGCTTTTAATTCACATGCAGTGAATTTACATAAAGTTTGGCATTGTTAGAAACGTTTGCTCTCTCTCTCTCTCTCTCTCTCTCTCTCTCTCTCTCTCTCTCTCTCTCTCTCTCACACACACACACACATACAAACAGGCATGCAGACTCTCTGTATTTAATGTACAGGCAATCAATTTAACTAAAGGCGGAAATTCTCTCTCTCTCTCTCTCTCTCTCTCTCTCTCTCTCTCTCTCTCTCTCTCTCTCTCTCTCTCTCTCTCTCTGCCATTGCTTTTAATTCACATGCAGTGAATTTACATAAAGTTTGGCATTGTCAGAAACGTTTGCTCTCTCTCTCTCTCTCTCTCTCTCTCTCTCTCTCTCTCTCTCTCTCTCTCTCTCTCTCTCTCTCTCTCTCACATACAAACAGGCATGCAGACTCTGTATTTAATGTCCAGGCAATCAATTTAACTAAAGGCGGAAATTCTCTCTCTCTCTCTCTCTCTCTCTCTCTCTCTCTCTCTCTCTCTCTCTCTCTGCAACCCTGTTGGGTCCCAAAGAGCGCCATAGCTACGGTGGGGCCCTAAGAGGATTTCAGATTTTACCTTTCGCAAATATTTTCGTTGTTATTCACAGATCTGGCTTCAGCCCTTTAAGCCACTAAACGTGTTGACAGCTGCCGACCTTTTAGCGTTTTACCTGAGAGAGAGAGAGAGAGAGAGAGAGAGAGAGAGAGAGAGAGAGAGAGAGAGAGAGAATTTCCGCCTTTAGTTAAATTGATTGCCTGTATGTTAAATACAGAAAGTCTGTATGCCTGTTTGTATATGTGAGAGAGAGAGAGAGAGAGAGAGAGAGAGAGAGAGAGAGAGAGAGAGAGAGAGAAACGTTTCTGATAATGTCAAACTTTATACAAATTCATTGCATGTGAATTAAAAGCAGAGAGAGAGAGAGAGAGAGAGAGAGAGAGAGAGAGAGAGAGAGATTCCACCTTCATGTAAATCCATATCCCATACTTTAAACACTGTATGTGCATTTTTGTATGTATGTCTGTTTGTGAGAGACAGAGACAGAAAGCGTCGAAACAAACGGTTGTTATACTTCAAATTTTGTGTAAATTCATTGCATGTGAGAGAGAGAGAGAGAGAGATCCATTATTTCCACTTACTTAAATCCATTATGTAATGGATATTGTGAAAGCTTTTATATGAGACAAAAAGTTGTGTGGAAATTCTAGTATTTCAGCTCTTGCTTAAATCCGATATGTACTGTAGTATATGTACTGTAGTACAACAGATGTGCTAACACTTGTTAAAGATAGGTAGAGGTTGAGAATTTCATTTCATCCGTCCTTTTCCAAATCCATTATCTAAACTTTGATCTTTTATTGACTTCACATTTGTTCCCCTTCCACAAAATAAGGAATGGAAGCAGATGGGAAAATTGAGTCCAAATGAAACGACCGCTAAACCACCTTAACATTTTCCACCGATTGGCTCTTAATTGCCAACGTCTGTCATGACCTTTTATCCCTGCCAGGCTTTTTGTTTTTATTCCTTTTTCTTTTCTTTTTCTTTTTTTTTTTTGTCTTTCTGAAAGCATCTTTTGGGGGAGGTATTTTTCCTGATGTTTTTCCCCTCACTTTTATCGTTTATTTATTGCTGAAAAGCGTTTGTGTCTTTTTCCTTAATCTCTTATTTTTTTTTTATTTCTGTCTGATTAACAATGATATTTCTTTCCTATTTTTCCCTCATTCTTCCTTTTCTCCTTTCGTTCACATCTGAGAAATTTTCCTTTACATTTTTTTTTCCTTTTATTATTCCCCTTCTTCCTGGAAGCCAACAAAAAGATTTTAAGGGACCGTGGAAGATCGAAATTGCACCCAGATTTCTTTTGTGCCTCCCAAAGTTCGGTTTGAAAGTCAAATTTAATTCGGCGGTTTTATTGCAGCCGGGTTTTGAAAGCCGATGACAGATGAAATTTATGGGCGGTTTGTTCGTTCCCCGATAAGGGACTCTCGACCAACTGGGCATTTCTTTAACCGGAGAACAATGTTTCGCAAATAAAGCGGCTGTTTTTTCTGGTGCGTGAAATCTTATCGTTATTTATGCGTCTTAGCGTTGATATATAATGTCTGTCACTGTATAATTTGGTGATGTACACCGCTCAAGGTGCCTAATCTTACTGAATAAAAAAAGCTTCCAATTTGATTTGGATGTCATTTATCCTCTGCAAGACTGGATTGGATTTTAGTGTTTGTTCGCTTACTTTCATATTATTTGTCGTGCGGTTCTTTTGTTATGAAGTATAAAGCTTGAGCACTATATCAGTGTTGTCACTGTTTCTCTATGTTGCTTTATATATATATATATATATATATATATATATATATATATATATATATATATATATATATATATATACAATATATACAATGTGTATTTATTATATATATATATATATATATATATATATGAATTCATACACATACATTCATCATACATACCCCCATTCACACATGGAAGGTCCTAGTGGCAGCTAACCTTCAGTTTTCGGCACCTATGCTTTAGGGGGATGAAGTTGCGATCCATGGCATTTGGTATTGCGTTGAGGTTACCCATCTATGTACTGACCAGAACGAGCGTTGCTCAGTATCGCTGACCAGATGGGCAGCGTTCGTTTAGAGGGGGTTTTCGAACAACTTGATAAGAGAGCGAGAGAGATTTTAACCATAAAAAGACTGTTGGTTAAGAGTGGTTGTCTGTACATTATTTTATACAACCTTATTGGCGCGCTCTACGCTCGCTGGAACTCGGAGCTGCTGTTTCCTCTACCCTCCCAATCCCTTACCTACTCTGCCCCCACCCTGGGCGGGCAAACGGGTTTGAAGGAGGAGGATGGATGTCTTCCTTACCTTCCCGTTCCCCTACCTACCCCGCCCCCACCTGCGTGGACAAACAGGTTTCCATGGGGAGGGTGGCTGTGTCATGTCTCCTCTACTGTCACCCGGGGGAGGACAAACAAGATCCACTCTGATTTTATTATTATTTTATTATATATTGTATTATATATATATATATATATATATATATATATATATATATATATATATATATATATATATATGATTCAGATGTTCTGAAGTGGTTCCTTGCAAATATTTGCTTTAATATTGCAATACGTCGACATACTTAGACATATGTCTGAGGCCCTGTTTGTTCGTTCCAGTCTTGCGTTTTCGTGAAGAAAGGAGAGTTGTATTTTTTTTATCAGGCTTTGAGAAACAAATTCATTTTTAAGGCAGACACTTTTCGCAAATCTGCCTTGACAGTTCTCTCTCTCTCTCTCTCTCTCTCTCTCTCTCTCTCTCTCTCTCTCTCTCTCTCTCTCCATTTATATATATGTGTGTGGGTGTATGTGTGTGTGTGTGTGTTTATGTATGTGTAAATAAAGACAAAATCCACGAAGGAAAGAGAAACAGTGGATTGCTGCAAGGCCTTTCGACTTATAGTCCTTTACTTAGCAGATTTATTTAAATATTCATCACGCTCCATATTTTCGTGATTCTGTTATACATATATATATATATATATATATATATATATATATATATATATATATATATATATATATATATATATATATATATATATATATATATATATATATATATATATATATATAAATATGTTTATATATAAATATATATCTATATATTATACATTATATAAGTAAAGTATATATATGTACATGTGTATATACATATATATCTTGAAGCTCGGCCATTAACGATTCAACTTCTACACCAACATATATAAAAGTACCACAGTCAGATTGTTGTGAATGTTGACGTAGAGATTCTTTGAAAGCGCTTGCGTGACATCGACCGTAGTTGTGGCGGTCCCCTTGGACCTCAGGTACTGGTAGCCTTGGGACTGTTTATGATGATTGCAGGTATTCTCTCGGGTAACCGGTTTGGAGTCTCTCTCTCTCTCTCTCTCTCTCTCTCTCTCTCTCTCTCTCTCTCTCACTTTTTAAAGCTCTGCATATTCATGGATTCAGTGAAATTATATGGTCCTATTTTGCCATCTCTCTCTCTCTCTCTCTCTCTCTCTCTCTCTCTCTCTCTCTCTCAAGCGCCACATATTCATGGATTCAGTGAAATTATATGGTCTCTCTCTCTCTCTCTCTCATTTTTTTAAAGCTCCGCATATTCATGGATTCAGTTAAATTATATGGTGCTATTTTATCTCTCTCTCTCTCTCTCTCTCTCTCTCTCTCTCTCTCTCTCTCTCTCTCTCTCTCTCTCTCTCTCTCTCTCTCTCACACACACACACACACACAACTCTCTCTAAAGTTCCGCACATTCATGGATTGAGCGAAATTACATAAGTCGGACGGGGAGAGGGGGAGGGGTGATTTATGCTAATCCCCGGGATTAGCAAGGATTAGAAAGCTATAAAGAGATTCTGGCTCGGAAGAGTGGATTAGTTGTGGAATTGTAAAAGCCGTTAACTGTGGCTTATATTAAAGGTTATAAAAACCAAACCGGCATTTTTCCATTTAGATGTAGATTTGTGTTATTGTATTTTATTATTTGCTAAAGCTGCCATTATCATCTTTATGATATTAATAATAGTAATCGTAATTATTACAATTCTTTTGGTTACTTTTTTTGTGCAGAAAATTATATAGTTGGGGCGTCAATAGTAACTTAATTCTTGTCATATGTTTTGAAATAATGATAATGTTTATTTTTGTTTATTCTTATGCTCTCAAATATTGCAGTAAATACCTGTTTCCATTCCTTCAGAATACATTTTACGTAAAGCAGTTAAAAAACGCCTCCTAGTTTTTTTATTATATATATATATATATATATATATATTATATATATATATATATATATATATATATATATATATATATATATATATATATATATATATATATATATATATATATATATATATATATATATATATATATAGAGAGAGAGAGAGAGAGAGAGAGAGAGAGAGAGAGAGAGAGAGAGAGAGAGAGAGATTTTTACCTCGCTTTGTGAGCGTTGTAAACCCTGTGGGTGAAAAGGGCTGTAAACATTCTTCCTAGTGGTATCGGTGCAAAAACCATTCTGTAGGTGACACTGCAGAAGTAAGATCCTGCAGAAAGTGGCGAAGGAGGAAGTGCAGTAGCAGGTGATACTGAAAAGGGCAGGAGTTCTCTCTCTCTCTCTCTCTCTCTCTCTCTCTCTCTCTCTCTCTCATATTTCATAATTATGTAGGACTCTCTTCTCCTAATCTGAAATTATTATTATTATTATTATTATTATTATTATTATTATTATTATTATTATCATTCCAGTAACTCTGAAATACATCGCACTCTGAAATACCGAAAGTAGAACATAGGATGTTGTTATGCTTTGGAAATATCTTTCTTTTGTTTTTACGAACTTTATTTATCTAGAGGCAGGCTTTTATCCTACTTCGTTTCATTTTCTTGGAAATTAAGGAAGTCGGAAAAGGATGGGTTTCCAAACAAATGATAAGTTTCCATGAAAACGCTGCCTGGACAACTGAACCTTCTGGTTTGAGATATCACTATAACCACATTTTTTTTTTTTTTCGTGCATAACTCTTGCAATTGGTCGCTATCAAAAGAGCTGTGTGTCTAACGGAGTCATTGTTTGTCAAAAGGACCTTTTTTCGGACTGGGTCGCTGTCAGATTATCTTCCTATTAAAAGAGCCTTCTGTCAAACTGTAATTGCTATTAAGAGAATACCTTCTGTTAGTGGGATCTCTATTATGGGAACCTTGCGTTTGAGCGCGGTCGATGTCAAGAAAGCCTTCTGTCGAATGGCTCCGCTGTCAGGATATTCCTTTGTCAAATGGGGCCGTTGTTATGAGAGTCTTGTGTTGAAGGGGGCTCGCTCTGAAACGATCAGTCTGTCGAACGTGATTGCAATAAAATTAACCTGTCGAATGCGGTCGCTATGATGCAAAAGCCTTCAGTCTACCGGACCCGTTTGTCCCGACTTATTAACCTCTGTAAAACCATCTATCAAATGTGGTCGCTATCATGAAAGTCTGGTACTTGAATTAAGTTGTGATCAAAAGAGCCTTCTGTCGAATAGGGTCGCTATCGACAGATCCCTCTGTGTCAGATTGGTCGGTATCATGAGAGCCTTCTGTCGAATGGGAACGTTATCAAAAAATTCTATGGTCGGACTGGGCCACTTTCTAAAAACCCTTCTGTCTCTGATTCACCCAGAATATTTATGTCCACCCTGACTGTTACTTGGAGCAGTTTCGACAGGTATCTTTTTCTCTGTCGAGTTTCTAGTTTGTATCTGCATCGGAAATTGGACTGTTTGCGGTTTCAGTTTGTGTTTTTCTTTTCTTTTTTTTCGTTCTTTCTTTTGCGGTAATTATGTTCCTGCAGGGTGAACCGGTGACGTCCAAAGGTTTGCCGAGTGCTCTCTCACTCTTTCTTTCGCCGACCGATTTCTTTTTGTTTGTGTTTGCGAGTTTCTTTTCAAGTACTTCCATCATCACGTATAAATATCTAATATCTATATCTATATATATATATATATATATATATATATATATATATATATATATATATATATATATATATACATACATTACGCATAATGAATGACCGTGGCAGTGACTGCTGTTTTGTTTAGCAAAGTCTGCCCTTAATAGAGTGAAACGGATTATAGGTGATACACATACATACATGTATATATATAATTATATATATATTTATATATATACATATATATGTATGTATATATATACATATATATATATATATACATATATATATATATATATATATATATATATATATATATATATATATATATACACATATACAGTGTGTATGTACAATCTTTAGAAACGGTCGTAAACTTTTCATAAAAAATATTTTTTCAATGAAGTTATCAGTACATACAGCAAATACGCAAGCATTGGAAATTGGAAACAAAGTGGAGATGTTGTCTATAACCGGCCAAAATTTCGTGCAACTGTTGTAATAAATTTTGATACTGTAATAGTTCTTGTGCTGCATTGCTTGTTTTAGTTCGCCATCCATAATTTGCTTTCCTGTAGCTTCCTGGTCGTTTCGTTGGCAGCACTTGCCATTTTTATTGGTTATTGATCAGAACTGTCATATTGAGGTTAAGGAAATGTTCGTTCGTCAACCTCGAGATTCCTCATGGTACGTCAGCTTTTGTAAGTAGCTGGAATTACGGAGAAATACCATTTTAGGGTTCTGAAAAAGTCATTGATCAAGCTGTATATATATATATATATATATATATATATATATATATATATATATATATATATATATATATATATATATATATATATATAATATATATATATAATATACATACATATATATACGTATATATAAATATATACATATATAGATAGATAGATAGATAGATAGATATATACTTCCTCATAGCAAAAAATTTAGTATGTAGGAGAACCTGAAGACTTTCGAATTAAAAACAAAGCCTGCTC
>NC_089794.1:34570697-34573197 GCF_040412425.1 Macrobrachium rosenbergii | reverse complement strand
AAAGACAAAAACATTAACAAAAGAAATAAGAAATATGTTGTGCATTCACGAGTGCGCGCGCACGCATATTTTACTCACGCACACATAATATATCTTCTTCTTCTTCTTTTAACGTGCTTTTTTCCCATTTTTGTATGGGGTAAGCACGATGCCTTCTTTGAAGGACTTTTTTGATTTGGCTTTGCAGGGTAGACCTGTGGTCTCGATCAGCTGCCCTGCCTGACATCGCTTAGACCCCGGTAGCGTATGTTTCATGTATCATACCCGACCCAACGCCCTTTCTTCCCAGCAGCGAGAAGTTATTGCGCGGGTATGGCGGGAGTTCGAGACGTTTGTTATGTTTTTAGAAGGTGTTGTAGTGGCTTTGTTTTGTGTGTGTATTTAGTCTGTAACATCCATTTGCCTTTTCAAGCAAACCTATCCGGTGATTGTAAAAAAAAATATATAATCCCGGGATGTCTACACGGATCCTCCCAAATTGTGGGGGCTACTGTTCTCTGATCAGTCGGCTGCGGTTTGAACCCGCGCCACAGACCTCTGTATTTTGTATAGAAGTCCGAAGCTGCTGCTGTAACCGACTGAGCCATGAGCCCTGCTCCTCTACTCCCCACCCTGGCCCATAATATGGGATATATATATATATATATATATATATATATACTATATTATATTTTTTTCCAACTAATATATTATATAAATACTCTTATGTACATATATAAACAAATGAGCATACCGAATAACCTGTTTTTCAGAATTTCAGGCGATATCATTTATTTCCTTTTCACCTTCTATCAGTTCAAATAGTTTTCAGTTTTATCTAAGTTCATACATTTTAATTTTACGTCTTAACTACGGAAGTATTTATGCCCCAATCAATTTGTAATTTGTCCAATTGTTTATGAACTATGGCATGCCACATGAGTTTTATTCAGGTCATTTCCAATCTTTCTCGTTTCATTTAATATTGGAAGAATTTTGGGGCATCGTTGGTTTAGCACTTGAGTTCAAGATTCATGACAGACTGATTAATATTCGGCCGCCAGTTAAATACAAGCAAGCTGAAGAATCGTGCAATCCAAGGGCCTCTCTACCCCTTGCTGTCATCCAAGACCTCTCAGTTCTACCAGGTTTTGTAAAAAAAATTGTATGGTCCCAAAACACAGTCCCTAATATGCTCGTTTTCCGACCGTTCCTCCCAATATTGTTTGGGGGGGCTTTTAAAACCGTTAATGCTAATTTTGTTTGAGCTTCTGTCTCTGTGGTTCCTCCCCAAATCTGTATTTTGTATAGAATCTTTTTTTTATACGCCCTCATTGAAGCTTATATTAACCCTGCTCCCTCGCCACTCTCCCCCACCCCCGGCCCAATAATGTGGGATACGTTGTATTAGTTTATATGCCCTCATCAAAGACTGCTTTTATTTTTTTTCCCCAGCTAAAAAGGCCCTATTCATCAAGGTAAATTGCCTCTTATCGCCCGTACATGTAAACAAACAAACTGGTCTCTCTCTCTCTCTCTCTCTCTCTCTCTCTCTCTCTCTCTCTCTCTCTCTCTCCTCTTGGCGGCCAGATTCTCCTTCTGTTCGGTGGCTAGTTTTTTGCAGAGGCTGTTTGCTACTTTAGACTTGTTTCCCCTTTCATTGTTCGCTTCGGTTCGTTTGACAACTTCGTATCTTGCCTTGTATTGTAGTTTTGGTATTTCTTTTACGTAAAATCGCAAAAAAAAAAAAAAAACTGCATGTGATGAATGTTCTTTGTATATAAAGGTGAAAGCGATGGAATGTCACTGGTATACAAAAGGAATATAACTGAGAAAACCCCAACTCTATAATAAAATATACTGGCATGCCTCGTGTGTGACGAAATGCAGCCTGCACAAAAGGAGAGGTACATTGTATATATTTCGTGATTAGATGATTCTGTAAAAGGCACCACAGTAGCCGGGCTCCGCTCATTGCTTTGCTGATGTCTTCGTCGTCTACATCATCGTGGTGTCATTAGTTTTCATTACCTGTTATTACTCCAGGTGCGCTTGTCATTACCTTTTTCCTTACCGATGACAAAAGGTGAGATAGACCATGTAAATATAAGGTTGTGGCAAGAATCACTACTGGGGATTTAGTATTGTTGTGTTTCCAATGTCTAAGAATATTTATACATACATTAGTTTGTATATTAATATACATTTATATATATATATATATATATATATATATATATATATATATAAAAATAATGTTGTGTGTGATAAGTTTGTATTGTATGTATGTATGTTAACCTCTTAGTAAATACGTCCAGAGCTTTCACCTTTTGTAGTCATAATATGTAATTACTTTCTTTATTTGAAATCAGCCAAAGCGGTTAATTTAGTTTAAATATATATATATATATATATTGTATATATTATATATAGTTATAAATATATATATACTATATATATAAATATATATATATATATGTGTGTGTGTGTGTGTGTGTGAAACAAGGTATATATATTATAT
>NC_089794.1:34505697-34563197 GCF_040412425.1 Macrobrachium rosenbergii | reverse complement strand
CTTAAGCATTACGTACCATTATATGTAATCTTAATTATGATAATGCATACTGTTAACTAGCCAATTCCAGGTTTCTAACTGGAATATTACAGACTGTTTGCATTCATATTCCGAAATTGATTTTACACAGGAAGAGCAAAAGAAAATTAATAATGATATAATGATAAATAATAGACGTCATTGTCTATTATTTAGCACGAAGGCCACCTACTTGTAGATAAAAAGTAACACAACACAGGAAATAAGGACTAAGTAGCATGTAGCACAAGCACCAAATATACCAAGCTCAGCAGGTAGCAAGTAGCGATAATTGCAAGTAGCGCCAGCTTCAGTAGCTTCGCCATGACCACCTCAGCCGTACCATAAAGCGCAAGAGTGACCCCACCTACCATAAAGAAAAGTATCCGCCGCATTTTTCACTAAATTCCTTTCACTCTCTAAGGAGGACAAGGGGAAGTAGGGGCGTGGGGATAAGGGGAGGGGTAAGAGGTAATGGGAGAGGGGGGGGGCGGGGGGGGGGGGGGGGAGAAGGTCCAGTAAGAAGACCTTGTGCTAACTCCTCCGTCATCATTGTAGCCATATATGATGCGCAGAACGAGGTTCCCCTCTAATCTATTATGCGCATCTTTAGTGTGTATAGTTGTATACGGTCAAGGGAGGGGAGGGGGCTATGGAAAGAAGGGGGTATCCCCTTCGAGAACCCAACCCCCTCCCCCTCCACTATTCGTTTCTCACCGAAAGTAAACTTGATCGGATTCCTTGAAGCGTGAAGAAATACCGAATGACCCTTGGTGGGTGGGGACCCTCTTAGCATCGTAGAGGTACCTCCTTGTAGTTGGTATTAGAAAGGTGCCTCCTTCCTTGGCGAAAGTCTTTAAGTATCAAGGAGGAACCTCCTGGGTGGAGACCTTGCTTGAGCTTGTTGGTACCAAGGAACACTGCCAAGTCAGGAACTGCATTGGCTCCTAAGAGGTACCTCCTAAGTAGAAACCCTGGTGATAGTAAATGCCATCTGTGTGAAAAATCCATTGGTACCTGAGAGGTACATTTTAGACCGAAACCTTGATGGGAGTGAGAAGTTACAACTTCAGGAGCACTGTAATCATTGCTTAAGGTTCTTTGCAGCATCCCTTCGGTCCCTAGCTGCAACCCCTTTCATTCCTTTTATTGTACCTCCATTCATATTTCCTCTCTTCCATCTTGATATCCACACTCTCCTAACACTTGTTTCTTAGTGCAACTTCGAGGTCTTCCTCCTGTTACACCTTTCAAGTTTTTCTATTCCCAATTTCCCTTTCAGTACTGAATAACCTCATAGGTCCCAGTGCTTGGCCTTTGGCCTATATTCTGTATCCCATTCCATTCGTAGTTGACACCAGTGAGATGGAGAGTACCCTTTTTACCAAAGTTTTTCCCTAATGTTGCCTTCTAAGTAGAGACCCCATTGTTACTAGGGAGGTGACACTTATGTGGGGGGGGGGAAACTTTTGGTACCGTGGGGTACCTCCTGGATGGTAACTGTCTTGATACCAAGGAAATATCTTTTACATAGGGATTATCTTAGTATCTCCTTCCTGGAATTAAAAGTTGAGTACCGTAATTTAAACGTAGAAGACAGATTTGGCGTAGTGGTAGCTATAGGTGTAGCTATAGCTGTTATGCTCTTTTAAGTACTACTACTACTACTACTACTACTACTACTACTACTAATAATAATAATAATAATAATAATAATAATAATAATAATAATAATAATAATAATAATAATAGAATTTTCATTTAAAAGACGTTTAATGAATTTTTTGTGTTAGAGAGAGAGGCAGGGAATTTCAGAAGTCACTCTAGTATCTAGTAAATGTACCGGCATATATTACCAGAGAGAATATACTTGAATTCCTACTTTCTTTTCCTCTGGAATAATGTTTACTGTGCTACATCCCAACAGATGGATGGTACGGTCGAGTCTGAATCTTGTTTCAGTGTATCTTTGAAAATTTTAATATAATATTTATATACAGAGGCAAGAAATGAGAAAAATATGATTTTGCTTCATTTTCTCTTTTAAAACTGAAATTATTTTGTTAAATCTGTATATATATATATATATATATATATATATATATATATATATATATATATATATATATATATATATATATATAGAGAGAGAGAGAGAGAGAGAGAGAGAGAGAGAGAGACAGAGAGCAAATTTATTATTAATGCATTCAGCTTCAATTTCGCTTTGGAAATAATACATTCTCTTACACCTTTATCAAGAGTGAACAAGAAACTTAGCAAAAGAATTTCACCTCATTTTTTTTATAAAACGGTTGCCAGGTTATTTTTTTCTTTTTCCCTTTCATTATTTCTTTTTTTCTTCTTCTTCTTCTTTTGCTTAATCAATTAGCTCACCTGACAGATGAAAGGTAAATTAGGGAGATCGTAGACTGAATGTAGAGGACCACCCACCCTTTAACATCCAGAAAATAGTGAGTTAATTTTTTTTCTAAAGAATAACTTGAGCTTAAGTGATTAAGTGAGATAGCACAGAGCCAGTTGCCCGGCTGAGGGAGAAAGGTATGGAGAATTAGAAGTTAAAGGTTGTAGAGGGTAAATTAAGCGTAAATGAATATATAACTTTTTAGTTAGTTATTGACACGTTCGTTATATTGCTGGTCATCCGATTAGCAAAGATTAGTGATGATGGAACTTTTAAGAGTTCTGTTTTGCACCTGGTGACATAAGCAGTGAATTAGATACTCAGTGAATAGTTAGCTGTTGGGAGTAGCAGCCTCGGTAGAAGAGGGTATGGCACTAATATAATCATCATAAAAATACTTGCTGACACACACATATACATTATATATATATATATATATATATATATATATATATATATATATATATATATATATATATATATATATATATATATATATACATACATATAAATTATATACTATATATATATATATATATATATATATATATATATATATATATATATATAGAGAGAGAGAGAGAGAGAGAGAGAGAGAGAGAGAGATGCTTCCTGTATTTCATCATCTCAGGTAAGTAGCAAATCACTCAAGCCCCGTTATTAGAAAGTACTCGTGACTTATAGAAAATAGGTCTATACATGTGTACAGTTCACCCGAAGCCAAAATAAAAAAAAATAAAATAAAAATTAAAAGCCTGGCGCCCTTATTTCTAAGTATTACTCTCTCCTAGTGACGTGCAATTAGTGTGGGCCTAATTGACTGCTGCGGAATTTCACTTCCTTCTTTTGTAGTTGGTTTCAGTTATAGGTTTCTCTTTTCCGTTGTTTGTGAATGATCTGATTTTGGTACATGTTAATGAAGTTGAAATAATACTTGTCTTTCTGCAAATTTACTTTTATGCGCTTGTTATTTTCTTCTGACCATTTTCTCGTGTTACACAAAGCCCTTTTTTTTCTGGGTGAGCAGCAGATGTTGATTACATTTTAGTGTTGTTATGTTTAAATACTTATTTGTTTTGAAAGTAATAATAATAATAATAATAATAATAATAATAATAATAATAATAATAATAATAATAATAATAAACTTGAGGTAGGTTTAAAAATAATTCATTGTTCCACGCTCGTATGCTATATAGTTTGCTTATTCATATGATTATTTTGCGTTTGTTAGTTATTCCTTTTGCTGCTTCAGTGTTTCTTTCATTTCACTTCATTTTCAGTAATAATAATAATAATAATAATAATAATAATAATAATAATACTAATAATTATAATAATAATAATAATAACAACCAAATGATGGAAAATTACGGTTCCCGCAGAAGAGGAGGAATATGTCAATAATAATAATAATAATAATAATAATAATAATAATAAGTATCTGAAACTTAATCTTAATTTCGAAATTTCAAATATCAAGAGATCACTTTTCTTCAACATTTTCTTAACGTAAATAATATAAATGCTTTAAGATGAATAGGGTTGAAATGTTATTAAAAATTAACTCAAACAGAGCAGGTATATATATATATATATATATATATATATATATATATATATATATATATATATATATATATATATATATATATATATATATATATATTGTTATTTCTCGAATATGATTTTTTGTTAAATACCCGTAATGACTTGAATATTAAATTTTCTCAGTTTCTGAATTTTATTGTTACTTATGAAAGTCCTCTTTATTCAAAGTATTTAGAATTGGTGCTTTACATTTTATACTTTTCTTTTATTACTCAGATTACAATAAATACTGTTTATAGTGTAACTATAAAAATTTTTTTCATCACGCCAGAATATTTCATACAGTGTATTTTATCTATGGTGCATCACTATAATGTGACCGGAAATAATAGTAAAAAGCCACAATAATGTGTAGGAGCGTCTGTATTTAAACTTTTTTTTTTTTGTATTTTGGAAATACAATTACTCATATACATTATTGTGGCTTTTTACTTATCAAATGTATTTTATATTCCATACAACGTATTTTATATTTCAAATACAATTTATTTTATACTTCATACAGTGCAATTTATCAGTATTTTGTGTTTTTTATGGCCGTAAACTGAATTTATTATTATTATTATTATTATTATTATTATTATTATTATTATTATTATTATTATTACTTATCTAATGTATTTTATATTTCACACAACGTATTTTATGTGTCATATACAGTGTATTTTATACTTCATTCAGTGCAGTTTTAACATTTTCTATAATTTTTATGGCTGTAAACTGAATTATATATTTATTATTATTATTATTATTATTATTATTATTATTATTATTATTATTATTATTATTATATATCTCCTCCTTTGCACCTGTACTGCCCGTGTCTTGGTAAGTGCACGTGTCACTGAATGTTCCCTGAGTGATTTAGGTGACATCTTGTTGTGGTTAGTCAAAGACAGGTGCTGCGCCCAAGCAAAAAAAAAAGAAGAAGAAAAAAGATGGCTTCCTGTTGTGCCTGCCACAGTGTACGTGGTGGCATAAGCACGGGAGAGTGATAGGATTCCTTGCATTTTGGTGACTGGAAGAACGTAAATTAAGCGTGTCTTGTTTTTATTATTGTTGGTATTGTTTTTATAATTTTTTTTATTAATATTAGACATGCGAATTATTTTGTGTTTTTAAAGACAAGGTAGCCCACATTATTATTGTTATTTTTTTATTAATATTAGTCAGCTGAATTATTCGTGTGTTCTTTAAGACAGGCTAGCCCACCTTATCTTTTTACTGTATAATGATGTTAATACTGTTGCTAATAATAATAATTATAAAGTTTATGTGCTTTATTTTAACTCGTGACTATACACAAATAGAGGCTGCATCTATAGTAGAGACAGCAGAGAGATGGCAAAGCATGTAATAGCTAAAAAAAATTATTATTATAATTCTGAATGCAGGTCAATATTTTATTTTTAAAGTTTCGAGAATTTATTGATGGGGATGATTAGCAAAGTTGAAGTCTCTCTCTCTCTCTCTCTCTCTCTCTCTCTCTCTCTCTCTCTCTCTCTCTCTCTCTCTCTCTCTCTCTGATCAATTAATTCTATATAGACAATATCATCTTGAAATTGAAATATTACTCAATTCGGTTTTCAAAACTGGATCACGTGTTGGGGGGAAAAAAAGGCACCCTATTCCAAGAGTTCCATGCTGCTCCACATATCATTAACAGCCCCTACCTTCCCCTCCCCCCCACCCCCCAGGGTTCCTTGAACTCATTTCCACTGTCTCACTAGGGATCCTACCTTTAATAGTTCCTTTAAGGTAGGCCACCCCCTGTTCACCCCCTTGGAAGCTATAGGATGGAGTTCCTAAGGGGCTGATATTCAATTAAAATATTCTCGTGCTTCTTATTTTGCTTCTTTTTTTTTCGTCGTCTCCTTTTTCTAGTTATTATGCTTCTCTTCTTCTTATTCTCTTTCCACCAGTTCTTCACTTTACACACTTACAGTTTTATTTTCATTTTTTTTTCTGCTTCTATATTTCTCTTTTCATTTTTTCTGCGTCTATTTTTCTCGTTTTCTTTTTTTTCTGCTTCTGTTTATCTCGGTTTCCTTTTTTCTGCTTCTATTTTTCTCGTTTTCTTTTTTCTGCTTCTATTTTTCTCGTTTTCTTTTTTCTCTGCTTCTACTTTTCTCGTTTACTTTTTTATCTGCTTCTATTTTCTCTTGTTTTTCTTTCTTTTGCTTCAAATCAATTTTCTTCTAATCCCTCTTCTTCAATCAACTATCGTATTCTTCTTCTTGCGTTTCAGGTGGAATATCCTTTTCGTACGTGCTGGTGTTCTTCTGTTGTTGAAACCTTCTTCCTCTCTCTCCTCCTCCCCAGAGAATTATAGGTCGAGTGACGTGGCCTCATGGTGCTGTTATTACGAGCTAATTGAGCAAGCCAGAACCGGAGGGCGATAAGGAAGAATGTGGGTAAAGGCCCACCATATGCAAATTTGCAGTACAAGTATGACGAATTACAGAAGAATCCTTATGGGATTAGGTATCAAAGCTCTGTTCAGATATTGATGCCAAATAATTGAATGGTAGAAAATCAGAAAAAATAGTAGATTTAGAGGTAGCAGGATGATTACCAGTAGAAAGGACCAGAAATTATGGAAAGAAGCCATAAGGGTGTCGTAGAGGTTTCAAAAGTTAAGTATACCTTAGTTTAACCAGACCACTGAGCTGATTAACAGCTCTCCTAGGGCTGGCCGAAGGATAAGATTTATTTTACGTGGCTAAGAACCAACTGGTTACCTAGCAACGGGACCTACAGCTTATTGTGGAATCCGAACCACATCAGAACGAGAAATGAATTTCTAATCACCTGAAATAAATTCCTCTAATTCTTCATTGGCCGGTCGGAGAATCGAACGCGGGTCCAGCAGAGTGCTAGCAGAGAACAATACCAACCCGTCCAATGAGGAACCGTAGAGGTTTCAAGATCACTCATGAGCAGCAGAGGCAATGGACAGGTTATTTCTCTATTGCCTAATGTTATAGAGACCGAGCATATACAGGCCATACGAGAATAGGACAGAAGTCAGTGCAGAAGATTTTTCACGTCTAACCCCGAAAATATGAATATTAATGTTGGTACTGATGGTATACGAGTATGGAAGAGATAACTAACAGGTATACTTTGATCGATAGCATATTTACAAATATTTACTAGAATATATTTGTAAAAAAGGAAGAATAGCATATTTACAAATATATACTAGAATATAGTTATAAGAAAAGTGATTATGAAATAACTTAATGAGGTGAGGACTAACAGATAACAATAATGTGAGCTGGAAATGTATTAAAAATAATTTTTAAACAATAGCGTGAATGTAATGTAGAAACGTGGTAAGTTGCGAACAAAACAAAAGACACTTTGTGCGTATATATCTTAGAAGTACGATTATATATATATTTTTTTACGTTTAGTTGCGGGGTGGTTTTAAGTGGTAATTTCAGTATCAATTTATGGTAATTGAATTTATTGTTAGCCCTCAGAATAAACGCTTGGAAAAGCTTATTGTTTAGTAATAAAATCGCCGTTTATAGTTCGACTTTATTAGCATTCCCAGTGCACGTGAGTGAAAGGTATCATGATGTGAAGAGGTCAGTAGGTAACGAATGATTCTTGTCACTGGACCATTTTTTTGACGCTTAATTGTGGTAAATAACAGAGTTAAAAACAAAGCAATGTCCTTCCCGTAGGGTATCATCGTTTACATTATTCAAAAACCATTATGAAGGTGCTATGAACGTACTTACGTCTCGAGAATTTGATGGGTTGTTACTAAAACAAGAAACTATGATTGCATTCTTCACTTCTGTGTAGTTCCTCGTTGGACTGGTCGGTACCGTTCTCGGCTAGCACTCTGCAGGGCCTGAGTTCGAATCTCCGGCCGGCCAATGAAGAATTAGAGGAATTTATTTCTGGTGATAGAAATTCATTTCTCGCTATAATGTGGTTCGGATTCCACAATAAGCTGTAGGTCCCGTTGCTAGGTAACAAATTGGTTCTTAGCCACTTAAAATAAGTCTAATCCTTCGGGCCAGCCTTAAGAGAGCTATTAATCAGTTCAGTGGTCTGGTAAAACTAAGGTATACTTAACTTTTTCACTTCTGTGTACGCAGATTTCATTCACATTCACAGTGCCCGTCATCTTCTATATTAATAATAACGATTTATTTTGTGTTAATTCTTCACTTTCAGTCAGGTTTCTATCTTAATAGCTTTTCACGGATTAGTGATCATCATCAGGTCGCTCGCTGAAGACCAACATTTATGTCATAATTAAAATCAGTTGATTGCCATTAATGCGGTAAGATTTTTATCATCTGCATCCTGGAAAGTTTGACGCTCAGTGAAAATTATGATATTAATAAAACAGTGTTTTCAGAGCTTCAAATGCCCTGTTGTCACCTCCAAGTAGAGAGAGAGAGAGAGAGAGAGAGAGAGAGAGAGAGAGAGAGAGAGTGGGCACTATGATGCTTTCGTCATGCATGTAGTTGGTCGATGCATTTGAATTGTAACCTCTGGTGGGTGGTGAACAGCAAAAGCATCCACCAGTCGTTAATTGGTTATGTTATTATTATTATTATTATTATTATTATTATTATTATTATTATTATGTTCTCAAGACTCTGGGTAACAAGGTATTTTAAGAAAATAGTTGTGCAACGTGGAGTGTAGAGTCCGTAGATTTTATTTTTAAAAAGAATAAAAAATACACAAAACAATTTTAGAAAACTGACTGCTGGAAAGTTTTATTTGAAAATAAGATGGAAAAGAAAGAATTACCTGAAAATTAATGTGATTACACAGTAAATACTGCATATATATAATTCCATCACTGTGAACGAATTAAATTAGGTGTCTAGGAAAATTTTCCTGCCGGTTTATCAAGCTTCAAATCATATAATCCACCATTTCTCTCTCTCTCTCTCTCTCTCTCTCTCTCTCTCTCTCTCTCTCTCTCTCTCTCTCAGTCTCGACGAAGAAGCCATTAAGTAGCGAATCAAGAGAAGGAAATGTTTCCTTTTTATTTGTTTTCCCTTTTCTCTCTCTCTCTTCTTCTCTCTCTCTCTCTCTCTCTCTCTCTTTTTTTTTTTTTTTTTTTGCTTGGGCCGTCTAGACGTCACGGACGAGTGCGCTGCCGTAATTCGACTTCGTGCCAAGTACCTGAGTTCTAGCGTCGGTGACGGAAGACGCATTTGCGATTATAATATTAACATATATATATATATATATATATATATATATATATATATATATATATATATATATATATATATATATATATATATATGTATATATATATTTGTGTGTATATACATACAAACATATATATATATATATATATATATATATATATATATATATACGTATATATATTATACACTATACACCCATGCTTTCTTACCACTCACTTCCAGAATGTGGAATTTTCTGGCCTCCCCTGTATTTCTCGGATCATTTAACCTGCCTCTTTGCAGTAGTCATGCCTGTCTTCACTTTAGGGGAAGTCCATTAATATATTTTAACATTTTATTTCTCTGTTTTCGTTTCTAACCCGTGTGTTATCTAGTAACAAAAGCTTGATAGTCCACTAATAAAACACATGATATAGATTAAATGTGAAGTTACGTTGAATAAATGATAGAAAAATTCTTTCTCATTCTCATGAAAGGGTTCGCATCCTATGACATGCACATTTCTAATATATTTAGGTAATATTGAAAATATATTAATATCCTTTTATTGTTTATATATCTTTCTTTTATGTGGTAGGTTGAACGTGTATAGGACTTTGACGTAGAGATTTTTGGGAAATTTTGTTCATTATTTTAAGAAGTTATTAATGTTACAAACATTGTTGTTATTAAAAGCTTTCAAGTTTACATTGCCAATATATAGTATTGATCTCATCATTAAATGGGAAATTTAACGAAATGTCATCTTGCATTCCAAACGAAAAGTACAAAAATGCTGGACGCTTGTTCAAAAGGTTTGTACCAACAGAAATATATTATTCATCTCAAAAGGTTTTTATTAACAGAAGTGTATTGTTCATCTCGCAAGGTTTGTACGAACAGAAATATGTTGTTCATCTCAAAAGGTTTTTACTAACAGAAATATATTGTTCATCTAGAAAGGTTTGTACCAGCAGAAATATATTGTTCACCTCAAAACGTTTATGCTAACAGAAATATATTGTTAATTTCGAAAGGTTTGTACCAGCAGAAATATATTGTTCACCTCAAAAGGTTTTTACTAACAGAAATATATTGTTCATCTCGAAAGGCACGAACAGAAAAATATGTTCATCTCAAAAGGTTTTTACTAACAGCAGAAATATATTGTTCATCTCAAAAGGTTTTTACTAACAGAAATATATTGTTCATCTCAAAAGGTTTTTACTAACAGCAGAAATATATTGTTCATCTCAAAAGGTTTTTACTAACAGAAATATATTGTTCATCTCGAAAGGTTTGTACCAGCAGAAATATATTGTTCATCTCAAAAGGTTTACACTAACAGAAGTGTATTGTACACCTCAAAAGGTTTATGCTAACAGAAATATATTGTTCATCTCGAAAGGTTTATACTAACAAATACATTGTTCATCAATACTTTCATTCGTCATCTTTGACAGTATACGCAATGCCTTATAACTCCCACCCCCAACCACATAGCACCATCTCCTCCCCCTTCTTCCCTTCCTCAAGACTACAAAAGCTTTCTCCTAAATAAGGCGATTTAATTGACTCTTCGTCGACCCGTCTGTCTCTTTATTGACCCCTCATTATCCCCCTCTTTATTGAGGCATGTCCCCATTATCTTCACTATCACATTCCATCTTGGGTTTGTGACATCCATCTGCCGCCTTGTTTATTTATTTTTCCCCTCTTTGTCTCTTTGTAATGTCTGTCATTTGGGTGTTGGGCATCAGTCTCTCGAAGGTGGATTTAGAAGGGGGAGGTCGATTGCCGTAGATGTTGATAGTTGGGCCTTCCTCCTCCTCCTCCTCCTCCTCCTCCTCCTCCTCCTCCTCCTCCTCCTCCTCCTCCTCCTCCTCCTCTTCTTCTTCTTCTTCGATTTTATGAGGAGACCAATAATCGAGCTACATCGCTGCCGGGGAGTTATGTTGATCGATTTCCCCTGTTACGAGATAACAAACATACGTCAAGTGGCCGAAGAAACACAAAGGAAAGTAATAGCAGAAACTCCCCTGAGAGAGAATGGTATGAAGACCTCATCAGACTTGTTGACCCTAGAGATCCCGACTATATCTCCAGGAAAGCGATCAAATGAGAGAGAGAGAGAGAGAAAGAGAGATATGGCGACTGGAGAAAGATCCTATAGGAGTCAGTAGGTTATGTGAAGGGACGGACAGCGGATGAATAGGAAGGAGATTGTAGAAAGGGCTTATGGGAGGCCGTAAGTCAAGTGGAAAGACGGACCCGAGACAGATATGTTGCATGGGAATAGATAAGTAGGAAGTGGTACAGCGGGTAGGAGGTTGCGAAGACAACTCATTCAGAGGTGCAAACGTATTGATAGGAATAATGGAAAGAAGAAGAGGAAATTGTTTATTTTTGTTGTCAAGTTAAGTATACCTTAGTTTAACCAGACCACTGAGCTGATTAACAGCTCTCCTAGGGCTGGCCCGAAGGATTAGACTTATTTTACGTGGCTAAGAACCAATTGGTTACCTAGCAACGGGACCTACAGCTTATTGTGGAATCCGAACCACATTATACCGAGAAATGAATTTCTATCACCAGAAATAAATTTCTCTAATTCTTCATCGGCCGGTCGGAGAATCGAACGCGGGCCCAGCAGAGTGCTAGCCGAGAACGGTACCCACCCGTCCAATGAGAAACTTATTTTTGTTGTTGTATGTTGTTTTCTTCCGTAGGGGATGATGTCGTATGTACTTATTTAATTTATTTATACATTTATTTATTGAGTTTGCTGAAGAATGTATTGTAATGTTACTGGATGGTATAATGGTTTTTTATGTGCCTGCTTGCAAGCAGTTATTCTTGTTATTGTATGTTGCTTCCTTCGTAGGGGATACGCTGTGTGTACTTATTTTATTTATTTATTTAATTATTTGTTTGTTTAATTCGCTGATAAATGTATTTTTAATTTTATTGGTTGGTATAATAGTTCTTGGTGTTTACAGTTCTTCATTGGATGGGTCGATACCGTACACGGCTAGCACTCTCCTAGGCCCGCGTTCGATTCTCCGAGCGGTCATTGAAGAATTAGAGGAATTTATTTCTGGTGATAGAAATTCATTTCTCGGTATAATGTGGTTCGGATTCCACAATAACCTGTAGGTCCCGTTGCTAGGTAACCAATTGGTTCTTAGCCACGTTAAATAAGTCTAATCCTTCGGGCCAGCCCTCTCTAGGAGAGCTGTTAATCAGCTCAGTGGTCTGATTAAACTAAGGTATACTTCTCTTGGTGTTTACAAGCAACAGGTTACTGTTGAAATGATGACGATGGAGATATCGTTTAAGTTCGTGGACTTTCCTATTTATGGGTGTACTTACAATTAACACAACAACTTCTTGGCGTGTAAAGCACAACTTGACAACGCTGTAAATGTTTGCAAAAGCAACTGTTAAAGTAACGCGCCACATCTCTATGTTTACCATTAAAAAAACTAGAGATTTATTGACCTGTGCGCGATTTAATAGAAAACTGTTTCGTGTCGTATGCGTTGTAATAAATCTTGTAAATTACCCCAGCGTTTGTTTTAGATGTCCGCTGAGTTTGGTCCTACATTCACAGACGTGGAATTCATTAGATTTTATGACCCCGGTAAAAAATAAAAAGGGGTAGCCTCTCTTTTATGGTTCTTGCCTTAATTCGCGAATTTGTTTGTCTCTGTTCATTTTTCTTTCTTTGTTGAGCATTATTCGCTGGCCTTATATGAATGGGTGCTGTGTTGAGTAATATTGCAATGTTGGTAGTTTCGCTTTCTCATGGGGTGGTGCACTGTAGGCATTACTTAAGGTTCTTTGCAGCTTGCCTTCGACCCCTAGCTGTAACCCCATTCATTCCTTTTACTGTACCTCCGTTCATATTCCCTTTCTTCCGTCTGACTTTCCACCCTCTCTTAACAGTTGATTCATAGTGTAACTGCGCGGTTTTCCTCCTGTTACACCTTTCAAACCTTTTACTGTCATCAGTTTCCGTTTCAGCGCTGGATGACCTCTTAAGTCCCAGTGCTTGTCCTTTGGCCTAAATTCTGTACCCATTCCTATTTGTTCATGGGTGGCAGATACTTAATTTGGTGACTCGCGAAATAATTCTAGGTTAATTTAAATTAAATTATTATTTGAAAACAAACAGTGAACAAAAAATCGTGAGACGAAGCGTGAAGTAAAGGAAATTTTAAATCCATTAAGAATTTGAAGGAAAGATTTACATGAAACATGAAAGACATTTTAATTTTATGATGATAAACGTAAATGAAACCTTTTTGCACTAACATAGTAAAAAATTCTTTGCAATACATCCTTAAAATAAGAATATGAAAATATTGTTTATTAAATGAGTAATGAATAAAGTACCAAAACAAAGAATAAGTAAGATAAACGTAGCATAAGTAAAATTAAATGTTAATCGCCAAGAGAGTTAGTATTTTGTACCTGGGTTTGTCGATTCTGCTTCTAGAGTCACAAAATTAACTAGACTTTCAAGTACATAATCATATTACGTCATGAATTTAATGAAAATAAGCAAGGAATAAAAAGTAAATCGCCATGCAAAACATGAATTATTTTTTTATTCAACTATGGAGTACAACGGAAATAGTTTAAACATCGTGATTCATTTTCTCTCTTGCACATATGGCCACTCAGTAGGCCTACTGTGGAAACTTACATTGCAATTTCGGCTCCTGTTGGCTATTTCAATAAGCATTCATGATGATGATGATAAAAGTAATAATAAGGAAGACTTCAAAACCACAATCTTTGAAAATGTGGACAGCAGGTCTTGTATAGCTAAAGGATTTTAATTATTACTAACACTATACCTAGATTTACACACAAGAGAATGGTATTATTTTATCCCCTGTATATTTAACAGTATACCTAGATCTATACACAAAAAGGGTCTAAATTTAACCTCAGTAATAATGACAATAAGAAAAAGGAAAGAAAAGAACCCCAGCAACAAAAACAATGACAGCAAACGAAGTAAATATAAAACGCATCTTAAATACACAAGCTCCTTTGAATGCACTTCGAAAAATCGTTAGAGAAGCGAAGACCCCACCATCCATTTTCCCATTTATCTCGAGTCGTGTTTTCCCTGTGCTCAAACCAGTAGCCACGCGTCGAGTCGCTGGCCAACTTTGGCCGAACGATCTGGCCACCGAGTGATATCTGGGAGAAGAGTTTATGGGTCCTTAAATGATTGTGAAAGCTGTTCTATTGGAAATGATTTAGGTGAAAATAGTGTAGGTCTGTTTTGTTTCCTTATTGCTGGAAGGAACATGGAAATTATTGTTTGGGGTGGCTGGAAATATTCATCCATAGACAATCACGCACACACAAACACACACACACACACACACATATATATATATATATATATATATATATATATATATATATATATATATATATATATATATATATATATATATAGATGTATGTATGGATGTGTGTGTGTATATATAGATGTAGGTATGTACAGGGGTATTGGAAGCCGTCATCTAGTAATCAGATGGGTTGACAGGAAGAGTTAGAGGCCGTTTTCTGAAAAATCAATTGTGTATCTGTTTGCACGAGCAGTGGATTAGGTACCTGGCCAACATTTCTTTTTCCCTTTATTCTTGTAGTACGCAAGATAAAGAATGGCATAGACCTAGCAACTTCATCCCAAAACACTTTGAGAGAACCGGATAGATAGCAAGCGCCGTCTTGAGCCATCTCTGCTAAGGGGACAAGTCGCTTAGGTGAAAATCCTCACTGCTGACTTCAGGGAGATTCCTCGCATTGATTGATATAATGCGTGAGGCAGTGATCGTCAGCAATCACAGTGATAGATTGATTCGTTGATGTATCTTTCTTACCTATCACAAACATCCTTGGGGAGATGATTGATGGGTTGTGATGTTGACTGAATGTTGAGGTGTTTTGTAAGGTCATTTTTTTTTTTTTGTGTCAGAGAGAGAGAGAGAGAGAGAGAGAGAGAGAGAGAGAGAGAGAGAGAGAGAGAGAGAGAGAGTGTCTAATGAAAAACTTTTATAGTCAATATTCGTATGAGAGAGAGAGAGTCTAATAAAAAACTTTTATAGTCAATATTTGTATGAGAGAGAAATTATTTGTTTGAGAGCGAGATTATCATAAGAATAATTTCCTTGGGATATAGCTTCTATCTTCTCACGCTGAATGACCTCATAGGTCCCAGTGCTTGGTCTATGGCCTAAATCCAATATTGCGTTCCATTCATACAACTTCACCTCAATGAGTATGGGAGGTAAGCAAAAAAAAAAAAAGCGACAATTTTGAACATGACAGATATTTTATTCCTTTAGATATTTCTTATGAATATATGAGAGATAAGTAAAGACTGAATTTAGAGTATGTAAGGTACATGTTTAAGTAACGTTTACAACTCATTTTACATGAGCAACAGTCTCACATCCAACTCACAATCCTGGGATTAAAGAGAAAAAAAGTTATAGAGTCGTCAGTCCATACCAATCTTTCCTCTCTCTCTCGGGAAATATGCATCATGATTTATGTGTTGTCAACGCATGCAAAGACGCATACCATTTGCATATGTTTTGTCTCGCAGAAACTCTGAGTAAGATTTTCACGTTCTCAGGGATACGATTTTTATCTCTATCTCTCTCTCTCTCTCTCTCTCTCTCTCTCTCTCTCTCTCTCTCTCTCTCTCTTTATATATATATATATATATATATATATATATATATATATATATATATATATGTATATATATATATATATATATATATATATATATATATATATATTTATATATATATATATATATATATATATATATATATATATATATATATATATATATATATATATATATATATATATATATACAGTATACAGTATATATGTAACCTATATATTTTTATTGTGATTGGTTACGTGTGTTGTTTTCTATTCTTGTTTATTTCTGATTGTTTTTTCTCTTTTCAATTCTGACTTGTTACTTGCCTGATTGTTCATGTACAATCTAGGCTTACCTTTCCAACCGACTTCACTTATTTTTCCCTTTCTTTTCTGAAAGCTGAGCTTCATGTCTCTCCCACCCAAAACCTACAGTGTAACGCGAAAGGAAAATATAGAAAGAAAATTAATTGAGACACCTAAAAATAAATATTATTGTCCTAATTATATTATACTTGTTACCTTTTCTTAGTTTTCTGTAAGAGAAAACTATTGAAATGGCTATTTGTCTGTCCGTCCTTAGATATTAAAAACTACTGAGGCTAGAGGGTTGCAAATTGTTATGTTGATCATCCACCCTCCAATCATCAAACATAACAAATTGCAGCCCTCTAGCCTCAGTAGTTTTGATTTTATTTAAGGTTAAAGTTAGCTATGATTGTGCGTTTGGCACCGCTATAGATGCCGACAACACACCGTGGGTGAAAGTTTCATGGGCCGCGGCAGAAAGTTCGTGGGCCGTGGCTGAGAGTTTCATACAGCATTATCTGCTGTACAGAAAACTCGATTGCGCCGAAGAAACTTCGGCGCATTTTTTGCTTGTCTCTTCAGTTTTAAAATTTTGAAATCCAGTGTTCTTAAAACTGAACCCTTAAATATGAGAGTTAGGAACCTTCAATTGCGGTGTCGTGAATCTTCAGCTGAAATTAAATATAATTTTGTAAGAACAGATTGGGGGTTCGATTATTCATGGAACATAATGGAAGGCGGAAATTTCCACAATTTGCATATGGTGGTTTGGAGGGCTGATAGTGACTTCAGTTCATAGTGATGGTTTATCATTTTTGTTACACCTGTGAAACTTTTATTGGTCACCATTTTAATATCTTTTCCTATTTCCTCACTAACTCACTCTCCCCCTCTCTCCCATGATAACCTGATCTCTCTCTCTCTCTCTCTCTCTCTCTCTCTCTCTCTCTCTCTCTCTCTCTCTCTCTCTCTCTCTCTCTCTTGTATTCGGTTTACATCTGTAATTTATAGGTGTAATAACTCTCTCTCTCTCTCTCTCTCTCTCTCTCTCTCTCTCTCTCTCTCTCTCTCTCTCTCTCTCTCTCTTGTATTCAGTTTACATCTTTATATGATAGGTGTAATAACTCTCTCTCTCTCTCTCTCTCTCTCTCTCTCTCTCTCTCTCTCTCTCTCTCTCTTATTCTAAACTATCAGCCTCCCAGTAGTCTCTTATTTTTTTCTTGACTGACCAAACCAACCCACGGTAACGGTTTATTATGATGCCCCGACGAAGCGTTCATTGATGCCCGCCCCACCCAAAAACCAGACTGGGTAACGGGGCGGAGCCAAAGCTGGAGGACTGCAAATTTGCGAAAAGCTGAATGGGAAGATGGTCGCGATAGTGTCTCCTCCCTCTCTCTTATAAGGGCTCCAGGACACCCCCCCCCCAACCCCCTCCTTTTACAAGTCGGTGTATTTGAATTATCGAAAGTAACCAGCCTCTGGTCTCGCTCCGATAGGAATCTGGTCCGTGCCATGGAGGGAAACGCGTCTGTCCGGAATCTGAGACCGTCCGCCGCTCGTTCATCCGGAATGTGCGTGTGGGTCGTTCTTTATCCGGAATGTGCGTGTGGTCGTTCGTTTATCCGGAATGTGCGTGTGGTCGTTCGTTTATCCGGAATCTGCGTGTGGGTCGTTCGTTTATTCGGAATCTGCGTGTGGGTCGTTCTTTATCCGGAACCTGCGTGTGGTCGTTCGTTTATCCGGAATCTGCGTGTGGACGTTCGTTTATCCGGAATCTGCGTGTGGGTCGTTCGTTTATTCGGAATCTGCGTGTGGACGTTCGTTTATCCGGGATCTGCACGTGGTCGTTCGTTTATCCGGAATCTGAGTGTGGCCATTCGTTTATCCGGAGTCTGCCTGATGCAGAGTCATATATTTTTTTCCGGAATTTAGTTCGCGTCTTGTTTCGTTCACATCTGTTGTTCTGTTTTTATCCGGAATGTTGTTCATTGAAAGTTTGTTTCAGTCTTTTTTTTTTTAAGAATTTAGTTCGTGTCTTGTTTCGTTCACGTCTGTTTTTTTTTTTATCCGGGAAGTTGTTTATTCAAAATTTGGTTCATCAGGAACAAAATACGTGATGAAGTGTATCGTTGTTTCCACTGGTTTAATTTTCCGATACCCAGGGCAGCTCTCTCTTTATCCAGAATCCTTTGCTCCTGCAATCCGGCAGTAAATTAAGAGTAAGATTACATATCTCAGGCACTAGGCTCATGAGTTGATGATAGGGTTCATAAATAAAGCCACCTAATGGTGTTAGGTTAGACTCTCCAGGTGAATGCAGTATATCAGTCCCAGATGAACACATGTTACGTCGTTGTCCCATATGAACGAGGCCCGTTGATTAATATTCAGGTAAATGCCGCCATGTTGTCAGTCTATGGATGAAATGTTTCTAGTTTATCAGTGCAAAGTTTCCTTTGAAATAAATGTCGCCTTAAACAGTCATATTACTTTCACGCCATTACACGTTGCTTGACTGCCCGTTACTCACCTCTCTCTCTCTCTCTCTCTCTCTCTCTCTCTCTCTCTCTCTCTCTCTCTCTTTTCAAATTCTATATACGGTTCCATGACACAATATTTGTTTTTTTTTTATTTCAATTTAATTTTAATGCTTAATGTATTCCTATATAATAGTATTTTCCAACATTGTATCAGAGTAAATACATTACTTCAGTTAACGTAACTAAATATTTTATCGAAATATTAACTATTCTGATTTTATTACATTTCCGTGTTGTTATTTAACCCAGGTGATAGAACTGCATTCGCAAGTCTTTTTGTTTTCCTATTCATGTTAAAATTAAGCTTATCAGAAGCGAAAATCGTACAGATTATATTATATATATATATATATATATATATATATATATATATATATATATATATATATATATATAGTGTGTGTATGTGTATGTATGTATACAAATTCATACGTAAGTATACTTGATTCATACCTTGTGCATATGCAGCTTAGCATTAAAATCTGAAGTCTGCGAATTCCGAAAGATACTAAGTATCACTATCAACAGTTGGTAGGCGACGCTTATCGGGCAGCCCATCAAAAGGATAGCCATCCTGGGATTGAAACCCGAGAGGAGAAAGAGAGAAAGAGAGAGAAAGAGGGCACCGAGGTATATAGCCCCGATTGGTCGGAAGTCTTTCGGGAATTTAAAAGGCAAGACCAAGAGTGTGTATTTGGAAGTCGAGAACCGAAATTGACTACCTGGAGGAGGAGGAGGAGGAGGAGGAGGAGGAGGAGGAGGAGGAACTACGTGTTCTGACTCACCAGTTCCAAATTGAAAAGAAGACGGTCTCCTTCTGTTTCAATTAAGAATATTTATGATGCGGTCACTCTTTGGGGAGAATCACAAGGGGCAGTTTAGATTAAAAGTCAAGAGTACCTGGTGGTCGATGGAGTGTGCATTATAGATGAGACTCTTGATTGCAGGTAAAACGTCACTGGGAAATTAAGGAACAAAGACTTCAGTTGTCGTGGTGTATCTAACGAAGATGTCAAACTTTGTCTCAGTAACTGAATTTTTTTGGCTTATTTTCTACCTCCCCCTCCCTTCACCCCATTGCAACAACAAAGAATCTGTGGACTGTTCTCCCTCACTCAAGTTAGCTTTCACGACAAGTTTATTTTACTTTATAAGCCCCTAGTGAGGTGAAAATTTGAAATAGGCTAAGGGAAAAAAGTACTTGGTAAAAACATAGGGGTATGAAATGCCAAAAAAGGGATTGGTTCCCCGAACTTTGTCCCACTGATAGAGGCGAAGCGAAAGATTTGAGTTGCTCACCGTCAGCCTTCTGACATTCGGCAGGTGACTCTTTCAGCCCAGACGGGCATCGGGAGCTGATTATCGGCATCTTTCGAATTTCAGCGTTTGATTATTTCAGTACCTTCAGAAATAGAAGTTAATACATTTGGTCGTTCAGAAGTCGACTCCTAACTCCTTGAATGTTGCAAGATCTTCAGCTATTCATTTTAGCAGTAGCGATATCTCTTATTCAGAAATCAGCGACTGAGTCTGTCATTTCAGATTCACTAACTTGATTCATCCGGCTCTGTTCTGAAAAGAGCGTTTAGGTAATTCCTTCGCCCCATAGGAAATCAGCAAATGGTTACGTCAGCCCCGGAAATGGGCCATTACCCGTTTAACCATTGATTCAAGCAATAATTGATTCATTCTGCGCATTCCAAAACAGCAGTTCATACTTTTTTGCCTCTTATCACAAAAGATGAAACTGATTCCTTAAACCTCTTATGAAAATAGGAACGGAATTTTTTTTTTTTTTTTTTTTTTTTTTTTGCACCAGCAGAAATCAGCGATGCTATATTATTGGTCGTAGTTGTAACAGCTTAGCCCCATCAAAATTAGCAAATTATTATCAGTAGTAATTGTTTCATAGTATTCAAAATGTCGAAAAATTTTATCTTAAACGTGCCAAAATAATTATGGAATGGTAACATATAAGAGAAAGTAGAAAACAAGTCAATTCTCTTTCAGAATGTCGAAATATTTAGCTTAAACGTGCCAAAATAATTGTAGAATGGTAACATATAACAGAAAGTAGAAAACAGAGCCAAGAGCGCATATCCCGAAGCAGATTTAATTAGTATATTCATAAATAGTAACAATCAGGAAAACGAAAGCACTAGAGCGTGACCATTACATCATCATCCGAATCCAACTCCAGCCTCGCTCATCCATCCCCCCCCCCCATGCGAGCTAATTCTCGAAAAAGAATAAATAAGCTGATTCCTCCATTCCCTCACGAAGACGGCAACCAATTCCTTCTGGACCGCGACAAGAGATACAACGGTGTCTCCCAGTATCACCGGCTTGATAAAAGGTATCACATCCGAGCGTGGGGTCCACGTCCCAGAGATTCAGCCTCAATTGATATTCACCGATGCAGGACCTGATACGGCGCGACACCGCTCAAAATGGCCTCCCGGTCTCATCCGTCTTTGGTCGGGACCAGACTAGACCGATCTTGAAGAGCGGCGGCGGCGTCTGCAGGTCCCGGGTCGAAACTTGTTCTGTCGGCGGGAGTAGGACAGTGGAGAGGACCTCTTGACGGGTTATCTCTGATTTTTCCGAAAGGTTTGGAGATGGACTAGGGTGTGATAACCTGGCACCTTCACCAAACCGCCACCGCCCCCCCCCCCCCCTGCGTCAGTATCCTTGACGCTGTGACGTCAGTTTTAATAGCCACAATTCAACCAATCAGTCATCCCCTCCCCTCTCTCTCTGTCTCCTCTCTCTCTCTCTCTCTCTCTCTCTCTCTCTCTCTCTCTCTGGATGTTTTATGTAACTGAAAATAAAATGTGGAGCTATGTGTGGTTTATTTTAATCTCTAAACAAGTGATACTTCGAAAGCTATAAGAAATTTTCTGAAGGCTGGCTAGAATTTCTGGTTAGAAATTCTAGTGGGGAGAATTTCCGGGGAGAAATTCTAGTGGTAAGAATTTCTGGGGAGAAATTCTAGTGGTGAGAATTTCTGGGGAGAAATTCTAGTGGTGAGAATTTTTGGGGAGAAGCTGTAGTGGTGAGAATTTCTGAGGAGAAACTGTAGTGGTGAGAATTTCTGGGGAGAAACTGTAGTGGTGAGAATTTTTGGGAGAAACTGTAGTGGTGAGAATTCTGGAGAGAAACTGTAGTGGTGAGAATTTTTGGGAGAAACTGTAGTGGTGAGAATTTTTGGGGAGAAATTCTTGTCATGAGAATTTCTGGGGAGACATTCTAGTCGTGAGAATATCTGGGTAGAAATTCTAGTGGTGAGAATTTCTGGGATGAAATTGAGGTTTTGAGAATTTCTGGGGAGAAAGTCTAGTGGTGAGAATTTCTGGAGAGAAAATGTAGTGGTGAGAATTTAATTTCTGGAGAGAAATTGTTGAGGTGTATATAAACATGCCGCTTTGTAAGCCAGGCTTATTAAACTGTTCAGTCCTTCCAGAGCAAAATCTGTTACGAAGTGATGTTACCAAGAAATTGCACCACGATGTTATTATGTTCATAGATTAATATATCCAGGTTGAATTTTTATTTTTATACTTTTGCAAGATTAGTTCCTTAAATATTTTTGCATAGTAGTGTTCATTGCTATGAAGTATGAGAATGTGTTATCCAATCACCGTTACTTGAATTTACGTCGTAAAATCTGATATTAGTATTCCTTCATTTGGTAAACTTTGTCCAGAGCGTTCAAGATTCGCGTTGTAGCTTCGTTGCTGTCTACCTTCTTTAGAATCTAGTCATTTCAGCATCTCATAGTCTATGCTCTCCTAGGCGCAATGAAGCCGTTTACCCCAGATAGCATCGCATCCTTTCGCTTTTCAGCAACCATGCCCATTTATGACAAATTTGCCCGGCATAACTCAGTCTCTAGTTACACGATAGGGTATGCCAAGGCCTCCACACAACCTCCCTCCCCCCTCCATCATTCACTATTCGCTTTGGCGCCACGCTCTCCATTTTTGGCGGGAAAGTTGCGGGGTTTGCGGGTCTCGGAGCAACCAGTCGACTCCTGGGCTAGGTCTCTCTCTCTCTCTCTCTCTCTCTCTCTCTCTCTATCTCTCTCTCTCTCTCTCTCATGCACCTCTGGTTTCTCATCTACTTCTTCGGCGTTGGGCAGACGATTTATTGCCGGGAATAGTCTCATAATGATTGTAGGAAGGAAGAACGTCCAGATGGTCCCTCCAAGTCGATTTAATTCGAGAGAAACTCGAGATTTTGACTTGCTAGGTCTATGGCACGCTCTTAATCTTTAATGCATTCCATCCGTCAGTCGGTCAAGGCTGTAACTTCATATTTCTTGTTGCTCTCAGCATCTAATGTAAACATAAGTCTAATGGTGAAAACGCTCGTAGGCGGCGAAGTGCGCGTTGAAGTCAGATTGACCTTTAATTATTTTTGCTGTTCTCTGTACTTCATGCATATTTATGAGAACGCATATAAGGACGTAAAGAAACTCAGACATAATGATATACTGTATAGATACATGCATACATACATATACACACAAACACACAATACACACGCACATATATATATATGTGAGATTGTATGTATGTATGTATGTATTTATGTGTGTATGTATAATTGTAATAACCACAAATGTCCTCTTAACGTCTCGAATTCTTTACACATTTTTGGATACGTTGCTGCAAAGCCTTAGATCCAAATGTGAGAATATAAAGTAATTCTGATGTCCGTACCAAGAGTCTAGCGTATATTCATATTCTTACATTTGGATCTAAGGCTTTGTAGTGAAAGACGTATCAAAAAAAAGTGAATAATCGAGGAGTTAAGAGGACATTATGCTTACTACAATTGCATTCGTATTTGGCAAAAGTGACCTGTAGATTTTATTATAAACTGTAATATATATTTAAGTATATATATATATATATATATATATATATATATATATATATATATATATACACACACACAGTGGTTAAGATGCCTCAACAGCAAAAAATATTGGGTTCATTCCGAGTGAGCTGGAATGATTTAAGCACTCTATGCTAAATAACCTCGCGACTTCGACTACTAAAGCCGGGAATTACGCACCTGGCAATTATTCAGCTGATAGTGAGACAAACAGTCAATGTCTTTGTAACCTAATGTTGATTTGCAGACACTTGGGAAATTCAAAACAGTTGGCCCTTGTGACGGAGGAAGTTATAAAAAGGCAATTATAGGATTCGATGAAAACTGAACTGGGGAGATTATTCCATGGCTTGGTTATTATGAACTGTCTGTGACATCATCTATTTTTTCCATTTTAAACAAATGAGTATTATGCCGTCTAGTTTTCTGAAATTCTTTTCCTGCTCCTGGTTTGAACCCCACGCTTTATTCTTTCTTTCCTTCTTTTAGGTGAACATATATATATATATATATATATATATATATATATATATATATATATATATATATATATATATTAACTTTATCACATACACAATTGTTCTGTGCGTTAGTAGAATTACTAAATGGACCTCATCCAAACTGGTTGGTATCTAATGGGGTATTTATTCAGAAAAAAGTTACAAGCTTTCTTGGACAAACAGTCCACTTGACGATATGGACTGTTTGTCCAAGAAAGCTTTTCCTCTTTTCTGAATAAATACTCCATTAGATACCACCAATTTGAATAGGTCCTTTTATTAATATATATATATATATATATATATATATATATATATATATATATATATATATATATATATATATATATATATATATATATATTATATGTATATATAAAAGAGAGAGAGACAGAGAGAAAGAAACACAGAGTCAGTCTACTTGCCACATTCACCATTGATAAGTACGGTATTGTAATGAATACAATGATCTCTTATATATATATATATATATATATATATATATATATATATATATATATATATATATATATATATATATATATATATATATATATATATATATAATTTATACATATATATATGTATATACACAGTATATCAATGTGTTTGCTAGTATTTGCCAGAAATAACCTCTTAAGAAAATCTTTTCCATCTTCGTATCACCTAATGTTTGCATTGTATCTTTCGGTCAACCTTTGGATATTGACCAAGAAAGTCCTGCGGCCGAGTTTATTTGACAAAATTTGGTTAATATATTTTCAAGAATATTGCCTATTTGGGGTCTGTGGTTGATCCAAGTCAGTAAACAGGTCTTTACTATTTATTTAGGTATTCCAGAGTTGAGAGAAAGTAGTCAGTTTGTGCCTTTTTCCTTTTGAATGCTTGTTTAGGTCTCCAATAGGAATTGGGTCTCGGAAATGGAGAAGGGTTTAGTTGATATCACAGCCATACGTTGTCTCACTGACCTGTGTCTGGGCATTCGGAAATCGAAAAGTGACCTCCTGATGCCTCTCCTCTGCCATGTAGCCATCGTACCGAGATTCTTTTGGTTGGCACTCCGTGGATTCTAATGTTATTTAGCATCCTTTTCCAGTGGGATCCTTGATAAACGCTCTACTTTAGATACTGTTGGGTTATTGGGACCCATTCTAGATGCCATTGTCTACCCTGGACACACCACTGCTTATTGAGAATCGTGGTAGATACCCTCATCTGCTTGGGATCCTATTGAGCATAAGGACCCAAATTCACTTATCCAGGTGGAGGAGTTCATGGAAGAAATGACTTACGGGAAATAGAAAATAAAAGCTGACATTTATAAATTAAAATTGAGAGAATCGAATAGGGTACAAATTTTGGATGCTTGGAAAATGAGATGAAAAATGGCATGATCATGCTTGAGAATATTTTTTTTTTTTTTTTCTTTCTAACCACACGCACCCATCTTATTAGGTATGTTGACAGGATATGACACACATTATGCGCGTACCCTTCTTAAAAAAATAAATAAATAAAAATTGCGCCGAAGTTTCTTCGGCACAATCGAATTTTCTGTACAACGTATAATGCTGTATAAACTATCAGCTGCCTGCAGCCTACGACCGGCCAGCACTCAATACCTCCCCAGATGCTGTCAAGTAAAGGTGTGTCGCACGCCTCCGGAAAGCGCTGCCAGACGAACGAGCCACGGCTAACCTTAATCTTAAATAAAATCAAAACTACTGAGTCTAGAGGGTTGCAATTTGGTATGTTTGATGATTGGGGTGGATGATCAACATACCAATTTGCAGCCCTCTAGCCTCAATAGCTTTTAAGATCTGAGGGCGGACAGACAAAGCCGTCACAATAGTTTTCTTTTACAGAAAACTTGTAAAAAAAACTAACTGAGGAACCTCATCCCAAAAAACCTGTAGGGACAGAGCCTCTAACCACTTAAGGAGAACGGACTTAGATCATCAGATCAAGGGTGTTTTCTTTAGTGCGAGTTTTTTATTGCAAATATTTTTTTTTCTGGTTCGATTTGCATAAGAGCTATTTAGAATCGCCGCGATCAAAAATATCATTGAAGATCTCGAGACACGTCGGATCCAGTTGCCGTTCACAGACGTTGGGGCTCAGGAGACTGGGTTCTGATGTTGCAGAATGAAAGCTTGAATATTTTGCATTTTGGTTTATTTTGGCTGGGAGTGTTGCATGTGACTGTGGGTGAATGATGTATATGTGTGTGTCTTTTGTGTGTGTGTATATATATATATATATATATATATATATATATATATATATATATATATATATATATATATATATATATATATTATATATATATATATATATATATATATATTATATATATATATATTTATATATATATATATATACATACATACATACCAGTATGAAAATCAGTTGTTTTCTAATGTAGGGTAATATCTTTACCCGGGTCTCAAATATAATGGATTCTCTCAGCCGTCGGCTCAGTTCATAATAGACTACGTGAGGGCTGATAGGAAGGCCTTCAAAAAGAAACAAGGGTGCGCGGGATTAATTCAACTTTAAAGGTTATTATAATTGTTATTACGAGCTTGATGGCGCGCGCTACGCTGCGCTGGAACCCGGCGCTGCCTGTCATGTCTCCCCTACCTCCCGATCCCCTACCTTCCCCGCCCACCACCCTGGGCGGACAAGCAGGTTTGCCGGAGGAGGGTGGATGTGTCATGTCTCCCATGCCCTCCCGATCCCCTAGCTACCCCGCACCCACCCTGGGCATACAAATAAGAAAGATCCATTCGGATTTTATTATCTATATATTATTATTGATGATCTTGTTGTAGTTTACCACAAATCTTCAGTTTGTATTAAAATGAAGAAAATAGCTTTCGTTATTTCTATACCACAAGGCTCCATGGGTACAAGCTAAAATTATTATTATTCATCATGGGTACTGAAGAATATCAGCAGGAAATTGAAGTGTTATTATTATTATTATTATTATTATTATTATTATTATTATTATTATTATTATTATTATTATTATTATTCACGCAGAGTCCTAAAGTAAAAAGATAACATACAGTGATTATCATCATGCAGTATGTTGTTCATCGCATGGCCTTTAAGGTTATCTGTCAAAATGAAGATTTTTGGTTGTTTTTATTTTTTCAAGATTTTTTACATGTTTTCTTCCTAACAGTTTCAAGCATCCTTTTGTTTAGGTTCATTTGCAAATGCTTCATTACAGTTAGATTTTATTATCTTCGAATTATCATTGTATTTTAGAAGTGAAGAAATTAATTTTTCTTGGGCTAATATCAGCAAAATATTCAGTTCTTGGTTTTGCACCTAGAACTAGTTATATGGAACTCTCTCTCTCTCTCTCTCTCTCTCTCTCTCTCTCTCTCTCTCTCTCTCTCTCTCTCATATGCTGTTTTGCAGTCTGTGCTGCAGGCATTTAATTTTTCCCTCCGGCTTTTTCTGTTACGCATGAAAACTGGTTTTATTCAGCAGCGCTTTTCAGTTTCGCCTTTTGTAGGGCTTTCATGCATCGCGAAGTCTTAGTTATGAGAGCAAGATTCTGTAGGTACGAGTTTTCTGTTTGTCAGTTGCGCTCTGTTCTTCTTGAATGCACTACTTTAACTGGTTGTTTTGCTTGCTTGTTCTGTTGGGGAATCATGGAGCCCTGTTGATCTAGACGAAAATTTCGTGGTGAATGTAATGGCAAGGAAGGCTTGGGAGAGACTGGAAAGGAAAATGGGATCCAGTTTATTCAGTCTTTCTTCTGCAGATTTCTTGGTGACTGGATATACTCTTTTACAGCAAAAGCGTCCGTAAAAACATATGGAAACTAAATTGACACATAGCCATTAATCGAGATGAAAAGAGAACAGTGAGGAATGCCGTTCTTACACTAAAGCATGAAAAACACTCGACAAAAGGGTTGACAGAATATCTCTAGATTTGAAACAGTAAATCTTCTTGAAGATGACTGTTAGGACGTTTTTGACAGTTGAACTTCGTAATGGATTTGCAGTTCCAGGAACCGTTTCTGAGGAGGGGCAGAAGATCAACGAGGACCGGTTTCGCTCAAGAGCGTCCATCAGTCTGCTGGCAAACAAGTGTCGAGGTATGGGATATCAAGACGAAAACTTTGGATATTAGATGGGACTTTGGAATATGATAAGTAATGGACGAAGCAAAAGGTGCATCTAGGCTGATTTCAAATTGAAGAATGCAAATAGAGATGGAAGTAGAAGAAAGCTTCCGCAGAATGAAATGCCTGTGATGAAAATTAACAGAATAGATCGAAGAAGACGAATAGAGTAAAACTATATAATATATATGTATATATATATTTAATATGCCTACATATGTATGTGTGTGTATGTATATATATATAATATATATATATATATATATATATATATATATATATATATATATATATATATATATATATATATACATGTGCCTGTATGTGTGTATGTGTGTATATATATATATATATATATATATATACATATATACACACACACACACACACACACACACATACACACATATAGGCACATAAATCGTCAGTCACCGTTGGATAAAGTAGCTATTTATTCATTTATTGTAATAAATAAGTGAATAAACAAACATATCAAATACTTATAATCATCATATATAAGCAAAGTAAGATTTAACAAACTTAGCTGGCAGAACGGTTACGAGAGAGATCGTGTACAAGACACTACAAGAATTTCTGCCCAGATCATATACGTTGAAGACCGCGCACGCTGACGGTGGTTGAAGAACTTTTAGATAGTTGCAAGTTTATCCATTTCTGTTGGCGCAGGGAAATATCTTGCAGGCGCTCTCAAGCAACGCGTCATTTGCAGGGTATGCAGGTGTTGGCTAACGACGTGCCTGTATTTTTTACGACGGCTAATGATGCCTATTTAAGTCATTTTCGACAGCAATTTTTTTCCCCCGACTGGTTTCGGGCTGATAGAGAGCTGGGACTAACCCCGGGTCAAGCCGTTGCTGGAAATTTTTTTATTTTTTTATTTTATTTTTTTCTGAGATGATGCTTATGTCCGTCTAGCCATTATGTGCTAAAAGAATTGACGGGATTTTATTACCGGTTTTTAATGTTTCTTTAAGCTTTTTTGTCGATAATAAGGTAGATGAATTATTGTGTTCATTTATTTTTAGATGTCACTTTTTAAAAATGAATTTTTAGATGGCCACTTTTTAAAAATGAATTTTTAGGTGCCCACTTTTTAAAAATGAATTTTTAGATGTCCACTTTTTAAAAATGAATTTTTAGATGTCCACTTTTTAAAAATGAATGTTTAGATGTCACTTTTTAAAAATGAATTTTTAGATGTCCACTTTTTAAAAATGAATTTTTAGATGTCCACTTTTTAAAAACGAATTTTTAGATGTCCACTTTTTAAAAACGAATTTTTAGATGTCCACTTTTTAAAAATGAATTTTTAGATGTCCACTTTTTAAAAATGAATTTTTAGATATCCACTTTTTAAAAATGAATTTTTAGATGTCACTTTTTAAAAATGAATTTTTAGATGTCACTGTAATAGGTATCGTCATTGAGATCCTAGTTACTTCCTAAAACGGGAAATTAAACTATATATTAATCTAGCCTATTATAATAATATTGTTTTGATACGTAAGAAACTTACATGTGAAAGAATTATACTCAATTGCCACAGAAAAATAGCGGCCAGGGTACGGTGAGGATGCTTAGATTGATTTGGAGAAATTAAACTGCTAAGATTCTGTGACATTCAGCTTTACTGAAAGAGACTTCATATTTCAACTTACCGGACGTTTATACTTGCATTTTATAGTATAAAAAAAGTATTTTTTTTCATAATACACATTTGCCTCTACCAGCCAAACACTAGTACTTGTAAATCTGTACGGACAGGCGTGCGGGTGGCCGGAAGATGGCCGTGTTATTCAAAGCAGCGACCACCGCAGTCGTCTGTCTACCAGATACATAAGTCACTGCTGAGAGAGACAGTTGCACAGTGGGTATTTAAACGAGCTAGCCCGTGTTTGCCCGTCCTTGCCCAGGGGTCAAACCTGGGATCTCTCTCTTGTCAGATAACAACCTTTATACCTTTACTCTCTAATGCTTCGTTTTTTTAACTCAAGGTTTCCCTTTGGTATATATATATATATATATATATATATATATATATATATATATATATATATATATATATATATGAAATTTTATCACACTGTGATTATATACAATCATGAAGCTACAAATGTCGTTTAATATCAAATTCACGCTACCTCGAGAGTATCTCGATGGAGAATTATCACGAAGGAATTTATATAAGTGATAAATGAACAGGTACCACTGGGACGCGAACCCTTGACATGGACCCATTCAACGACTCCAGTGGGCGTTACCACCAGCGCCATCAAGAGAGGTATAAATCATTACCGAGTCTGCTGTACTGTTTTTTTCCGTCGTGGCGGGGAAATTACTAACCTCGCAATGACCCACCTCCGCCATGATAGTTCGTTGGTGCGTTTGGAAACGCAGCTCTTATTATGAAATTTTTATCACACCGTGATTTATATACAATCATGAAGCTACAAATGTCGTTTAACATCAAATTCACGCTACCTCGAGTATCTCCGATGGAGAATTATCACCGACGGAAAAAAACAGTACAGCAGACTCGTAATGATTTATACCTCTCTTGATGGCGCGGTGGTAACGTCCACTGGAGTCGTTGAATGGGTCCATGTCAAGGGTTCGCGTCCCAGTGGTACCTGTTCATTTATCACTTATATAAATTCCCCTTGGTGATAATTCTCCATCGGAGATACTCTCGAGGTAGCGTGAATTTGATATTAAACGACATTTTAGCTTCATGATTGTATATAAATCACGGTGTGATAAAAAATTTCATAATAAGAGCTGCGTGTTCCAAACGTGCCAACGAACTATCATGGCGGAGGTGGGTCATTGCCGAGGCTAAGTACAATTTCCCCGCTCACGACGGGAAAAACAGTACAGCAGACTCGGTAATGATTTATACCTCTCTTGATGGCGCGGGTGGTAACGTCCACTGAGTCGTTGAATGGGTCCATGTCAAGGGTTCGCGTCCCAGTGGTACCTGTTCATTTATCACTTATATAAATTCCTTCGGTGATAATTCTCCATCGGAGATACTCTCGAGTAGCGTGAATTTGATATTAAGCGACATTTGTAGCTTCATGATTGTATATAAATCACGGTGTGATAAAAATTTCATAATAAGAGCTGCGTGTTCCAAACGTACCAACGAACTATCATGGCGGAGGTGGGTCATTGCGAGGCTAAGTACAATTTCCCGCTCACGGCGGGAAAAAACAGTACAGCAGACTCGGTAATGATTTATACCTCTCTTGATGGCGGTGGTGTGCGTCCACTGGAGTCGTTGAATGGGTCCATGTCAAGGGTTGGCGTCCCAGTGGTACCTGTTCATTTATCACTTATATAAATTCCCCTTGGTGATAATTCTCCATCGGAGATACTCTCGAGTAGCGTGAATTTGATATTAAGCGACATTTGTAGCTTCATGATTGTATATAAATCACGGTGTGATAAAAAATTTCATAATAAGAGCTGCGTGTTCCAAGCGTACCAACGAACTATCATGGCGGAGGTGGGTCATTGCCGAGGCTAAGTACAATTTCCCGCTCACGGCGGGGAAAAAACAGTACAGCAGACTCGGTAATGATTTATACCTCTCTTGATGGCGCGGTGGTAGCGTCCACTGGAGTCGTTGAATGGGTCCATGTCAAGGGTTCGCGTCCCAGTGGTACCTGTTCATTTATCACTTATATAAATTCCCCTTCGGTGATAATTCTCCATCGGAGATACTCTCGAGTAGCGTGAATTTGATATTAAAGCGACATTTGTAGCTTCATGATTGTATATAAATCGCGGTGTGATAAAAATTTCATAATAAGAGCTGCGTGTTCCAAGCGTACCAACGAACTATCATGGCGGAGGTGGGTCATTGCGAGGCTAAGTACAATTTCCCCGCTCACGACGGGAAAAAACAGTACAGCAGACTCGGTAATGATTTATACCTCTCTTGATGGCTGGTGGTGCGTCCACTGGAGTCGTTGAATGGGTCCATGTCAAGGGTTCGCGTCCCAGTGGTACCTGTTCATTTATCACTTATATAAATTCCCCTTCGGTGATAATTCTCCATCGGAGATACTCTCGAGTAGCGTGAATTTGATATTAAACGACATTTGTAGCTTCATGATTGTATATAAATCACGGTGTGATAAAAATTTCATAATAAGAGCTGCGTGTTCCAAACGTACCAACGAACTATCATGGCGGAGGTGGGTCATTGCGAGGCTAAGTACAATTTCCCGCTCACGGCGACGGGAAAAAACAGTACAACAGACTCGGTAATGATTTATACCTCTCTTGATGGCGGTGGTGCGTCCACTGAGTCGTTGAATGGGTCCATGTCAAGGGTTGGCGTCCCAGTGGTACCTGTTCATTTATCACTTATATAAATTCCCCTTCGGTGATAATTCTCCATCGGAGATACTCTCGAGGTAGCGTGAATTTGATATTAAGCGACATTTTGTAGCTTCATGATTGTATATAAATCACGGTGTGATAAAAATTTCATAATAAGAGCTGCGTGTTCCAAGCGTGCCAACGAACTATCATGGCGGAGGTGGGTCATTGCGAGGCTAAGTACAATTTCGCTCACGACGGGAAAAAACAGTACAAGCAGACTTCGGTAATGATTTATACTCTCTTGATGGCGCCGGTGGTAACGTCCACTGGAGTCGTTGAATGGGTCCATGTCAGGGTTCGGCGTCCCAGTGGTACCTGTTCATTTATCACTTATATAAATTCCCCTTCGGTGATAATTCTCCATCGGAGATACTCTCGAGGTAGCGTGAATTTGATATTAAACGACATTTGTAGCTTCATGATTGTATATAAATCACGGTGTGATAAAAATTTCATAATAAGAGCTGCGTGTTCCAAACGTACCAACGAACTATCATGGCGGAGGTGGGTCATTGCGAGGCTAAGTACAATTTCCCGCTCACGACGGAAAAAAACAGTACAGCAGACTCGGTAATGATTTATACCTCTCTTGATGGCGTGGTGGTAACGTCCACTGGAGTCGTTGAATGGGTCCATGTCAGGGTTCAGCGTCCCAGTGGTACCTGTTCATTTATCACTTATATAAATTCCCCTTCGGTGATAATTCTCCATCGGAGATACTCTCGAGTAGCGTGAATTTGATATTAAACGACATTTGTAGCTTCATGATTGTATATAAATCACGGTGTGATAAAAAATTTCATAATAAGAGCTGCGTGTTCCAAACGTACCAACGAACTATCATGGCGGAGGTGGGTCATTGCCGAGGCTAAGTACAATTTCCCCGCTCACGACGGGAAAAAACAGTACAGCAGACTCGGTAATGATTTATACCTCTCTTGATGGCGCGGTGGTAACGTCCACTGCAGTCGTTGAATGGGTCCATGTCAAGGGTTCGCGTCCCAGTGGTACCTGTTCATTTATCACTTATATAAATTCCCCTTTGGTGATAATTCTCCATCGGAGATACTCTCGAGTAGCGTGAATTTGATATTAAACGACATTTGTAGCTTCATGATTATATATATATATATATATATATATATATATATATATATATATATATATATATATATATATATATATATAGAGAGAGAGAGAGAGAGAGAGAGAGAGAGAGAGCCTCTCTTTTTCTGTTTGCCTTCCCAACCGAGTTGTATATTACCTTACCATCGAAACGATAGAATATTTGTGGCCGGTTCACGTGTAACTTTCGGGAATTTTTTTTTTTTTCAGGGTGTGGGCCTAGAACTGAAATATGACTTTTTTAAAGATCATATGCAGTCATTTTTTCCTTTACTTTATTGCATTATCTTTTTTTATGTTGTTCATCGTTTTCATATTCCTCATTTTCTCTCATATTTCATTACCTTTCTTTGTTTTGTCCGGTCTTTAAGTTTCTTATTTTTTATTTTCCTTTTTTGGCCTACGTCTGATTATGGAATGTAATCACTCGTCCATCCGACCTTCTCTTGATAAGAGGAAAAAATAGTCAAATAAAAGAACTGAACTTTTAAATATTCTTTTTATGTAAGGTTTGGTCTTCCTTATACGGCCATTTTTGCCGGCAGTTCGTATGTCTCTTAAAAGTCTTTGTGCTTTTTTGCTGTTTTTTTTATTTTATTTTGTATTATTATTCATTGTTTTATTTGGGTTTTTCAATTTTATGTGTATTTTATAATTCTCTCTCTCTCTCTCTCTCTCTCTCTCTCTCTCTCTCTCTCTCTCTCTCTCTCTCTCTATATATATATATATATATATATATATATATATATATATATATATATATATATATATATATATATATATATATATATATATATATATATATATATATATATATATATATATATGTGTGTGTGTGTATGTGTTTATGTATGTATATTTATGTATTGTTGTTTACTTATTTATTCTTTTATGTATATGTTCCTCTATCTGTTTATTCTTGTATTTATTTTTTTTATACTTTTTGTCAGAAACTGAACGTATCGGACATAGTTGCCAGTAGGTAACATGTGAGTCTCTCTCTCTCTCTCTCTCTCTCTCTCTCTCTCTCTCTCTCTCTCTCTCTCTCTCTCTCTCTCTCTCTGCTGATGAGTTATTTCAGTGACTTTGTCACTTGTGTAACATATTATGACATTAAAGGTTTTACTTACTATATTTTATCAGTCTGTCAGGAAATGGAAACGTCATTTTGTTTCCTTAAAATCAAATTTTAATTACTGCTTGGTTCTCTTTTTTCCCTCTGTAGAAAGACAAATGGAAAACGATTGTTATATTTTTTAAAATATTTTATTCGTTTCATAAATTTTCTCATGCTGTTTTAAACAGAACCGGCAAACAATATTTTATCTATATTTTTCCTTTTGTCCAGATGAAAATTGAAAAGGCTTTTCAAAGCTAGAGTTCTCGTTTTGATGTCAATCAGTTTGGTTATAAACAACTTCTCAGTTCCAGAGGTCCTTTATTCCTCACACCGTTGGACTGTGGAACAGCCTCCCTGAAGATGTTGTGCAATTGGGGAACCTCAGAAGCTCAAGCGAAGATGTAATGCATTTCTGCCCTAACACTATTATCTGTGCATTTTAATACATTTTTATCTATTTATTAATTTATTGAGTTTATTTTTTCTCTTTTGATGAGAGGATCTCTTCCTTTTGTATTTCCCTTTACCTCCTTTTACCTCTTCCCAGTGAACCTCATATTCTTTGGAAGCTTGAATTTCAAGTCAGTGGCCCATATGAATAGGTTTCATTTTCTGAATAATAATAATAATAATAACAATAATAATAATAATAATAATAATAATAATAATAATAATAATAATAGAAAATAGGGGACGCATACAAAGTTTATGAAATTATAATATAATTATAACTTTATAGTTATAATTATTTGTGCAAAGGAGTTGGTTAACATTGTGCCTCTGTTCTTTTTTCTTATTAAAAGACAGTGCTCTCCAGGATCTCATTATGTAGCCCAGACCTGAAGGGGCCAGTAAGAAGTAGGAAATTAGTAAACTTGTGAGATTTAACCCTAACTATAAAACAGGTGATGGCATTCTTAGATGATTATAAATTAATATTCATTGAATTTTCCATGAATTGGCACTGTTCTGTGGAACTTAGCTTTTCAGTTAAATTAAGTTATTGGCTTGTCCCACAGAAATGGTTTGTGATAAAATAGATTGTCACTGAATCGATAGTCCTGTCAATAAAATGCCTTACTACATCACCCACGCTCTCGCCATTGCAAATAAAAGTGAAAATGATCTGGGTCCAAATCCTGTATCTTCACGAAGAAATGTTAAAATACACAGCGACTGGTCGGGCAGGTTGACCATCTGGTACCCAGTTGTTTTTGGACGATTGGGAGTGGTGACCAGGGTATAACCTCCGTGGGGATGGCCGTCGTCCTCTTTGGTCATTTGGGTAGCCTGGGGGAGGGGTGATAATTGGGAGTGTAGCGCTGGGGACGTGGGTGGTGAGGAGGAGAGAAGAAAGGGTGAGGGCCCCCTGTGACGTCACGGCATCCCGGCTTGTTTACACTCGGGGTGACCACGATGCTCTCTCGCTTATCGCCGAGGCTGACCTCACACGACTGGTGTTTACTTTCGATGTGGGAAGCTCCTTCGTCGCTTTGGATAAGGCACGCAATTCTCCATATCTTTCTCTCTCTCTCTTTATCTGATACTAAGCTTTTTCTCTTTTCCTTCTTTGGGTTGAGTGAAAGCAATTTGTTTTATCATGTTGATTTTTTTACAGGTGTTAGTAGATTGAACATTTCTTGCTGGAGGGTGAAACGATTATTATTATTATTATTATTATTATTATTATTATTATTATTATTATTAGAATAAGGTCGAGTGATAATTTGCATTAGGAGTGTTTATTTTGTAATGTTGAGTTCTTGTAATTATTGGACGTACTACATTGAATTCATGTCGTTACCTCGTGCATATTATTCTGTAGAAGCTTATTAAGCAGTTGGCTTGTTTATTGTCTTGTTGCTTAAGAATGCATGTTCATTAATAAAAAAAAAAAAATATTAGTACAACATAAATCACACTGCCGTCGTCCAATGTATCAGAAATTTCATTCTATCTCATTCCATTCGAGGCCAGTTCCAGCCCATAATCCGACCACCTGTGGCACCATTCCATTGCTTACGTCATCCACCTCTCTCTCTCTCTCTCTCTCTCTCTCTCTCTCTCTCTCTCTCTCTCTCTCTCTCTCTCTCGTTTGGGCATCCCTAACATGGCACACGCACTTAAAAGAGGTGGTGGCACTTTAAAGAGGTCCCTAAGTCTACTAACTGGTAGTGGATCCCCTTTATCAGATGGGCATCAGCCTTGCTCCAGATATCTTCCAGAGATGACTCATACGCTTTAGCCTTCCTCCTCCCCTCCTCCTCCTCCTCCTCCTCCTCCTCCTCCTCCTCCTCCTCCTCCTCCTCCTCCTCCTATCTTTCAGCCTTTCACACCTCCAGTAAATCGTTAGTAGTTTAATCACTGGTTACCTTTTTCTTTAGAAGGTAAGTATGTCAGAATTATATATATATATATATATATATATATATATATATATATATATATATATATATATATATATATATATATTTATATAGCAATAATATATATTCTCATATATATAGGTATAATATTTATGGAGAGACAATACAATGACCTTTAACAATAACATCTATGCATTAATACAATGACCTTTGCTACATCTATGCATTAACCTCTGGAGCGTTTACAAAACAGGCCGCTTCACAAACTTCTTCAGGTTCAATAGCATTGTGTAGAACCCCCATTAAACACACACACATACACACACACACACACACACTACCCAGTTATCAGACGATACATTCGTACAAAATGCAGCAGAGATGGACTTCCCCAATTTTATCCACAAATAGGAAGTACAGAAACATTAGAAAAAGCATCGATTTTTGGAGTTCGGGTTTTAATCGTAACAGAAGATCTGAGGTCATCCAAACACGGCTTAGTATTGGCCATACCCGCTTCACTCATAGCTATATTTTAGAGGGAACCGTTGCCCCAGTTTGTGCCCACTGTGGTGGTCAGCTATCCATTGAGCACATGCTGTGCACTGTCCTAAATTTAACCGCCTTAGGACAAAGTACTTACTGACTGGGAAGACTATTTTAGAAATTTTAAATGATGACGTTGAGGTAGATAACCTTATAGGTTATCTGAAAGAATCTGGTTATTTTAATGAGATATGATCTTGGTATATTTAATAAAGATTTTAGTCTTATTTATTTTATATACTAAGTATATATTTTGAATATAAAAGTTTAATGTATATTTATTTTTTGTTGGTTCTATCCAACATCATTCTTCATTTTTTATGTTCATATTTTAACACTGAATTTTACTAGTATGTCATCATTCACCTATTCATTATCAACCATATCATTAGCTTATACATTTCACCTTCATTATGGCGCTGAATAATGCTGGTGGGTTCGGCGCTTGGTCTTCAAGACCTAAACTTCATAATCAATCAATCAGTCACAAACACACTACGCTGTTCACCTCCAAATCGTAAACTCTGTCTTGTTTTTTGGATTTTATTACCTTTAATGTCTATATCTATAGCATTGTAACTTAAAGAGGTGACTGCTATTAAATGCTAGACGATATCCATCTAAAGAGCCCTTTTTGCCATAGAATGAACAAGCTACAGTCACTGCCACATTAATATTTTAAAAGCTAAATCGTGGATGAATACCATGTGCAGAAATTTCCAGAGTAGTAGTCACTTTATACATCTACAGAAAAGTTTTATGAGCAGCACGTTAAATCTCTCCAGACACACACTCACACTCTATTTCGATCTGCGAACGAAAAAAAGACTTCATTCTCATTTCCGGTAAAAAGATTTTCTTCGTAGCCAAATGAAGGTTTTTTTTTTATCTTAATAATTCTTTGCAGAGAAACTATTGTCTTAAGAATAGGGGCAGAACCCCATTTGGAAAAGCGACAGATCTTCAAAAGAATGGAAGTTGTAGACCCTAAAGAATTTTTTCTAAGACGGAGAATGACTTCGAGACCGTATCCAGACATTACCAACCACTTAACTAATTGGTACTTTCCCTTTTGTGCGTTTTTTTTTTTTCTCCTTAGAAAGGGGGCCATTTTCCCAATTAATGAGAGTTGGTCTTGAAGCGCTGGAAGAAAGCTGCTCTCTTTTAAGTATATTTAGAAGTTTGAACTTCCTTTAGCTGTTTTTTTCACGATATACTCGTACTTAGAGTAATGAAAGCAATTGGGATTAACTCAAGGGGAGGGGGTTAACCTTCCTAATAATAATAATAATAATAATAATAATAATAATAGTGGTGGGCGTCAGTGGGTTTCCTACAAATGGTTCCTTTCCCCAGCCGGCCCCACCCTAAGGTAATGGTGCTTAGTTTAAGGTATAGTAGATAACCTCAGTAATCAACGCTACAACCCAAATTGCTGAGCCTCCTTAACAGTCAGCAAACTTCAGTGGCCTAAAAGTGGCCGAGAAGCATCTTGTGGACTGAACTACGTATTTTCACGTCGCTTGTTTAGAAATCAGCATCGATTGAATTGTCTCTTCAGTAATTCACTTTCTTTTTTCAGTTGTAGCTAGGCTTTGGAAGTCCTCCCAACGTTTTGTTTTCCCAGAGGGTAATAACTTTCTTTAATCCACGAGGCATGTATATATATATATATATATATATATATATATATATATATATATATATATATATATATATATATATATATATATATAATATATATATATATATATAAATATATATATAGGTGATAATGAATACGAAAAATAAAGGTGATGAATATATAAATAAAGGCAATGCCACGAAGGAAAGTGAAACAACGGGTGGTGCTAGGCCTTTCGACTTCCTGTCCTTTACTTAGCAGACCAGTTAGTCGAAAGGCCTGGCAACCACTCCGTGTTTCACTTTTCCCTTCGAGGCTGTTGCTTTTTATATATATATATATATATATATATATATATATATATATATATATATATATATATATATATATATATATATATATATGTGTAAATGAAAATACAATTATATTTTTTAGATTTTTTTTTTAAGTTGAACGGGCTCGATTGGCTTATTAATTTTAAACAGGCAGCTCCGTCCTTCTCCTTGAATGATAACTATAATAGTCTCGCATCGACCGTTAAGGCTGACGAAGGCCTCTTGGCTTTTAGGTTATCGAAGCAACACCGTTGTAGTTTTGCTTATCACACAGGCGAGCAGTGATGGCCAACGGAGGAAACTGAAAAGTTTTTCGTTTCATTTTTTCTCTTTTAGGTATAGTGGTAAGCGTCGTGGCATGCCACTCAGTTTGTCGTGGGTTCGCGTCTCCCCCAGGGCGATGAAAAATCACTGGCTCTGTATCATGATCAGTTACTGCTGCAGTGTGGGGTCTGCGGTGGGAGGTTGAAACCGACGTTCTTTGGAAGCTTGAATTTCAAGTCAATGGCCCCTGTGTGCTTGTTCCATGTGAATAGGTTTAATCTACTGAAATAATAATAATAATAATAATAATAATAATAATAATAATAATAATAATAATAATAATAATAATAATTTTTCTCTTGGCGGAAATACTTTCAAGAGGCAATACAACTTTTTTAATTAATGAAATGAATTTGTGTATAACTGGTGGGGTTGCAAGACTGTGCCTCTCTCTCTCTCTCTCTCTCTCTCTCTCTCTCTCTCTCTCTCTCTCTCTCTCTCTCTCTCTCTCTCTCTCTCTCCAGTTATTTTATTTTATTTTTTACAACAATTGAAGTTGTGAGCCCCGTGCTCCATGATGTCTACCTGTCAATACTTTTTATGCACAAGAGGTGACATTGCGAGCCCCATTCCTCAAGCCATCTCCAGTTCATATTCATTTTTTTTATATAATTACAAGAAGTTAGGTTGCAATTTCTTTGCACCTGCATTTAAACAGAAAGAGAAACCGCATAAGAATGAGGTTCACCCACTAAGAAAAATATATGGAAAAGAGAAGTATAGAAAACTATAGATGAAAATAACTTAGTGAAGGATTATGTAAAAAAAAAAAGATAATAAATTTTTCGTTTATGAGATAAAATTGAATAAAACTCCGATGCATTATTGAAAGCGGAAAATTGTGATTGAGTTTATTTCTAAAAATAAAGGTTAATGAAGTCGAAGCAGGTGTCTACACGTTTTGATTGGATGAACTTTATAAGAACATCTAGTTTTAACTTGTCACTTGTGAGTGAAAAAAATATACTGGACCAGCAGGTTTTTTTTTTCTGGGGGCATTTGGCAAGCTGTCGAACTTATCGCCTGATTAAAACATTATCACATAAGCTTGTTGTACAACAAACGTTGCAGAATATATAGTGACTGAGTTTGTGATATATATATATATATATATATATATATATATATATATATATATATATATATTTATATATATATAATCACTCAAATATTACACCGTAAAAAAAACTTAAAATCGAATTCTCTTTATCGTAGGGATAACTTACTCCAAAAGGGAATTATTTACATGTGCTTTTTCCCGGCCAGGATTCGAACCTGTGCCGTTTGGGTTTGATACAGAGGTAGACAGTTGACTTATTCTGGCCGAGGCAGGTACACTAATCATTTAGGTAAAAGTTAGTCCCAAGATGAGGTTTTTCGATATTAAAGGGTATCTGTAGCTTAATATTTGAGAACGTATGAAGTTCCTGTGTGAAGCAGTGACAATGTAATTAGATTTTACTCCGGGGCGAAGACAGGTGGGTAGGACAACTGTTTAGGATCGTTTTGCTGACCTAAGAAGGGAATTATGTGCCTGATAGTCAGACGACATTGGAGGTCGTAACTATTGTTCAAAAAGGGGTATGGGGGTGGTATCTTCATCCCTAGGACTCTGAGAACCAATAGCCTAATACCTTCTGGTTCCAACCCCATTGGAAACAATATTTTTTTAAACTACATATATATGTGTGTGTGTGTGTGTGTGTTGAGTATCGCGTGAGCTGGGAGCCTAAAGCCATCATCGGGTTCCAAACTCATCGGTAAAAAAAACTAATTAAAAATAAATGAAACGAGTTGAGGAAGGCAACAGACTGGGTTTTTACGTCAAGAGAAGTTATTATTATAGTGGATAAAAGGTTTTAATAGTCATGAAAAACGGAGAATTCCAAAACGTGTTTCTGAAGATCATTTTCTGGGCTGGAGACCGGTTAGTGAATGAATTTTTTAGGTAAGAGTCCTTTTTTTCGATATTTGCTACAGTGAATGAGAAACCCTTTTTTGAAATTCATTAAACTTGAGAATTAATGGCTTTTTAGAGGTAACCTATTTTTTTTTTAACTGTGCTTAGACCTTCTAGAATTAAGCTTCCGTTCTTCTTACGTAACAAAATTTACTTTCTCGAAGTGAAAATAAGCCTGTTTCCACAGGAATAGTTATCCAGTTACTTTTCCTTAGTACGATCTCTCTCTCTCTCTCTCTCTCTCTCTCTCTCTCTCTCTCTCTCTCTCTCTCTCTCTCTCTCTCTCTCTCAAGGAACTTGAATATATCCTCTATCGCACAGTAATGAAAAATCGTTTGGTATAATATATGCGAAGGAATTAATAATAATAACTCAAAATTATTATTATTATTATTATTATTATTATTATTATTATTATTATTATTCATAATCGTATATTCATCTGGAACAATCCAAAAGGTCACTGTTAACTAGCAAAGGAATTAAATTTTGATGTGTGAAATAATAGATTAAAATATAGCCAAGAATACCAATCGAACTAAAATACGTTTAAAACTGCCAAACCCATAAACAAATCAACAAAGAAACGAATTATACATACACGAACAATAACGAAAAATCCGAAGGTAAAACTCGGCAGAGAATTCGCAGATAATCTTAAGCGGAAGGAAAGCAAGATAAAACTCCTTCTCATGCCACTAATTACACCTTCTGTTCCGAAGGCGTGAAGAATCCGTGTTAGCGGAACTATTAAGGATTTAGATTAAGAATTCAAGTTTTGGTCTCGAGTGAAAGGGGTAGGGGTGTCGAACCCTCCCACTCGACCTGCCTCCCGACCCTCCCACTCGATCTACCTCCTCGTCGACCCTCCCACTCGAATCGACCTCCTTGTCGACCCTCCCACTCGAATCGACCACCGCGCCAGCTCCTCCGAGTAAAAGTGATCTGTTATGGATTTGGCAAGATAAAGCCGAGTGGTCAAGGAGTTTTTTTTTTTTTCCCCAAATGGAAATTTATTTAATATTTTTTATGCATAAATAAAATATTTTAATAGGTTTTGTAAGTGCTTCATTTCCTGGTAAGTGAAATCTTAGGCGCTTTCAGATGTTTAGTTTATTTTCATGTTTCTTAATTTTCGAAGTAGCTTATTCATTAAGCGGTCGGCGAACATTTAACAGATGTTTTCAAGTTACTTAATTATTTTAGTTTCTGGGATTTGTTTAGGAATATTAGTTATTCATTTAAATATCGTTTTTGAATCGGTGATTTTGTTTGTTGTATATTTTATGATCGGGGATTTTTTCTTTCAACTATTTTAGTTGTATTATGTCTTTTCCAATGAATTTATTCCTTTTAAAGGATGCTTTTTTTTATCATATGTTTTGTTGTAATTGAAATCTTAAGAATTTCATTAAAAATTTGGCCGTTTTTATTGGTCAAAGAATTGTTTAAACCATTTTCATTTTCTTGATTATATCTATGAAAAGGATTTTTAATATTAACTGAAGTGGTGTTTTATGTTTTGGTACAGATAATTCAGCCATTGTTTTATTTATTCATATTATTGATTTTCATTTCAGAGAATTATTGCGTCAATATTCTCAAATAATTAATTTTTTTTTTGTTTACTGACCAGTGAGTTGAGAATTGATCTAGCTGTTGTATATGATTTTACTAAATAACACTTCAGTCAGTATTGTCTTTAAGGGCCCAATTATGACCCATCTTACACCAAACTCCTGAGATCGGCTGCATTCTTTAAAAGCACTGACATTTTTGAGTGAGATAAGGATGCTATCCCTATATCCGTGCCTTCGCAGATGGTCACCGGAGCGCATGCGCCTGCACCATCTGGCTTTCATTGGTTGTCACCTATCCAAGCACTGACCAGACCAAGTGTTGTTGTTGAACTAGTGAGCCAGAGATCTGCATTGTATCGAACATGCAGCTCAGTTGTATCGCCGGAGAGTTTACACTGCATTGGTCACGACTTAAAATTCTTACTAAATTCCTGGTGAATTTTACTGGCACATGATCTTACTGTCACATTGGTCTTCTCGCTGAGTCATGAGGAGCCATTGCCTTGCTCTCCCAGGTCGTGATTAGGTGGGGAGGGACTTGGCCAGTGATCGTTTGTAGGTGTTTTCAGTCTCAAGGACAAAATGCTCGAGTAATGCTTTATGTTATGGTTATTAGAGAATTAATAATATAGCTATTGTAAATGATACTACTATCATTCTCAGGCTGTTGTGAGAGATTGTAATTACTTAGAATAGGAATCTTCTATCATGTTATCCAAATAATTGCAAATGTTCATGCATATGTAATATTGCTATCATGGTCATTAAGAAACATACTATCACTTAAGAAACATTACTGTAGTCAGCTCTTCTTTGGGCGAGTCGGTAGAGCTGTTGACTAGCACTCGCTAGGCCCGAGTTCGAGTCTCCGGCCGGCTGATGAAGAGTTAGAGGAATTTATTTCAGGTGATAGAAATTCATTTTTCGCTATAATGTGGTTCGGATTCCACAATAAGCTGCAGGTCCCGTTGCTAAGTAACTAATTGGTTCTTAGCCACGTGAAATAAGTCTAATCCTTCGGGCCAGCCCTAGGAGAGCTGTTAATCAGCTCAGTGGTCTGGTAAAACTAAGGTATACTTAAGTGTGGTAGCAGATCTAAACGAGACTCTTGTTATCATGATTATATGCTTAGGTTATGGAATGTTGCTATCATAGCTTTTCTAAACGATTATGTTATCATTTAGAATTATCATAATCATTATTGTTAAGTCTAAGCAACATTAATATCATAACTACAAGAAAACGTTTTAACAATAAAATGTTTCCTATCCAGAGGCCCAGAAATAACAGTAACCAGAAATGATTATGATAGCATTTTAGAGTCCCAGTAATCACAGTAACCAGAAATAATTATGACAGTAATAAGCGATCACACTTACAGAATATTTTAGATTAGTTACGAGAACAAAGAGCTGCTATTTCAAAGTAAACATTCCTCCCCTAATCTTCTGAGCCACCCACCAAGAAAATGGTGCTCTCATCCACTCTCAAGATTAATGACGAATATTATTCAGTGTGAAGAATGGGCTTCGAGGAGCGGGCTGAATGAAAAAGAGGTTTCGTTAAGCAACGGCGGGGATTTTGTAATGCTTTGAAACCAATAGTAGTAGTGTAGTAGTAGTGGTAGTAGTAGAGTGGTAGTAGCAGCAGCAGAGTTATTATTATTATTATTATTATTATTATTATTTATTATTATTATAGTAATTGTATTTTGTGGTCTTGGCTGTTTTTATGTTATTATTGTCTTTTTATTGTAACTATTGTCATAAGGAGTGCATAGTATTAATAGTTTTATTAGTAAGGTATTTAATGCTATGAGTATCATTACTATCAATAGTAGTAATCGTAATAGTATTAATATAGTATATTTATCATAAGGAGTGCATAGTATTAATAGTTGTACTAGTAACGTATTTAATGCTATGAGTATCATTACTATCAGTAGTAGTGGTCGTAATAGTATTATTATAGTATTTATAGCTATAGTTATTACTGTTATTATTATTATTAGTAGTACATTATAGTGAGGTAGCTGGAAAGGCCGAGGTCTTGTGTAGCATTTAATTTCGAATGATTAAAATCTTTAGCCGTTTTTAAATTTTTAAATCTGTTCAGTATACTATTGAATCATTTTTTATAAGTTAATGTTTCCATTTCCTTCCTAGAAAAGAGATGAAAGAAGCCTTTAAGCTACAACAAGAGCATCGCTGAAATGTAGATTTCAAAACTGTCGTAGAGAGAGAGAGAGATATATAGAGAGAGAGAGATAGAGAGAGATATATAGAATATTATATATATATATATATATATATATATATATATATATATATATATATATATATATATATATATATATATATATATATATATATATATATATATATATATATTCATATATATTCTCTCTCTCTCTCTCTCTCTCTCTCTCTCTTTCTCTCTCTCTCTCTTCTCTCTCTGTCTCTCTCTCTCTACGACAGTTATTGAAATCTACATTTCAGCGATGCTCTTGTTGTAGCTTAAAGGCTTTTTTCATCTCTTTCCTAGGAACTAAATTATAATAAAATATTAATTATAATAGAGATATTATTCATGAGAGAGAGAGAGACATACATATATATGTATACTGTATATATACAATTTATATATATATATATATATATATATATATATATATATATATATATATATCGTGAATGGTTTTACAGAAATTGACTTACCACGAGTTACCTAATTCATGGCTGAGGTCAACATAGGCATACTGGATTCATAAAACAGCAGAGAGAGAGAGAGAGAGAGAGAGAGAGAGAGAGAGAGAGAGAGAGAGAGAGGTGGGGGAAGGAAGGGGGTATGAATCTAAAACCAGCACATCTGGACGAAGGGACATTATCTGTCTGGCCGTCCATGTTTTTTCTCCTTTCAATTTGTTCCGCTTCACTACCCGTTTATTTGTTATCTCTATCTAGAACTCACCTTCTCTCTCTCCACACTTACGTCACCCACATTTGGTGTGGTGTTGGTGGTGGGTTGGGGGGGCTTTGTCATGCTTTAGGTGGATTGCTCACCCACCCCCTTATATATCTTTGTTAGCTTCACATGTTTTCTTGTTTTACATTATTTATGTTTTTATTTGGATTTTAATAACTTTTTTTTTTATCAGAGTTCCTCCATATCTTTCTTCCGCTGTTCGTTATCATGGTTCTTCACATCGAATTCTTTCATCTTCCTTTTATTATGTTTTCTTTCACAATTTTCCTTATTACTTTCTCTTTATTAGTGTCACATAAGTCTACCCTTCTTTCGTTTTTAGTTTTCTGTAAAAGAAAACTATTGTGCCGGCTTTGTCTGTCCGTTCGCACTTTATTCTGTCCGCACTTTTTCTGTCCGCCCTCAGATCTTAAAAACTACTGAGGCTAGAGGGCTGCAAATTGGTATATTGATCATCCGCCCTCCAATCATAAAACATACCAAATTGCAGCCCAGTAGCCTGAGTAGTTTTGATTTTATTTAAGGTTAAAGTTAGCCATAATCGTACTTCTGGCAACGATATAGGATAGGCCACCACCGCGCCGTGGTTTAAGTTTCTTGGGCCATGGCTCATGCAGCATTATACCGAGACCATCTAAAGATAGATCTATTTTCGGTGTCCTTGATTATACGCTGTAGCGGCTGCACGGAAAACTTGATTGCGCCGAACTTTTTTACTTGCTTATTCTGTTTCTTTCCATATTTATCACATTACTCCTTCACATCATTTAATAGCATCAATATGTTATCCTTTGGGTTTTGGATTTTTCGATATTCTTTACAAAGTATCGCCTTCACACCAATTTATTCTCATTAATTTATTTCTCTGTTTTTTCTTCCTAGGGTCTCCATTATATAATTTTTATCAATTACCCCATGGAAAATAATAAAATGGTAATATTGAAGGTTTAGGTAATGATAACATAAATAAGAAATATAAAAATGGGAAAAAATAAAAAATCGATTAAAAATTATGTATATATTATACATATACATTTAATGTATAATATGAAAATTGGTACCCACCACCACCATGAAACTTCTCTGGATCCGCTAGTTCCCTCCGCTATAATTTGTTTAACAAGCTCAATCTGTCACTTTTTCTTCCACAAATCTCCTGTCATGTTTTTCTTTCACATCAATTTATTTAATTCACATTAATCTGGCGCTCTCTTTTTTCCATTTCTAATTTTATCAGATTTTTCCCCTCACATCAATTTCTTTCGTCGCGTCACTTTTTCTGCCTCAACTCTTCATCAGATTTCGCCTTCGCATCAATTCATCGAGTCACATCAATCTGTCACTCTTCTTTTTCCCTGTCTTCAATCTTTATTAGACTGCTCCTTTGCATAAATTGATTTAAGTCACATCAACCCGTCACTTGCTGCTCCTGAGTTCAAAGCATTATCAGATTTCTCCCGCACATCAATTTACTTAATCACATCAATCCGTCGCTCTCTGTTTCTGAGTCTAATCGTTATCAGATTTCTCCTTCACATCAGTTTGTTTAGTCACATTAATCGTTGACTGCATGATTTTGAGTCTCTACCATATCAGATTTCTCCGTCACATCAATTTATTTAGTCACATCAATCTTTGACCGTATGTTTTTGAGTCGAACTTGTATCAGATTTACCTTCACATCAATTTATTAAATCACATCAATCTTTGACCCTATGTTTTTGACTCTCTACCAGATTAGATTTCTCCTTCACATCAATTTACTAAGTCACATCAATCTTTGTGTTTGAATCGAACCCGTATCACATTTCTCCTTCACATCAGTTTATTTAATAACGTAAATATATCGCCATTTTTTTGTTTCTAATCTTCATCAGATTTTTCCTTCACATCAATGTGTTTAGTCACATCAATCTGCTCCTCTCTGAGTCTAATCATCATCAGATATCTCCTTTGCAATAATTTATTTATTTACATATATTTATACCTCTGTTTTCTTTTCTTCATTATTCCTTATCATTCTCCTATGTATTAATTGATTTAGTCACATCAATCTGTCACTTTTTCGCCGGCACGAATTTTTATCAAGTGTCTCATCATCAAAATAGTTGCATTTATCTATCCTTTTTTTTAAACTCTATCTTTTCTTATCTATTCTTCGTTTTTTTCTTTAATTTTAACTTTTCTTATAGTCTCTCAGGTCATCCACCTCTCTCTCCCCTTCCCCTCTACCCCCTCCCCTCTCCGTTCTCCCCTCCCTCTCTCTCCCCTCCCCTAAAAATACCCTCCCCTAAAATACTTTTTTTGAATACTAACTTTTCTTGTAATCTTAGGTCATCCACCTCTTCCCCCTCCCCCACTCTCCCTCCCTCTCTTCCCTCCCCACCTTCCCCTCCTGGTGTTGGAAAGCATGACTCACACACACACCCCCAGCCCTTGACCTGGCACTCAGATCACCTGACGAAACCTCTTCATTTATTATCCTGTACTTTCATCTCCCTCTTCGACTTCTGCAGGTCCCTTCCCCTCCCCTCCCTCCCCCGCCGAGAGGGGGAGCGTGCGTGGGTGCCAGGTGATGTTGGGGGAGGGGGGGTTGTAGATCTCAGGTGGTGGTGGTGATGGTATAGGTACCTCCCTCACCTGACCCTGATAATTATTATTGTATGGAGGTGGGTTGTTAAACAGGGGTAGGTTTTTTTTATTATTATTTTATTGATGGTTCGTGCTTCATTTATGATCATAATTTTGATGGTGTTATATTTATCTGTTGTAGCTTTCGTTCTTTGTTATTTATTATTATTATTATTATTATTATTATTATTATTATTATTATTATTATTATCTAAGTTATTCATAATTGTTTTTATTATTGTTTATATCAACGTTTGTATTCATTTCCGTTCAAGTTTCTCTACATTTCAGGAAAAGAATTTGGCTCTGTACATTTCTTTTAGATATAGAATTTATTGTTAATTACAATAGTTCATAAAGATTTTATAGTATCTCTCTCTCTCTCTCTCTCTCTCTCTCTCTCTCTCTCTCTCTCTCTCTCTCTCTCTCTCTCTCTCTCTCTCTCTCTCTCTCTATATATATATATATATATATATATATATATATATATATATATATATATATATATATATATACATATATATATATATATACAACCCTATTTTACCGGCTTCTAAGTAACTGTGTTAGTCAATATAAATTTTGGCCCAAAATTCAGTTGAAATTTTAAATTAAAGTACGGAAAAGTAACAGGTGTATGCGATCAGTTCTCCATTGAATTATCAGATCCGAAGTAAATGGGAGGCATTGACGAGGTAACCTTAGATTCACTAAAAAATATTCTTCTTAAATTTTTGGTCGCAACATTATCAAATGATTTGCTGGAAATAACCAATTCTTTACAAAGAAAATTCGTTGTAGATAATTTATTTGAGATACATTGTTCCATGAAAACATCACCGGTCAAAATGCTGTTATAAAATTTCGCTTTTAATAATGTATCCCTGTGCTGAAAACGTCGTAAAACAAAAATCACTAACCAAAATAACATAGGATCTCGGATTGAAATTTCGCACAGCAAAATACATGCAAATTTTCCATTGAAATTTCACCATGGAAAACAGTATGAAGTTTATTATAATAATTCACTTAGAATAATGTATCCTTGTACTGAAAGTTTTATAAAGAAAAGTCATTAACCAAAATAACATAGAATCTCGTATTGAATTTTCTCACAGCGAAGTACACGCAAATCTTCCATTGAAATTTCACCATCGAAAACAATGGCAAGTTATTTTAAGAATTCACTTAGAATAATGTATCCTTGTACTGAAAATTTCAGAAAGAAAATTCACTAACCAAAATAATGTAGAATGTCGTCCTGAAATTTCTCACAGCAAAATACATGCAGATCTTCCATTGAAAACAATAGCAAGTTTATTATAAGAATTCACTTGGAATAAGGTATTCTTGTGCAGAAAATTTCACAAACAAAATTCACTAACCAAAACAGTATAGAATCTCGTATTGAAATTTCCCACAGCAAAATACATGCAAATCTCGCCCTGAAATTTCGCCCTGAAAAACAATAGCAAGTTTATTATAAGAATTCACTTAGAATAAGGTATTCTTGTACAAAAAATTTAACCAAAACAGTATAGAATCTCGTATTGAAAAACAAAGTGCAAACTAACCTGAAAAACAATAAAACAATATAGAATCTTAGAATAAGGTATTGAAATTTAACCAAAACAGCAAAATACATGCAAATCTGGCATTGAAATTTCGCCCTAAAAAACAATAGCAAGTTTATTACAAGAATACACTTAGATTATTTAATGTATCCTTGTAAAGAAAATTTCGTAAAAGAAAATTCACTAACCAAAATGATATACAATCAAAAATTGAAATTTCTCCCAGCAAAATACAATGCAGATCTTCCATTGAAAACAATAGCAAGTTTATTATAAGAATTCACTCAGTATAATGTATTCTTCTTCAGATTATTTCGCAAAGAAAATTCAGTAACCAAAATAATACAGAATCTCGTATTGAAATTTCGCACGGCAAAATACATGCAAATCGTCCATTGAAAATTCGCCGTGGAAAACAATAGCAAGTCTATTTTATTTTTTGTTTTTCTATTTAATTTTTTTTTATACTGAAACTTGGCAAGTAACATTCAAGACAGATAAGTCGCTCTCGAGATAAGCTGCAATTTGTAGATCATGATGCGTTAGGTTTTCTCCTTTGGCCATAACGACGATTTAAGTTTTATACAAGTCGCCGTTTGGCTTCTAAAAGGAATTTTATATCTTTGCTTTATTTTCTTTTTTTTTTGTTTTTGTTTTTGTTTTTGGTGTTGCTTTCCGTCCTGCTGTTTTGCAAGCAGGCTGTTTGTGTTTTGACCTGCAGCACATGATCATGATTTTGTATATATATATATATATATATATATATATATATATATATATATATATATATATATATATATATATATATATATTATACACACATACATAAATATATATATATATATATATATATATATGTATATATGTATATGTATGCATGTATGTATGTGTATGTGTGCTTGCCCTCTAAGGAGAGAGAGAGAGAGAGAGAGAGAGAGAGAGAGACAGAGACAGAGACAGAGACAAAGAAAGACATCTTAACATTATAACCGTAAAGAAGATTTAAGACGTAAGGTTAGCTAGCTGTGCCCCGGGTATCTCGGTCAGCACAAGCAAGAGCAATTAAAGTAACGAATGTGAGGCGAAAATTAATTATAAGAAAACAAACGTGATTTGGTTTCAGAGTGGTAGCAGAGCGAGTGAAAGTCTGCGTCAATGTAAATAGTGGGTTACATTGACGTATCTCATCTTCGTGGTATGAAGATTGTATTTATATAAAAGCGTAAATGAATCGGTATCTGAAACTGGGTGAGCATTCCTATGGAACAAGTGTGAAAGGTCATTAACATGTAAAGCGAACTTCCACAGAATTGGACACCTAAATGTGATAACTATCGAAAATTTAGGAAATTATGACGAAACACAAATAAAGAAAGCTAAATCAACAAATCTAAGCGTATATACTCGTATATATTCATTATAGCGATTTGTTACTAAATCTAGGGCTTTGGCAAATGGCGTCCCTTGGTCATATGAGTGTGGGCATGAGAAATGTTGGTTAATGCATACTTTTTCTTGTAAAGACCGTTGGGACTGGCAATCTAGTGCATGTTACGCACCCAGGGAAATTAGAAAATAAAGACTGGTACGTTGAAGATCTTGGAGAAAGCCTCTCCAGAATGTGGCTTTGCTGTTCAAAGATTTTTTTATTAGGAATTCTGTCAGGAGATATAATGTCTGAAACTAATTATCGTTGAAGATGGACAGAACAGACTGAACTAATCAAGTTACTTATTAGGCTGTGTATATATCAGTGCTGGAGAGAGTTCTGCTTTCTGCTTCCTGGGCAGTTTAGTTTCATTCTTGTTCTGGATAATTTGACACCAACGCTCCGTGTTTTATGGTCCATGAACAAATCTCAATCGTCGTTGAAAGCTGATGCCTCTTTGTTTTGTGTGAGCGTGTTTGTATTTTACTTATTTTTTCAGTGATGGCAATTTCTGCTTGGATGCTTGAGAGTGCCTCCCCATGTGTGTGTGTGTGTGTGTTTTGACACTTTGCAATGCTATCTCACAGACAATAGTTTCCCATCCTTCAGGTTTTAGGTCGAAGTCAGAATCTGCTGCCATGTGGCCTTAGAGTTCTGTCATGTGCCTGCACACTGGGGGACTCACTTAGGCCAAAAAGTCACCCGACCGTAAACCCGATTCATTTACGGCAGTAGTGAGACGCCTCTTGGAGTGACACGACCAGATTTAATGCACCCCTGAAGGATCTAGTAGGAGGAGGCGGGTGGGGGAGGATGGTAAAAGGATAGGAGAGGATAGGATGGGATGACTTAACTCCTGGCAGGAGGAGCAGGACGAGGAGGAGGAGGATGGGAAATAGGATTTCTTGGGTACACCGCTGCCAGGCTTCAATTTCTGCCATCTTATTTTTGTAAATTACTCGGTAGAAAGCTAGAGTTAAGCGCAACTTCGTTTCGGGTGCGTAGCTCTGAAGGATATCCTCCCGATTCGACAGACAAGTAAATATTGCCCTGTTGTTGCGCTGCAAACTTCCCTAATTTAAGCTGCGGCAATTTAACCGGGGGCATTTGTCAGTAAGTTATCGATGCATGAATTTCTTTAAAGCTTATCGTCAGTGTTATGTTACTAAGTCTTGTTATTATTATTATTATTATTATTATTATTATTATTATTATTATTATTATTATTATTATTATTATTATTTATCTAGTGTGGTCGCCTATGTGTACAATGAAAAAGTGAAGAATTATTTTTTTTTTAATATCAGTTTAGTTGGCGTCATTATTCAGAGATTTTAAATATTTTTTTAATATTTTATTTCTCACCGAAGAAATCACATTTCTTCAGTAAATCCCATTGGGTCTCCTTAAAAGAGTAACAACAATAATACCAACAATAAAAATTTTAATAAGAATATCAATAAAACATATTTTAGTGTAATTATGGTACAGAGAACATGATAATGTTGACAATGAAATAAATAATGGTAATTTGGACTTTATAGTTTTTGCTTATGCCGTCTTTTATATTATTAATCTGTATACTTTTTCTGGCCATGAGGCAGTGCAGAAACCCCATTAAATTGTTAAGCTTGCTGCTACAGACAAAAATAACCATCAATGGAAAAAAGACAACAGTCAAGCCATGAAAGGATTATTAGAGTAAAATGGAAATGAAAGTTAATAAGAAGATAAAGTGACAAAAAGTATACTGGGAAGCAAATAGTGGACAAGAAATATTGCCCGTGATACTTGGGAACTTAAACTAGTTAAGAATTATAAATATTTTGTACATATGATTTTTCCATTCAATTCAAGATTACAGGCAAACATTTTGGAAACACAAATTTCTGGACTTATACAAATAATTAAACTTATTCCTGTTTTTTTTTTTTTTTTTTTTTTTTTTTTTTTTTTTTTTTTTTTTTTTTTTGCTCCTGACAGTTGATGCGAAGCAGATACCCAGGAAGCCATTAGGTGAAACGTGAATAATTACCCGCATCAGAGAAAAATTCTTGAACCATCACATTATAATAGTACTAATTTACAATGTCGTAACTACATTAGCTTTGCGTTTAGTACACATGGTGCTGTATATCATTATTCCTGTCAGACTGGGTAGTGTACATGTTAGCACAATAACCCAACCAGCGGCGGTAGGTATTGAAAAGCACACCAGAAAACAAAGTACGCATTGTCAGTGAAAATGTTGGTTTACAGTACTACTACACACGATAATGTCACCGAGAAGTACAATAATTGGAAGTCATAAGTTGATTTGTTAAATTACATTAAATTTTCAGGGACGAGTCCGTGATAATATCATCCTCTCAGTCTTAGTTTAATTTTTTCCTGATTTTGTGCCGGCTATGTCTGTCCGTCCGCACTTTTTCTGTCCGCCCTCAGATCTTAAAAACTACTAGAGGGCTGCAAATTGGTATGTTGATCATCCACCCTCCAATCATCAAACATACCAAATTGAAGCCCTCTTGCCTTAGTAGTTTTTATTTTATTTAAGGTTAAATTTAGCCATAATCGTGCTTCTGGCAACGATATAGGACAGGTCACCACCAGGCTGTGGTTAAAGTTTCATGGGCCGCGGCTCATGCAGCATCATGCCGAGACCACCGAAAGATAGATCTATTTTCGGTGGCCTTGATTATACGCTGCTCAGAAAACTCGATTGCGCCGAAGAAACTTAGGCTCATTTTTTACTTGTTAATATGGTTATCAGAAAATGGTAATAAACTTTCTGTCATCAGTAATATAAGCGTCAGTTTTTAGTTTTTTATACATATTTATATTGTATATATTTTCTTAATTGTAGGTTACCTTTGTCTAAGTAAACTTCGTTTTGTTTTGAGCGTTACATTATTTGAAATTGTCTTTGTATGTGCCAAATACTCTTGTCCTGTGTTTATGCTCAGTCATTTATGCAAATAAGAATTTCATATGTATCACTCACAGTCTGTTTAGAAACGAATACATTTATCAGTGCCGTCAGTGCACCTCATGCTGTGCACTGTAGGCATTACTTAAGGTTCTTTGCAGCGTGCCTTCGGTCCCTAGCTGCAACCCCTTTCGTTCCTTTTACTGTACCTCCTTTTATATTCTCTTTCTTCCATCTTACTTTCCACCCTCTCCTAACAATTGATTCATAGTGCAACTGCTTTGAGGTTTTCCTCCTGTTACACCTTTCAAACCTTTTACCGTCAGTTTCCGTTTCAGCGCTGAAGGACCTCATAGATACCAATGCTTGGCCTTTGGCCTAAATTCTATATTCACTTCAATTCTGTGAAATGCACTATTCCCGAGTATAACGACGTAAAGGCCATAAGTAATGACCGATTTACTCATTATCTTCCAGTAAGTTAAAAAAAATATTTGAATGATTGTAACCCATACCCCAATTGCAGTTGTAGTTAGATATGTAATTACATTGCGGTCATATAGATACTTTGCCAATCCTATATTTAAACAGGTTGCTAATCATCCATTTGAAGAAGTTACCAATCACATTTAAATAAAATCTTATTTTTTTATTCATTGCAAATCCAATATATTTAGATACATTGGTAATCTCTTAAGTGCGTCACCAATGTCAGGTATGAATATGTCTGTAATATTTTATTGAGATACTTTGCCATTCTCGGATTTATACGTTCTCAGTCCTGTATTTTAATATGAGAGAGAGAGCGATAAATACGTTCTCAGTATCGTATTTTAATATATGAGAGAGAGAGATAAATAAGTTCTCAGTCTCGTATCTTAATATATATGAGAGAGAGAGAGAGAGAGAGAGAGAGAGAGAGAGAGATACGTTCTCAGTTTAATATGAGAGAGAGAGAGAGATAAATACGTTCTCAGTCTCGTATTTTAATATATGAGAGAGAGAGAGATAAATGCGTTCTCAGTCTCGTATTTTAATATGAGAGAGAGAGAGAGAGAGAGAGAGAGAGAGAGAGAGAGAGAGAGAGAGAGAGAGAGAGATAAATACGTTGTCAGTCTCGTATTTTAATATGAGAGAGAGAGAGAGATAAATACGTTCTCAGACTCGTATTTTAATACGAGAGAGAGAGAGAGAGAGAGAGAGAGAGAGAGAGAGAGAGAGAGAGAGAGAGAGAGAGAGATAAATACGTTCGAAGTCTCGTATTGTAATATAAGAGAGAGAGAGAGATAAATACGTTCTAAGTCTCGTATTGTAATATGAGAGAGAGATAGCGTTACCTAGATATCAAGAAATGCAGAGAGGGGAAAAAATGTAATTCGCTGACTCACAAAAAGTTAAGTATATCTTAGTTTAACCAGACCACTGAGCTGACTCACAGTCCCCGTAGGGGTTAGTGCCGTCAGTACACCTCACGTGGTGCACTGTAGGCATTACTTAAGGGTCTTTGCAGCGTCCCTTCGGCCCTTCGCTCGTTCTTCGAACTGACTCTCCACCCTCTCTAACAATTGTTTCATAGCGCAGCTACGAGGTTTTCCCCCTGCTGTACCTTTCCAACCTTTACTCTCAATTTTCCTTTCATCGCTGAATGACCTCATAGGTCCCAGCGCGTGGCCTTGGGCCTAAATTCTATATTCTATTCTATTCTCACAGTGATAATTCTATTTTGCAATCAAAGGATGCGCAACTCGCTGTTGTTGAGAGAGAGAGAGAGAGAGAGAGAGAGAGAGAGAGAGAGAGAGAGAGAGAGAGAGAGAGAGAGAGAACGTTACCTAGATATCAAGAAACCCGGAGAGAGGGGAAAAATGCAATTCGCTGACTCACAGAGATAATTTTATTTTGCGATCAAAGGATGCGCAACTCGCCGTGGTTGACCCCGTGCAATGCAGAGAAAGGTCAGCAACTAACTAACTATCGATTGATTCGTTACTGTAACACTGGTACTTTTTTTTTTTTTTTTTTTTTTTTTTTAATCACTGGAGGTAAACCACTTTTGCCTCTTACTCACAAGAAAGGAATGCGTTTGCAGCTGTGTTATCTGGTAGTTTTGCAACGGCGTGAATGATTTGAGGCTTGGATTTTCAGAGATTTTGTGCATTCATAATAATTATATTTTGCTTCATATAAAAGGAGATTTATGTGGTCTTTCGTGTAAATTATTT
>NC_089794.1:34478197-34498197 GCF_040412425.1 Macrobrachium rosenbergii | reverse complement strand
GTAAATTCTTAGTTAATTGTGCTCTTTTATAGGCTTCGAACTTTTTTTTTTTATTTCTCGGTTGAGTTTTTCCTGTATTTTTAGTTTTCTGTAAAAGAAAACTATTGTGCCGGCTTTGTCTGTCCGTCCGCACTTTTTCTGTCCGCCCTCAGATCTTAAAACTACTGGAGCTAGAGGGCTGCAAATTATTAAGTTGATCATCCACCCTCCAATCATCAAACATACTAAATTGCAGCCTTCTAGCCTCAATAGTTTTTATTTTATTTAAGGTTAAATTAGGCATAATCGTGCTTCTGGCAACGATATAGGATAGGCCACCACCGAGCCGTGGTTAAAGTTTCATGGGTTGCGGCTCATACAGCATTATACGGAGACCACCTAAAGATAGATCTATTTTCGGTGGCCTTGATTATACGCTGTAGCGGCTGTAGAGAAAACTCGATTGCGCCGAAGAAACTTCGTCGCATTTTTTACTTATGTTGATCCATGCAACATTTTTTTTTTTACTAGCCGTTTCGGGTGCATGATGAACCGAACGACATTGGATACTTAGTGGTTTTCAGACAGCTAGAATTCAAACCAGATGTACCAGTCAGCTTCTGAAGTCTTGCTATGCTTGTTTACAGGCTAGGCTGTTGCAGACATGTGCGTCTAAGCAATTACAGACAGGTTCCAGCAACAACTGTATGAAGTTTCTCGGTGATAAATTGTCGTTAATGATTGTAGGCAGATGCAAGTAGTTGCAAGCGGTTGCTAATGGTTGTATGTAGATGCAGACAGTTGTAAGTGGTTTCTAATGGTTGTAGGCAGTCGCAGGAGTATTTACAAACGACACATTGACACTTACGGGTTTAATCATTCTGTTTGTTGTTTTTGAAGTAGAATTTTTTTGGCGCCTTGTCCATCATATTTGCACTCTATCTAAGTGGTTGGTGGTTATACTGGCAAACCTGCTTTTATGCACCTTTGTTGAAATTTTCGCATTCAAGTGTTATAATTAGACAGTTTCTGTTTTTGTAATGCGTGTTATTTACACCAACAATTTTTTAAATTTTCTCTCTCCTCCCGTTTTCCTTTATTCTTTAATTTTTTCTCTTTTCTGGTGCGTGTTCATCGCTTTCCAAGGTTCAGGAATTTTGTTATCTCTTTTTTTTTCAGTCTTAAGGTGGATAAAAGCATGGAATCGCCTGCCCCCGTCGGCCTTTGCAAAAATAAAAAAAAAAATATGCAAAACTAAAACACTGTGGTCTTTGTAGCGTTTCCGTCCGTTTCCGCTTCCAATCAAATCCATTTCTTCTTTTCTCTCTTTCTTTGTCTTCCTTGTTTTCCCGTTTGCCTTTCAGCCAGCAATTATCCGTCGCTCCAGACGACATAGGAAGCACCGAACAACAACACCACCATAGGAAACCGGGGCTCATTTTTCGGCTCTCGAGTGCACACCCACGGGTCCTCTGTTCTCACCTTCGGGGACACCACTGGGAGATGGAGTGACACAAGGGAGTCACTGCTCTCCTCCACTTCCATCGAGAGCGACGAGGGGTCAGGTTCGGTACTGTCGAATGATTTTCGTTTTAGTTATAGTGTTTTGTCTGGTGTCACAACTACCAGGGTTGTCCCGCTGAACATGAATTAATGGTTTATTTAGCCTGAATGGTTATACTGAATACTAAAATACAAAATATGAATGCTTTTCCGCCATTTACTTATGAGATGAATTTTTAAGGTTCAAATTTTACTCCAGATGCCTAGTACAACTAAGGGTCGGTTTCATACATTTACATTTTTCCCTTAGTATTATTGCTAGTTAAGGTTATTTCACTTCGGGGACATATATGAGCTTACAGTGTAAACAGATGCAAAGTAATAATTGTATAATGATATTATAATGATAGAAGACAGGTAAAATGTCTAAATTGATCATTTATTTCAGACACCTGTAATTCATTACAAGCAAACAGTTCTGCAGCCATTTTCCCGATTTAAACTACTTTGCAGTAGGAATAATGATAAATATAAAAAATTATTACTTACAAGATTAAAATAAAACTATGCAAAGAAGTAATGATAACGATATTTTACAACAAAAACGTGCAAAAATGCTTTTGAATATATATATATATATATATATATATATATATATATATATATATATATATATATATATATATATATACATATATATACAGTATATATGTGTATATGTTTTTATTCAAGACTTTGATGAAACAATTGGCAACCCCAGATTCATAGTGAGAAGTACATCCTTTCCTCTCCTTTGTTTGAGAGTGATCCATTCTCGAGAGAGAAAGAAATTAGTCACGGGTTCTTTGAGCGTTAAGTTTTCCCATTCGGAAAGAGTAGAGAGAGAGAGAGAGAGAGAGAGAGAGAGAGAGAGAGAGAGAGAGAGAAGTAAGTTTGAATTCATTGCAGTGAAACAAAGACTTAATCGGTTCCTTATGAAGAAAGTTTGAGAGACTTCAAGGGATTATTTTACTGAAATATTAAAAAAAAAAGTGGTAATGAAAGTAATACAAAGGCCCTTGGGCCACTCAGCCCACCTGAGTCTCCTTATGGTACTTGAACGTTTATGATAAGATTTTGTCTCTGTTTTCCTGAATGAATATTTGGATTCTTATTGTAACCCTTCCCCTCCTCCCCCATTCGGCTCTTTGTTCATATTTTGAATATTTGGGATCTACTTTACACAACGTAGGGATAAATGCACAATTAGTGACCCCCCCCTTTTTCACTATTTCCAAATTATTTCCCCTTGAAAAGACGATACCCAACTGTATTTGAACATACAGGAATTCCCTTTATCTCGTTGAAATTGTCGTTCTGGATAAGTCGAAAATTTGAACATTTTACGCTAGATATACATACATACATACATACATACATACAGATGCCGGACGAAGTATGTTCAAAAAAGCCACCATCTTGAGGTTTTAGCTTAGGTGAATCAGAATGAGAAACAGACTGACAAATTCATTGAGAAAAATAAATAGATAAAGAGCTGTGAGGTGATTTTAGCAAGTTCATTGGAGAGAGAGAGAGAGAGAGAGAGAGAGAGAGAGAGAGAGAGAGAGAGAGAGAGAGAGAGAGAGGAGAACTCACGTAAACCTTGCCCCTCGATAAACAAGTTTTCCGAAAATTTCCCTTGGCGACTTTCCCCTCCCCTCCCCTCCCCCTCCCCTCCCCTTCCTGTATTTCACACTGGGTACCCTTGTTTTCGTTTTGCCCCGCAGCCTTTCTCCAGCATCCCCGAGTCTTTCCCAGTGGGAGCTAAGATAACTTCCTCTTTCTCTTGAGCATCTTGGGTATCCTTTGAAACTCCTGTCTCAGTACCATTCCTTCGGTAATAATAATAATAATAATAATAATAATAATAATAATAATAATAATAATAATAATAATAATGGAGAAATTTAATTTCTCATTGCTTTATAATATTTTATTGTCTACTTATATCTTGCCTAATTATTATACTAATAGTAATTTTTCTCGTTAAGTATATTAGAATTATTACAGACTTTTTATTGATAAGAGCTTAATAAGCTCTTAAAACTCTTGTGTAACTCTTTAATATATAAAAAAAATTACTGTAGATTCTATTCTTTGTACCATTTCTTATGGTATTATGAGAAGTCAGTTATAATAAAAAAAAAAACAGTCTTTATTCCAATTCTGGTCCGTAAGCAGATGCAGAATATATGTAAAATCATAATCTGTATGTAATGAAACGCAATCTGTATCCATATATTTTTCTGCGTACTGGTACATTTTCATAGTAATAATAGTTATAACATTTACAATGCCTTAGAATCATTGCCAGCAATAGATTCAAGTAATCTCAAGTTGATTACCCCTTTTTTTCTAAATGTTATGATGAGATTATTCTTTCTTTTTTTTCACCGATTGTTTCTCTTTCTCTCTCTTCGTCTCTTCATCGGGAATCAGTTAAAACTCCTCTCTCTCTCTCTCTCTCTCTCTCTCTCTCTCTCTCTCTCTCTCTCTCTCTCTCTCTCCATAAAATCAGTCCGTCTCGATTTCTTTGTAAGTTGTTCTTGTCTCTTGACTAACCACCAACCAGCACTCTCTCTCTCTCTCTCTCTCTCTCTCTCTCTCTCTCTCTCTCTCTCTCTCTCTCTCTATAAAATCAGTCCGTCTCGATTTCTTTGTAAGTTGTTCTGTGGTGTCTCTTTGACTAACCACCAAGTAAACAGCCTAGGCACTCTCTCAGTAAACAAGCTCACCAGATTGCCATTTGTGGTTTATTCAGAATAAAATCAGTCTGCCATTTTTTGTAAGGCTTTTTTTGTTCTTGTTTCTTGACTCGAAACCACCAACCTCTCTCTCTCTCTCTCTCTCTCTCTCTCTCTCTCTCTCTCTCTCTCTCTCTCTCCATGTCCTTCTTTCCCCAAAGCTGCCACCCACCAACCTGTGGTGTCTCTTTCCCCTTCCCAGAAGTAAACAGAAGGCCTAGGCACCGCACAGTAAACAAGCTCACCAGATTGCCATTTGTGGTTTATTCAGAATGCGAAAAAGAGCTGCCAAGTTTTGGTAGGCTTTTTTTTTGTAGTTATTTCGTATTTCGAAATTAATCCTCTCTCTCTCTCTCTCTCTCTCTCTCTCTCTCAACTGTTATATTTCTGTTTTGCTTTTGTTATAAATTAGTGTTTTGCTTTTCATCCCATTTATGGGGAGAACTGTTAATTTCTGTTTTGTTTTTTTCATGAATCATTATTGTTTTCATGAATCATCCCATTTCTCTCTCTCTCTCTCTCTCTCTCTCTCTCTCTCTCTCTCTCTCTCTCTCTCCAGTTATCGTATTTCTGTTTTGCTCCCCATTTCTATTTTTTTCTAATTCTCGCGAGATTTTGTTTAAAAATTTCGATTTTTTTCATCCTATTACTCATAAATTTTGATACTTCTGTATTCATGAGTTAAGTAGTCTCTCTCTCTCTCTCTCTCTCTCTCTCTCTCTCTCTCTCTCTCTCTCTCTCTCTCTCTCTCTCATAAACACATGAAAACTGTCTCCTCTCCAATGAGAGATACTGGGACATGACTGTTATTACAAGTGTCGTAATTACCGGTGTCATCTTTTCACTCGGGCCTTTCTTTGCAAGAAAAGTCTTGCTAATTCATCACGAGGAGATTAGATGGTTGAAAATGGACCGTTTCATTATGGCTCACTGTTTTGCCCTAGTTGGGAGATTGCAAAGTCAGCGTATAATTGTATTTTCGTTGATTTATCTCGATTTAATGAAAGTTTTTTGTAGGGTAATTCTGGTGTGTAACTTTGTAGGTTTGGCTTTATTTCTGAATGTTTGAAGTACGTACAGAAATACATGCGTATGTATCACTATAAGTCCACGTGGACTTAGTGATATTCTCAAGCACGCGTTCCTCCGCGCTGCATTGGATGCATATGTATGCATAACTGAATCACGAAGATATGGAACTTGATGAATGTATAAATAAAAGCAAATACCACGGTCATTTTTGGTGGTCAGTCTCTTTCCCTGAATAATCTTTTAATTGATTCTTCCCTGCTTCCGAACTGTTGGGCCTAATCTTTTGTAAAACATCTCAGATATTCACCCGTGGTTTGGTAGGTCTGCTAATTCTTCAACTGTGTTGGATTCCAGGTACATTTCTTCCTTTATAATCCCCATCTGTCAATTATACAAGCTTTCTTGTAAACTTATTTTGATATTTCTATCAGTCTGCTAAGTAAAGGACAGTAAGTCGAAAGGCCTAGCAACCACTCTGTTGTTTCACTTTTTCCTTCGTGGTATTTGCCTTTACGCATCAATATATATATATCACGGTATATAAAATATATATATATATATATATATATATATATATATATATATATATATATATGATGAATAAAATGTAAGTATTTATTGAAAGGACTACTGTTACAATATTAAAAGTTGCTTTCTTACATCAAAGGCGTCCCTCGTCACACAACATTTTTAACCACATAATGGTTAAATTTCCTAAAATTAAAAAAAAAAACCCTACTTGGGTCATTCAACATATTGTTATGATTATGACAACTCTCTTATGTAATTAGGTGTCTTATTGTAACAAGAACTACCTAACATTAGACAAAGGAGAAGAAAGCAAACTGTTATTTTCATATTTGTATATATGCTTTATGTACATGAGAATAATGATCGAGATTAAGTTCTGAGAAGTTTTGTTGCAGATAAGTTGTATTTCTTCGCTGATACTCTAAATTGTTTTCAACCAAAAGATCTTGTTATCGGCTAAGGACTTCCAAAACTTCAGTATGAACGAAACATCTGTAAAAATAAAATCCAAGTGGATCTTTCTTGTTTGTCCGCCCCGGGTGGGGGCGGGGTAGGTAGGGGATCGGGAGGGTAGGGGATGCATGACACATCCACCCTCCTCCTGCAAACCTGTTTGTCCCCCCGGGCCCCAGGTAGGGGATCGGGAGGGTAGGGGATGCATGACACATCCACCCTGCACAACTGTGTGTCCGCCCCAGTGGGGACGGGGTAGGTAGGGGATTGGGAGGTTAGGGGAGACAAGACACATCCACCCTCCTCCTACAAACTTGTTTGTCCGCCCCGGGTGGGGGACGGGGTAGGTAGGGGATCAAGAGGGTAGGGAAAACATGACACATCCACCCTCTTCCTGCAAATCTGTTTGTCCTCCCCGGCCGGGGGTGGGGTAGGTAGGGGATCGGGAGGGTAAGGGAGACATGACACATCCACCCTCCTCCTGCAAACGTGTTTGTCCGCCCCGGGTGGGTGCGGGGTCGGTAGGGATCGGGAGGGTAGGGAAGACATGACGTGCAGTGCCGTGTTCCAGCCCTGGCCTCCTCAAACATGTTAAGAATAAACCCTTATGGAAGATAACCTCTAATCAAGGTAAATTCACTGAAAACTTTTGAACTTCATTCTTGAGTAAAAAGGTCTTAATTTGATATGTTTAATTAAAATGCTTAATAATGTATGTATTAGAGAAACATTTAGAGAATTGCTGAATAAAATTTGCGACTCTTTAAGACTCAAAACATTAACGAAAAATTTTGCTAGTATAAAAAACTTTCAAGATAGTTATCTTTAAAATTTCCACAGTTAAAAAAGATAGATATCTTTAAAATTTCCACTGTTAAAAATCTGTACAGCGAAAATTTCTAATTGAATGTCAAGAAAGGCTTTGATATCTTATTCTGTAGAACAGAATTTGATGTACTAACAAATATACATAATTTTAAAGAAAGATACTTAATTTTCTTTTTCATTTCTGAGCACAATACATTGGGACAATAATATTTTCAGATATTCACGTTAGGATAGAAATAAAATACATTTCAGTTAGATAAGATATAAATTAAGATATTTTCAAATTTTAGAAATATATTTGAAAAATAAAGTACTTAAAGTCGATTAAATTTTTAAAATTATTCTTAAAGTAAAAAATATTTAAAAAATAAAGGATTTAAAATCCAATGAATTATCGAAATCATTCTTAAGGTCTTCTATAATGTCAGTTATCTTGAAATTCATATTTGAATAACTTCTTGGAAGGTTTTCTAAAATTCTTTCAACTTTAAGAAAAAATTTGAAAGTTTTAACAGTAATGTTACCAAGCTCAGTTTCCAAGTAAATTATACCCAGCTTGGGTACTTGCTTTGACGGTACATGTACTAAAATGGAACGGTACCCAGCGCGGTCACAACCATTTTAAGAATGCCGTGGGGCATTATGCCATCTCCGTGATACCCATTTCGATGATGTCGAATTGAACGATACCAACCACTGAGGCACCGAACCCAGCTATACCCAACTTAGTAAATACCCATCTTGGTGACATCCAATTTAATAATACCCCACAGAAAATATCCAGTTGAGTGATATCCAAGTCATTCCTATTCACCGCCTGTTCCAATGAGTCATACCCATTGATACCCAACGCAGTGACATGCAGCTCATTGATACCCACCAGCGCGCCGCTGTACAGATGCCTCAGAGAAGAGGAGCCATTTAATCACATTTGGTAGGCGCCACAAAGCCCCGTGGCGGACATGCCCTTTCATCTTACTGTATTCACCGAGGTGCCAGCGTTGCGTGTATAGAATAAACAGGATTAAATGGGTGCCTTCAGGAATGCTAATGAGAGAGAGAGAGAGAGAGAGAGAGAGAGAGAGAGGTGGGTTGCAGTCATATGCACTGGGGATACCAGAGAAAGAGAGAGAGAGAGAGAGAGCAGGGATAGAGAGAGAGAGAGAGAGAGAGAGAGAGAGAGAGAGAGAGAGAGAGAGAATTACAATCTGTACTGGGTACCAACATGTATGTGAGAGAGAGAGAGGTGGGTTGCAGTCTTATGCACAGGAGATAGTAAAAATTTATTGAGAGAGAGAGAGAGAGGTGGGTTGCACTTTTATGCACTGGGATACCAACATATATGGGGGAGAGAGAGAGAGAGAGAGAGAGAGAGAGAGAGAGAGAGAGAGAGAGAGAGAGGTGGGTTGCAGTCTTATGCACTGGGGTACCAACATATATGGTAAAGAGAGAGAGAGAGATAGAGAGGTGGGTTGCACTCTTATGCACCGGGATACCAACATATATTGGGGGGAGAAAGAGAGATGGGTTGCAGTCTTATGCACTGGGATACCAACATATATATGAGAGAGACAGAGAGAGAGAGAGAGAGAGAGAGGTGGGGGGAATCGGTACCTTTATGATATGCCCCAATTGAAGGGCGGCGTGTGTCGGGCATACCTCTGTCATGTTGTGCATGTTCCTGCTGTGTTTTCAACACCGCTTGATTTAGTTTCTCTTTTTGAGTCTCATATTGCCGCCGATGATGTTGCCCTCGTTATCATACTTATTACCAGGTAGTAATGCAGTAAAGTGACTGCTTCCCAATGTGAATCCAATTCTATGACGTTAGCTAACAGTCACTGTTCAGTATATGATTTCATCTAAGTGTAATTCGTATTTTTGGACTACCGTGTCTGCCTTGGGTATTTGTACATGGCCTTGAGCTATAATAATAATAATAATAATAATAATAATAATAATAATAATAATAATAATAATAATAATAATGATAATAATAATTATTATTATTATTATTATTATTATTATTATTATTATGATTATTATTATTTTTATTACTATTAAAATATAATAATAATAATAATAATAATAATAATAATAATAATAATAATAATAAAATAATAATAATAATAATAATGCATGAGACTTATGAAGAAGGCAAAATGTAGGTCTGCAAATAAAGAGAACGAAAAAATTATTCGAAAGAAATGGGAAAATCGGCACCAAAACTCGCTCTGTATTTAATGCACAAATATCTAAAACACACTAAGATCCATGGCCCCATTGAAAACGCACTTCTTCTCCTAAGTATTATGTTTAATAGCAAAACCCCCTCAAATACCGCGCGTAACTCTAGACATACGGCTAAAACACTTGCATAAATGAAAATGTATGCCCCCGCAGGTGGTTAGTGCCGTCAGTGCACTTCATGCGGTGCACTGTAAGCATTACTTAAGGGTCTTTGCAGCGTTCCTTCGGCCCCTAGTTGCAACTACTTTCATTCCTTTTACTGTACCTCTGTTCACATCCTCTTTCTTCTGTCTTCCTTTCCAACCCCTCCTGACAATTGAATCATAGTGCAACTGCGAGGTTTTCCTCCTGTTACACCTTTCAAACCTTTCTACTGTCCATTTTCCTTTTGGACTGAATGACCTCATAGGTCCCAGCGCTCAGCCTTTGGCCTAAATCCTATATTCTACCTATCTGTTTACCTAAAACGTATGCAACTAAGACACACACAACCTAAAATGCACCCTATTGTAAATCCAGTACGTTGGAAACCCACTTATGGCTTCCGCAAAACACGTCGCATTAAAAACGCACTTTGATAACACTCCAGTCACAGCGCGCGTAGTATTTGAAATAATCTGCGAAAACACAGAAGTGTTAACCCTCTTTGGAATAGCATATACCGCCCGTAAAACGTACCGCAAATATAGCAAATCCTACTAATAGACGCACCGCTTTCCAAACACCGCCCGAGATCATTCAGATTTTCAACTCCCTTCCTTAAAATACACACAGTCGCGATGCAAGGTGAATGCTGTGTATTGTATAGTTATTGATCATAAAGGTGGCGTTATACCAGCCCGGGATTTGCCTCTGAAGGGACCCGTAATGTCGATTATGTGGGTCCTGATTAAAAGGATAATTAGTAAAAAAAGAGTCGTAGACTAGAAAGATTTACAACTGGTTAAATTGTGGGCGTTGTCTTTAAGTGATATATTCATCAAAGTGTCGAGTGTAATCTCCAACGATAAGAATATCAGGACTAGTTACTATTTAATTTTAAAGACTAGTGGAACGGCATCTAAATCCTATAATCTGTTGCATTGGTTGTAATTTTAGGCATGTAATTGCCATTGTGCTAAAGAGAGAGAGAGAGAGAGAAAGAGAGAAGAGAAGAGACAAAATATTGAAAGAGAAAACAGCATAATATTGAAAGCCGGAACCTCAACCACAAATATATATATGAGAGAAAGGTCTGATTTAAAACACTTGGTCCTTGAACTCTCTGAATATTCATGGCTATTTAAATAGGATGAGACGGGCAACAGAAGGTTTCGTTTCCTAAAGTAAAATTCCCACGACCCACTGCACAAGACTGTCGCAGATTCTCTCTTCGTGGCCTTGGGTCGTCCCTGGATGACCCGGTGTCGACTCGCTTGTGAACATGGACCGAAACCTCTCTTCACCTGCTCTGACCTCTGGTGCCCTTAGGTGTCTGTTAGTGATGACAGAGCTGTTTGAAATGATAAACATCCGTTTCCAACAGTATCTCTGAAGAGGCCTTTATAGATTGGTTTAATTAGGTATGTATTACTGTTTCTTCAGGCAGGATTCTTAAATCTGCAATAAATGGAGTTTTCTGTGTTCATGAAGATTTTCCAGACTTCTCAAATTTTCTTTTGCTTAAGGACATCTCTGCCTATTTTCTCTCTCTCTCTCTCTCTCTCTCTCTCTCTATATATATATATATATATATATATATATATATATATATATATATATATATATATATATAGTCTTTTTCTATAAAACTAGTGACATTATCTTGATAATTTTGTCTTTCTTGTCTTACAATTGCTTTACTCAATATTGGCTGCTTCACCTGTCTCACTCTGTGCTTGGCTGATTTCTCAGTGTTCTTTTGCTTGCGTGAAATACCATCATGATATCCTAAGGGCTCCGACTTCAAACTCTGCTCCCACTCCTTTATCCTCTTACATCCTTCTGCTTAATCACTCCTACTCGGACCTTTCATCTCACCCCAACTAGCCTAGTTACTCTAACTAGTCTAGTTACTTTAACCCCTCTGTCCAGTCACTGACGCCACTACCAATTCGTGGTCACTTAACAAAACTCTCCAACCTGCGATATCCTATTAAGGTATTCAGAGCTAAATAATACTTGCAAAAATTAGGTAGGGTTATAAAATATACACTTGCCAACTTTCACCTTTATCCGATTCTTTGATAAAAGGTATTTGAAAAACCGTGTTTCATCGGCTCTGAGTCCCTTAGTAGCTCACTTTTTCCATAACCCAATTCTGCAGTACTTTCTCCAACACCACTATCCAGTCAACCTTCCTTTAAGCAGTTTCTTCCATTGCTCCATGCAGATCGGTCAGGAAAACTCTCGTCTTCATTCCTACTCCTTCATCCATTCACTCCAGTTCAGTCACTCTACTCCCACCCCAACTCCATTCCCACTTCTCTCTGTCTTCGTCAAGCCAATTGCTTGGGGATTATTGTGATTGCATTAAATCATGTTTAATGGCTGGTTTTGCGAAAGGGGTTTATTCTTGGCCTTCTCTTGAGAGAGAGAGAGAGAGAGAGAGAGAGAAAGAGATACCCGTTGGCTCATGAAGGAGCATGCAGGAGAGCTGGGCACCAAACACAAGGACTCCATTGACCCCTCCTCAAGAGGTCCTACAAGGACCTCCCTTTAGTTTAGGAGCTCTTGTCTTTTCGATTTCTCTTCCGTTATACTCTCCTCATTCTCCTCCACCTCCTCCTCCTCCTCAGGTAGGTCCTGGGTAGTGTTACTTATCATAGCTCCTTCCGGCCTTAGGAGCTGTCCTCGTATATTTTAGTTCTGACTTGTTCCGCCATTATTATTATTATTATTATTATTATTATTATTATTATTATTATTATTATTATTATTATTATTAACTTCTAATACCATAAGTACTACGGTGAAAATTAACTTTTGTCAAATTATATTGAAATTTATTACAACTGACTTCGAGAGAATTATTAATATTTTTAGTAAGAATAACACCAACATTTATATGGAACAGGCCTAAGCACAATTAACTTGCAAGACAAGAATTCACTGAACAGGCTGCCCACTTGTGAACAAAACATAGAAAGAATAAAAATATGCATTTTAATTAAGAAACAAAAATATATTTGCAGGAAAAACGATGCAAATCAGGAAAACTAAGCAACAATGCAATACACGCCTTTGTCATTGCGGTTAGCTTCCTGGCTTTCAGTGAATTTTGCTCGTCATTTTTCCTGTATTGTCTTATTTTTTCTTTATTTTCTATGTTTATTCACTTCCTTCTCCAGTGGCCTTTAAACGATTCTGTTCGTAAATGTTTTCTAAGATTGTTTTTGTTTTGCTTGTTTACGATTCATACATTCATTCTTTCATTCATTCGTGAACTTGCTTATACAAAGGTTAATTTTTTAGTTTTCCGTAAAAGAAAACTGTTTTGCCGGCTTTGTCTGTCCGTCCGTACTTTTTTCTGTCCATCCTCAGAGCTTAAAAACTACTGAGGCTAGAGGGCCGCAAATTGTTATGTTGATCATCCACCTTTCAATCATCAAACTTACCAAATTGCAGCCCTCTAGCCTCAATAGTTTTTATTTTATTTAAGGTTAAAGTTAGTCATAATCATGCTTCTGGCAACGATAGAGGATAGACCATCACCGGGCCGTTGTTAAAGTTTCATGGGCCGCGGCTCATACAGCACTACACCGAGACCACGGAAAGAGAGATCTATTTTCGGTGGCCTTGATTATACGCTGTAGCGGCTGTACAGAAAACTCGATTGCACCGTTTCTTCGGCGCATTTTTTTACTTTTTTAATAGATAAAACTCATCTTGATTCATAACACTTGTTGAGAAATATTTGGCTTATACCAATAAATGCAAGATGAATCCAGATGTCTCTCCCCATTTATTCTCTTGCCTCGTAGCGCAAGTGACAGTGCGTTCAGTTCGCAAATTGAACAACCAGCGTTCGATCCCTGAATCGAATGATATTGGTGCGTTGCTTAAAAATCCGGTAGGCCTCTGTTGGTTTAAACAATAAATTCTTTATCTGACCGTTAACCGATTGTTGTTGACCGCTGCTGGGCTGGAGAGAGAGAGAGAGAGAGGGGCGGGGAGAGAGAGAGAGAGAGAGAGAGAGAGAGAGAGAGAGAGAGGTGAGTAATCAGTACCCCGTCAAAATGTATATCATTATATTCTTGTAAACAGGAAGCGATTGACGAAGTAATCCCCACCCCACCATTCATAAGTATCTCTCTCTCTCTCTCTCAAGAAGAAGAAGAAGAAAAAAGGAGAAGAAGAAGGATACATAAACTTTGGAAATACGTGGAGTCTCTCTCTCTCTCTCTCTCTCTCTCTCTCTCTCTGAGAGAGAGAGAGAGAGGGAGAAGAAGAAGAAGAAAGAAAAGAAGTATATATGAATTGCAGAAAATACTTTGAAAATCTCTCTCTCTCTCTCTCTCTCTCTCTCTCTCTCTCTCTCTCTCTCTCTCTCTCTCTCAGAAGAAGAAGAAAATGAATTGCAGGAAATACTTTGAAAATATCTCTCTCTCTCTCTCTCTCTCTCTCTCTCTCTCTCTCTCTCTCTCTCTCTCTGAAGAAATTCCTCAGGATCTAAGTTTTAATTTCAGACCAGACGATGCATTTCTGTCTCACTCTCTTCAAACGGTATGTTGATTTACTCTTCAGTCCTTCTTTCACCCACGGAACGATGATTGATGGAGCGCAAAGAAAAACAGTCATTATCCTGATCGATAACCCTTGCAACAGCCATAACAGAACCGCGATTGTTTACCGCCAAAGGTAGTTAGTTATTTCGAAGCCTTCGTTTAGAGGGGACTCTCATCCCTCCAGCCGTTCGTGTCTTGCTCTCGTGAATCGCTTAGCGTGTTCATGTATTACAATTAGGTTTGTCAGGGAAAGAACTAGAATTGTAAGTTTATCGTTTAATGATTTTTATTGTTCGTGAAAAATTTTTTCGTGTAAAATGTTTTTCCCATTTTTTTGGGTTGGGGTGTAGGGGGGCCGGCTTTAATTATTATTTTCGTTATTTTGTCTGTACATGCTGCCTTCCGTTTTGTAAGCTCTAAGTTCCGTTATTCCATGCAGGGTTTTATAAGATATAAAGATGTCCATGATAATTGAGAGAGAGAGAGAGAGAGAGAGAGAGAGAGAGAGAGAGAGAGAGAGAGAGAGAGAGAGAGTGGCATTGACCAGTATAATAATTAAAGAATTAGAGTAGAAGAAGAAGAAGAAGAGAGAGAGAGAGAGAGAGAGAGAAGAGAGAGAGAGAGAGAGAGAGAGATATCAAGAGAGATCCTATGTATTATTATTATTATTATTATCCATTAGATTATTATTATTATTATTATTATTATTATTATTAAAACAACAACTGCGAAAAACACACTTTCAAATTTGCAGTAGACATAATTATTATTCATCGACAAACCCCAGAACCTCCTCTTTTAGCCAGTTGAAGCAGACACGGTTTAAACACTGACAGATACGCGGTTGACCATCTCCAGGGCATAGGGCATGAAACCCTTCATTACTTGACCGCATTTCGAGGGTTGTGGGATGCCCCTGTCAGCTCCGGAGGAAGTTCCCATAAAGCCAAAAGGAAAAGTGTATTGGAACCTTATACCTAAATTGAAGTTTTTTTTTTTCTTTTTGGCGACGAAAGATGCTAAGAGCTCTGAATAATGATAATGATTATAATATAATTTTTTTAATGAGTGATATCTCCTCTTTCTGTATTTCCTTTTGCTTCCTCTTACTTCTTCCTGATGGACACCATATTCTTTGGAAGCTTGAATTTCAAATCAGTGGTCCCTGTGGGCTTGCTCCATTTGAATAGGGTTCATCTTCTGAATAATAATAATAATAATAATAGCACAAGACTGTTTCCTTTCAGTGTCATATACAAATACAGAATGACGTCATAACAGAAGCAAAATAATTCAATGAAAAGGTGAGAGTAATGGCGTACTTTGGGAGCAATGTGTATCTTACAGTTAGGACATTTGTGGACTCCTTTATTTTATATCTTTTAGCAGTGCCTGAGTCTTCTCCAAAAATGCTTCTCAGTTGGTCTTTGTGTGGGGTGGACAGACTGTGAATGTAGATGTTAGTGTCTAAAATTATATGGATGTTTTATACTAAAAATAGTCTTATACGTAAATACAGTTACATATTCATATATATATATATATATATATATATATATATATATATATATATATATATATATATATATATATATATATATATATATATACACACACATATATATATATATATATATATATATATATATATATATATATATATATATATATATATGAAACACAATTAAGAACGAAACCAAATTAATAACTATCTTGTATAAATTCATCATTCCTATGTTCAAATTATTATATCAGGAAAATTTCCAATGGAAAAACTTGGTTCACTAACAATACCCCTTGTCAGTCTACTCTGACGAAATCTTTTAAGAGGCAAAAATGGTAGGTTACATTATAACATACAAAATATATCAACAGCACTTACGCTTAATTATTAAAAACATGTGAAGCGTTACTGTTTGCAATGTCAGGTAAAGAACCTGAATATATATATATATATATATATATATATATATATATATATATATATATATATATATATATATATATATATATATATATATATATGTGTGTGTATATATTCATATAATATATATATATGTGTGTGTTGCTGTGTGTGGTTCTTAGCCAGTAAAATAAGTCTAATCCTTCGGGCCAGAAAGAGAACTGTTAATCAGCTCAGTGGTCTGGTAAAACTAAGGTATACTTATTTTTTGTAAGAGAGAGAGAGAACTGTTTGAAATAATATGATAGAACACATTTTAAAAGAACGCTCACGTTTGTTATTCTATTCTAGAGGCATGCAGAATTTTCGAGGAACTCCGTAGCGTTCATTTTCCTGCCTGATCCCCGTAGAGTGAAAATTGTGATCCAAGGCCTTGAGATTTAATTAAGGGAGATAATGAACGCGTGCAAACTGATACCAAGCACGTCATTATCGGACTTTCAGTGGATATTATTAAACAAAACCGACTACGAATATGTCGTTACATTCGATGTTATTCACAGACAGATTCGAGACATTTCGTCTCCTCTACAGTTTGCGCAATTTAATACCAAGTTCCTGCATGTAGGTGAATTAAACTGGAGAATGAATCATTCCTCTCTCTCTCTCTCTCTCTCTCTCTCTCTCTCTCTCTCTCTCTCTCTCTCTCTCTCTCTCTCTCTCTTCTGGAAAATGTAAGGTTGACAGAATTAACATAGCTTTGTGTTCAAGGCTGGTCCAAACTATATACGATCATTTTACAATAAAAGAGAATATTGAGAGGGCCTACCGTTCATAAGTTATTTTCTCTCTCTCTCTCTCTCTCTCTCTCTCTCTCTCTCTCTCTCTCTCTCTCTCTCTCTGACAGGCTGCCCCATGTTACCCCCTTTATTTATGCCTGATCTCTCTCTCTCTCTCTCTCTCTCTCTCTCTCTCTCTCTCTCTCTCTCTCTCTCTGCCAGGCTGCCCCATGTTACCCCTTTATTTATGCCCTGATCTCTCTCTCTCTCTCTCTCTCTCTCTCTCTCTCTCTCTCTCTCTCTCTCTCTCTCATAGGCTGCCCATGTTACCCTTTGTTTTGTTTATGCCTTGATCTCTCTCTCTCTCTCTCTCTCTCTCATAGGCTGCCCATGTAACCCTTTGTTTATGCCCTGATCTCTCTCTCTCTCTCTCTCTCTCTCTCTCTCTCTCTCTCTCTCTCTCTCTCTCTCTCTCATAGGCTGCCCATGTTATCCTTTGTTTATGCCTCTCTCTCTCTCTCTCTCTCTCTCTCTCTCTGTGTATTTGTATGTGTGTGTGTGTCAGGCTGCCCTTGTTACCCCTTTATTAATGCCCTGACCTAGATCCCAGGGACACTTTGAGGTCTGCTTGATGTAGAATGATAAACGATGACTGCTCCGCATCTGCTTCGCCTCTGCAGTGACCACTTAATGTTATGTATGAGGGCACCTTTGGCCCGCCCGGAGGCATATGGAATATTTTAATCGGAACAGAAGCTCTGAGTACCCTATCCCCCCCCCACCCCTCCTGTCTCTCTGTTTGCGCACAGAGTCGTTCTGGTTTGTGATGTTTTTTCTTTTTTTATTTTTTAATTAAATGTTGGTGTTGTATCATCACCAGCTTGATCATTATAAATGGTGATAACAAGCATTGATAATAGTGTTAGTATTAGTAATATTGCATTATTATTATTATTATTATTATTATTATTATTATTATTATTATTATTATTATGAAAAAGTATCGTCCTTATAATTATTTATTTGATAACAGCAACAGCTATTATTTTTTCATTGTTGTTATTGTAATGTAGTAACAGAGACGTTTCATGTACCGTCCAAAAGTATAGACCAGATACATTCGTTCTGTACTCTTATATAGGCCGGTGATGAGGATGAGAGAGTCTGTCCCCATATTGGACGACGGCAAGTCTAAATGTGGAGTTAATTAACCAGAGACTCTTGATGCTACGCAGTTACTTGCAGGAAAGTATAGTGATTCATATTTTTAGTTTCCTGTAAAAGAAAACTTTTGTGCCGGCTTTGGTTTGTCCGTCCGCACTTTATTCTATTTGCACTTTTTTCTGTCTGCCCTCAGATCTTAAAAACTACTGAGGCTAGAAGGCTGCAAATTGCTATGTTGATCATCCACCCTCCAGTCATCAAAGATACCAAATTGCAGCCCACTAACCTCAGTAGTTTTGGTTTTATTTAAGGTTAAAGTTAGCCACAATCGCGTTCCGTGGTTAAAGTTTCATGTACCACGGCTCATACAGCATTATACAGAGACCACCGAAAGATAGCTCTATTTTCGGTGGCCTTGATTATACGCTGTAGCTGCTGTACAGAAAACTCGATTGCGCCAAAGAAACTTCGCCTCATTTTTACTCGCTATTAATGATAACTGCGTTAATGTACTTTCATTATCTTTACGAATGTAAGTAGCAGAATTATTCTTATTTACTGCACCTGTTATTTATCCTACATTGGTTTTACGTATGACTTATGCTGTACATACTAATTCCTTGCGAAAATAATCTCGTTCGGGGATATCATGTGTCGTAAACCCGGGCATGTTGTTCCCATTTTTATAGTTTGTATTAATCATTATAATTTATAGCTGCTTTGGTCCGGACGGGCGTTCGTGATGGATGTTTATTTATGCAGAGAGAGAGAGAGAGAGAGAGAGTCATATATCAGAACAGAGTGCTTGTACACGCAGTTGAATTCTGTCTCTATGAGTGAAACAGCGAAAGTGTTTCTGGAAGTAAATGAATTATCTTCATGGAGAGATATTCTCTTTAATTCTATTCATCTCTTTCCTTACTTCAGGAGAGAGTGCCTTTGTAAGTAAAAAGCACTCTATTGAGAGTGAGAAAGTGAGTTTCTCTGCACAAGAGAACTCGCTGTATTGAGAGAATTCTCTTCTTCAGGTAAACGTAATGCTTCCTCAGGAGAAAGAGATTGTGAGAGTGTGTATGTCCCTTCCTAAAACTAAACTCATTCCATACCTTCCAGCAAGTGTTCTTGCTTCTAGTCGTTTTGGGTCTCAGCCGGGCAGCATAGATGAGCTATATAGTGTACTCTGCTAACACTGACCAGAATTGCATATCGAAGTGGATACGCTCACACCGAAAGCCTAGGAATCCGAAGGTAAGGTGTGTAGTTCTCCTCCCGTGGTGGGGTTCGAACCCAGATGATCAGCTTGTTCACTACTGGTCATAAGTGGACAAAATGAGCAAAACACGTCCCAAATTTTTGTTTATCCTTCTTTGGGAAATAATCCACACAACAACCCCCTTTTCACCGTTCCCCTCCCCCCAACTCCACATCCAAATGAAGCTCCCGACGGGAGGCGTTGTAGATGGGACCCTTAAATGCCCTCAGCTACCACTTTCATACCCTCCCCTTGGCTATTCTAGAGGGGATGGAGAACCCAAATACCCCCCAGGGTAACCCGTACCCCCTCAGGGTATGAAAAGTGGTCAAGCGTGATAAGGTCATTTTCACTGCGACCAGAAACAGGAGAAGGCGAGAATTAGGCGACTGAACTCATCGGTTGCAAATAAATTTCTTTCTCGTTTTGTTGGAGAATGGCAGGACGCGACTGAGAAAGGCCTTGCCTAATACAACAATTTCCATTTAACTAGAACACTAAAACTACGTAAATAATGATAATCGAATACATAAATAAGTAACGATACAGAATTACCAATAATAACCACAGTAATTCCTTTGTTGCGTCTACAGGTTATCTGTAATGAAAGCCAAACTAGCCTCATATTCAACAGTATGCAGGTCATAAGTATTTTCTACTGCAGAACCACTGAGTAGCGATCATTGTCCCAGATCACAAAACAGATTACCATTTCCAGATTTGTCCTGTGGAGGCTGTGAACTGTTCCCTTTTCTGATGGTAGATAAATGAACATCTCATTCTCCTTCCATTAACCCCAGCATCAAAATCAGCCTTTGGAAGACCTGGCGACTCTGT
>NC_089794.1:34450697-34473197 GCF_040412425.1 Macrobrachium rosenbergii | reverse complement strand
GTAATGCTGTACAAATCAGAGACCTCTCTTCCACTGACACAAAGGGGATTTCAGTGACAGGGCAGTGACTGACTTCCCTTATTAAATGGACGAAAAATGGGCCACTTACTCCCTTCTCAACACAAGTAAATTCCCTTTAAACACACCAAAGGGAGGACAGGTTTTCCCTGAGACATGATACAAAGGGGATGCTTAGTTTTTCGAGGCTCATTTGCAAATAGAGGACCTCAGCTTTCCAGAAAACACAATTATGCATCACCAAGGAAAAGGGGAACTATATTTTTTTGGCCACCAGGGGAACACAGCAAAAAGGGGACCTTGGTTTTAAGGGAACACTGATGAAAGGGGACACTCACCTTTTCCCAGGTACAAGGGGGCCATATGGCGGGTGAGACTCCCAAATATATTAGGAGTTAGTGTAGGAAGGAAACAAATTCTCAATAAGGTAATACTTGTCCTTAGTAATCTGTTTGCTTTAATACAAGAGAAATACAATTATAATATCTTGAAAATATTCCCAATACCCAAAAATACCCCAGTATTGGGCATTAGTTCATGGTACACAGTGACTTTTCCCTAACTAAATTGCAAGAATGCAAGACATTGCAACAATTCTTCCACGATTTGCAATGGATGTTCTGCCATCTACCAAATACCTGACAAATTCTTCAGGCTCACAGGAGACTAAATTCACAAAAGGCCAGCTCTTCTTTAAAAGGATTTCGAGGCAGAAATGAATGACTGTATCTATAATTACAGCTCTGTTCTGAATCATGTAAAGTCCAGACATATCTGTAGATCCCTGTAGGTCCCTGTAGATCCGTATAGATCCAGCCCGTTTGCAGATCTTTCAGGATTTGGTTTGAAGTTTGGACTGATGTGAAAAGCAAGTGATCACATTCACTAAAACTGCAATACGAAGGTCTTGAACTCTGAACTTTGACCCCTGACGTTATCCCATTTTCCATTGGGAGACTTTGGAAAGTCAAGAGATAGAATTCAATAAAGAGACGGTTTCTCCTCCTTTTTCCACGCTGAGATCGAACTCGTGTCTAAGGGGAGACATACATATTGCTGCGCTCTTTATACAGATGCCTTTTTTGTGTGTGAGTGTCTCTGTAGCACTTTCAGGATATGTATATATATATATATATATATATATATATATATATATATATATATATATGTGTATATATATGTGTGTGTGTGTGTGTGTGTGTGTGTGTTGTGTGTTTGTATGTATGTATGTATGTATATAATAGTAAAACAATAAGTGTATTGGAGAATTCTATTACTGGAGGGAGTCTCTACAGGACATGAAACAACAGAAATACAATAGTTGACCATTTTGATAAAATCTCGTTTTGTTCTGAATAAAATATTCAACCAATACAATATTGGATTTTGTAACTGTACGCCTACATTATTCATTCACAATACATCAATGTATCTTAATGTATTTTACTGCATTACTGTATTTTGATGCATTTTAACTATTATGAAAAGGAAGACCATAAATTTGACATATATTTAGCTGAGAGAGAGAGAGAGAGATTAAAGAAAACGTCTTGATTGATTATAGAAATTGAAGTTACTAAGAATATAAGTGATTCTGCATGCTAAGGGGTCACGGACAGGTCAAAATTTAGGGTGTGTCTGTAGGCAAAGAGGTCGCATATAGGTCACAATTGAATGTGACCTTATATACAAAAAGGTCAAATAAAGATAAAATGTGCCATGAACAACTCTGATCTTCCATCTTATTGTTCAAATATTAACGGTGGGCCCAGGAACGTATTTATGCTCAGAGACGCAAAGAAATTCAGGAGTTTCCGGAGAGAGAGAGAGAGAGAGAGAGAGAGAGAGAGAGAGAGAGAGAGAGAGAGAGAGAGAGAGAGAGAGAGAGGAAGGTGAAACATTCAAGTGTCTTAAAAACAGGTTTAGCCTCAAGGGGAGGAGGAACGTGCCTCTTCCACGTTGAGAATCACTGGTTTGTAAACAAACGTATTCAAACCTCTCTCTCTCTCTCTCTCTCTCTCTCTCTCTCTCCTTTGTTCTGCTTCTCCTTTGCCGGCTGATTCCCCATTCTCTCCACATGGCTAAATCACTTTCTAACACTTATTCAGTTACTCTCATAATCTCTGTCATGTTGTTAGTCACTTTTCAACTTTCCCCTCTTGCAAACACTTGCAACTCTTTTGCCAGTTTCTGCAGTTTCTCCTTATTATTTTCATTCAACACTCTTTCACTGTATCACTGTCTCATACACACTTTGATACCAAACCAGCCACTTGCCACTCTCACCTTGACCTTTCTGCAAATGAGTGATTATCCCTCACCCATTCTTTGGGGATCTTTCCTTCATGTAGATATACCTTGCACATCCTGGCCAGCCATTCGATCAGGCATTTTTACCTTCTTGAGAATATTAATGAGCTTCCTCATGCCTCCACGGAGTCAGTAAACTAAGCATCTCTTAAATCAATTTCTATTTTTTCTTTCCACATCCGAAAAATGTTCTAAGTACTCACTCCATCGACAAATGGTTCCGTTTTCTTCACTTTCTTCTTTTTTCCTATATACTTTCTCACATTTAATAACAAACGTTCAATTCATCACTTTTTATAAGGAATGATGCAATGTCTTGCAGCTCCCATAAATATGTTTATCAATATTTTGCTGCAGTATGGAATCTTTAAGTGTGGGAAATAGGTGATGATGATGTAATTAAGAAAAAGAGACAGATAACGGAAATGAGAGGAAATGAATAGTGAGGAAAGACACAGAATTACAAGATAATAAGAGGATGTTATAAAGGAAAAGGTGAAATGGACAAAAAAATAAGAACGGTCATAGATAAGAAGTACGATAGATAGCAGAACGGTTGGTAGGAAAGAGAAGCGTGTCTTTCTGTAAAGAAAGAATAGCAGATATACAGAGATAAAGCAGAATAAAAATTCCAAAACACAGAAAGAGAAGTCCTTGGACAAAAAGACATAATAAACATGATGAAAAGGATATATGAAAGACCTCCAGGCACTTAATCCCTCCAAGTACAACATAAATTTCGCGTTGAAGAAATGCGAATATAAATATCCGCGAATATTTATTCCTCTCTTGCGATGCATTTCAACTTATTTCCCGTCAAGTGCCCGAGAATATATTTACTTTTTCTTGCTCTCTGTCGTACAACGAGGTCTCCTTTCCTGCTTCGAATTCCCCATTTGGTTGTGGCTGTAATGTGTAGGTCTCCCATTCAACGCGGGTTCGATCTCATTGTGGGAAAAAGGAGGGAAACCATCTCTTTATTGAATTCCATCTCCTGACTTTCCAGATTCTCCCAGTGGAAATTGGGAAAGGTCAGAGGTTAAAGTTCAGAGTTTACGACCTTTGTATTTTCATAGTTTTGGTGAAATGACACTTGCTTTAACGACTTCAGCCAATATTTCAGGCCAAAACCTGAAAGATCTGCAAATGGGCTGGATCTATAGGAATCTACAGGGATCTACAGAGACCTACAGATATGTTTGGACTTTACAGGATTCAGAATAAAGCCGTATTTATAGATACAGTCATTCATTTCTGCCTCGAAATTTATCCTTTTAAAGAAGAGCCTATGCTATTCTATTAAAGCAGACAGATTAGTAAAGACAAGTAGTACCTAACTGAAAACCTGTTTCCTTCCTACACAAACCCTTAATATATTTGGGGTCTCACCCCACCCACCTGGCCCCCATGTACCTGGGAAAATATGAATATCCCTTTTCCTCAGTGTTCCCTTAAAACTAAGGTCCCCTTTTTGCTTCCTTAAAACTAAGGTCCCCTTTTTGTTGTGTTCCCATGGTGGCCCCAAAAAATATAGCTTCAATTTTCCAGGGTGATGCTTGTGTTTTCTGGAAAGCTGAGGTCCTCTATTTGCAAATGAGCCTGCAAAACCTAACCATCCCCTTTGTAACATGTCCCTGGGAAAACCTGTCCTCCCTTTGGTGTGTTTAAAGGGTGTGTATCAGTGTTTAGAAAGGGCTAAGTGGCCCATTTTTTGTCTATTTACTAAGGGAAATCAGTCACTGCCCCATCAGTGAAATCTCCTTTGTGTCAGTGGAAGAGAGGATCCTGATTTGTACATCATTACACGTCCCAATGGAAGGAAAGGTTTTGCATCTGTCGCTAGCAAAAGAAACTAGGACCTACTTTCTCTGGTATCCAGGAAAAAGTAGTACCCATTTTTTCCTTTTGTCCAGGAAATGAAAACATTTATTTTCTTCTGTATCCAGGAAACAGCAAACACTTTCTTCTGCATTCAGGAAAAGATAGCACCCACTTTCTACTGTATCCAGGAAAGAAAGCACCCACTTTCTCCTGTATTCAGGAGAAGATAGCACCTGTTTTCTCTTTGCATCCAGGACTAGAAAGCACCCACTTTCTGCTTTATCCAGGAAAAGGTTGCACCCACTCTCTCTTGTATCCAGGAAAAGGTTGCATCCACTTTCTCCTGTATCCAGGAAAACATAGGACCCATTTTCTCCTGTATCCAGGAAAAGAAAGCACCTAGTTTCCCTTATATCCTAGAGCATATACTTCAAAGAGCTGATGGCTGCACACCAGAATGCTAGCCTTCCTCGAGTAGCGGGACACCCAGGGAGGTCTGCACCCTGTTATGCTGCCATGGGATCTTGATGCACATACTTCCAAGAGCTGATGGCTGCACACCAGAATGCTAGCCGTCCTCGAATGGTGGGACACCCTGGCAGGTCTGTTATGCTGCCATTGGCTCTTGGGATCCTGGGGCACATACTTCCAAGAGCTGATGGCTACACGCCAGAATGCTACCCTTCCTCGAGTGGTGGGACACACAGGGAGGCCTGCATTCCATTATGCTGCTATTGCCTCTTGGGATCCGGTGCACACACTTTCAAAAGGTGATGGCTGCACACCAGAATGCTAGTCATCCTGGGGTGGTGGGACACCCAGGGAGGCCTACATTCTGTTATTCTGCCATTGCCTCTAGGGATCCATTGCACATACTTCCAAAAGGTGATGGTTGCACACCAGAATGCTAGCCTTCCTGGAGTGGTGGGACACCCAGGGAGGTCTGTATTCTGTTATGCTGCCATTGTCTCTAGGGATCCTGTGCACATACATCCAAAAGGTCATGGCTGCACACCAGAATTCTAGTAGTCTTCCTGGAGTGGTGGGACACCCATGGAGGCCTGCATTGTGTTATGCTGCCATTGCCTCTTGGGATCCAGTGCACATACTTCCAAAAGGTGATGGCTGCCCACTAGAATGCTAGCCTTTCTGGAGTGGTGGGACTCCCAGGGAGGCCTGCATTCTGTTATGTTGCCATTGCCTCTTGGGATCCGGTGCACATGCATCCAAAAGGTGATGGCTGCACATCAGAATGCTAGCCTTCCTGGAGTGGTGGGAGACCCAGGGAGGTCTGTATTCTGTTGTTTTGCCATTGCCTCAAGGGATCCAGTGCACACACTTCCAAAAGGTGATGACTGCACACCAAAATGCTAACCTTCCTGGAGTGGTGGGACACCCAGGGAGGTCTGTATTCTGCTGTTTCGCCATTGCCTCTTGGGATCCAGTGCACATACTTCCAAAAGGTGATGACTGCACACCAGAATGCTAGCCTTCCTGGAGTGGTGGGACACCCAGGGAGGTCTGTATTCTGTTGTTTTGCCATTGCCTCTTTGGATCCGGTGCACATACTTCCAAAAGGTGATGACTGCACACCAGAATGCTAACCTTCCTGGAGTGGTGGGACACCTAGGGAGGTCTGTATTCTGTTGTTTTGCCGTTGCCTCTTGGGATCCGGGGCACATACTTCCAAAAGGTGATGACTGCACACCAGAATGCTAGCCTTCCTGGGGTGGTGGGACACCCAGGGAGGTATGTATTCTGTTGTTTTGCCATTGCCTCTTTGGATCCAGTGCACATACTTCCAAAAGGTGATGACTGCACACCAGAATGCTAGACTTCCTGGAGTGGTGGGACACCCAGGGAGGTCTGTATTCTGTTGTTTTGCCATTGCCTCTTGGGATCCGGTGCACATACTTCCAAAAGGTGATGACTGCACACCAGAATGCTAGCCTTCCTGGAGTGGTGGGACACCCAGGGAGGTCTGTATTCTGTTGTTCTGCCTTTGCCTCTTGGGATCCGGTGCACATACTTCCAAAAGGTGATGACAGCACACCAGAATGCTAGCCTTCCTGGAGTGGTGGGACACCCAGGGAGGTCTGTATTCTGTTGTTTTGCCATTGCCTCTTGGGATCCAGTGCACATACATCCAAAAGGTGATGACAGCACACCAGAATGCTAGACTTCGTGGAGTGGTGGGACACCCAGGAAGTCTGTATTCTGTTGTTCTGCCATTGCCTCTTGGGATCTGGTGCACATACTTCCAAAATGTGATGGCTGCACACCAGAATGCTAGACTTCGTGGAGTGGTGGGACACCCAGGGAGGTCTGTATTCTGTTGTTCTGCCATTGCCTCTTGGGATCCAGTGCACATACTTCCAAAAGGTGATGACTGCTAGCCTTCCTGGAGTGGTGGGACACCCAGGGAGGTCTGTACTCTGTTGTTTTGCCATTGCCTCTTGGGATATGGTGCACATACTTCCAAAAGGTGATGACTGCACACCAGAATGCTAGACTTCCTGGAGTGGTGGGACACTCAGGGAGGTCTGTATTCTGTTGTTTTGCCATTTCCTCTTGGGATCCGGTACACATACTTCCAAAAAGTGATGACTGCACACCAGAATGCTAGCCTTCCTGGAGTGGTGGGACACCCAGGGAGGTCTGTATTCTGTTGTTTTGCCATTGCCTCTTGGGATACGGTGCACATACTTCCAAAAGGTGATGACTGCACACCAGAATGCTAGCCTTCCTGGAGTGGTGGGACACCCAGGGAGGTCTGTATTCTGTTGTTTTGCCATTGCCTCTTGGGATACGGTGCACATACTTCCAAAAGGTGATGACTGCACACCAGAATGCTAGCCTTCCTGGAGTGGTGGGACACCCAGGGGAGGTCTGTATTCTGTTGTTTTTGCCATTGCCTCTTGGGATACGGTGCACATACTTCCAAAAGGTGATGACTGCACACCAGAATGCTAGCCTTCCTGGAGTGGTGGGACACCCAGGGAGGTCTGTATTCTGTTGTTTTGCAGTTGCCTCTTCGGATACGGTGCACATACTTCCAAAAGGTGATGACTGCACACCAGAATGCTAGCCTTCCTGGAGTGGTGGGACACCCAGGGAGGTCTGTATTCTGTTGTTTTGCCATTGCCTCTTGGGATATGGTGCACATACTTCCAAAGGTGATGACTGCACACCAGATTGCTAGCCTTCCTGGAGTGGTGGGACACCCAGGGAGGTCTGTATTCTGTTGTTTTGCCATTGCCTCTTGGGATCCAGTGCACATACTTCAAAAAAGGTGATGACTGCACACCAGAATGCTAGCCTTCCTGGAGTGGTGGGACACCCAGGGAGGTCTGTATTCTGTTGTTTTGCAGTTGCCTCTTGGGATCCAGTGCACATACTTCCAAAAGGTGATGACTGCACACCAGAATGCTAGCCTTCCTGGAGTGGTGGGACACCCACAGAGGCTTGCATTCTGTTATGCTGCCATTGCCTCTTGGGATCTGGTGCACATAATTCCAAAAGGTGATGGCTGCACACCAGAATGCTAGCCTTCCTGGAGTGGTGGGACACCCAGGGAGGTCTGTATTCTGTTGTTTTGTCATTGCCTCTTGGGATCCGGTGCACATACTTCCAAAAGGTGATGGCTGCACACCAGAATGCTAGCCTTCCTGGAGTGGTGGGACACCCACAGAGGCTTGCATTCTGTTGTGCTGCCATTGCCTCTTGGGATCCGGTGCACACACTTCCAAAAGATGATGGCTGCACACCAGAATGCTAGCCTCCCTGGAGTGGTGGGACACCCAGGGAGGTCTGTATTCTGTTGTTTTGCCATTGCCTCTTGGGATCCGGTGCACATACTTCAAAAAGGTGATGGTTGCACACCAGAATGCTAGCCTTCCTGGAGTGGTGGGACACCCAGGGAGGTCTGTATTCTGTTGTTTTGCTATTACCTCTTGGGATCCAGTGCACATACTTCCAAAAGGTGATGGCTGCACACCAGAATGCTAGCCTTCCTGGAGTGGTGGGACACCCAGGGAGGTCTGTATTCTGTTGTTTTGCCATTGCCTCTTGGAATCCAGTGCACATACTTCCAAAAGGTGATGACTGCACACCAGAATGCTAGACTTCCTGGAGTGGTGGGACACCCAGGGAGGTCTGTATTCTGTTGTTTTGCCATTGCCTCTTGGGATCCAGTGCACATACTTCCAAAAGGTGATGGCTGCACACCAGAATGCTAGACTTCGTGGAATGGTGGGACACCCAGGGAGGTCTGTATTCTGTTGTTTTGCCATTGCCTCTTGGGATCCAGTGCACATACTTCCTCCAAAAGGTGATGGCTGCACACCAGAATGCTAGCCTTCCTGGGTGGTGGGACACCCAGGGAGGTCTGTATTCTGTTGTTTTGCCATTGCCTCAAGGGATCCGGTGCACATACTTCCAAAAGGTGATGGCTGCACACCAGAATGCTAGACTTCCTGGAGTGGTGGGACACCCAGGGAGGTCTGTATTCTGTTGTTTTGCCATTGCCTCTATGGATCCAGTGCACATACTTCCAAAAGGTGACGGCTGCACACCAGAATGCTAGACTTCGTGGAGTGGTGGGACACCCAGGGAGGTCTGTATTCTGTTGTTTTGCCATTGCCTCTTGGGATCCAGTGCACATACTTCCTGTAAAAGGTCTGGGCTGCACACCAGAATGCTAGACTTCGTGGAGTGGTGGGACACCCAGGGAGGTCTGTATTCTGTTGTTTTGCCATTGCCTCTTGGGATCCAGTGCACATACTTCCAAAGGTGATGGCTGCACACCAGAATGCTAGACTTCCTGGGTGGTGGGACACCCAGGAGGAGGTCTGTATTCTGTTGTTCTGCCATTGCCTCTTGGGATCCGGTGCACATACTTCCAAAAGGTGATGGCTGCACACCAGAATGCTAGACTTCCTGGAGTGGTGGACACCCAAGGAGGTCTGTATTCTGTTGTTTTGCCATTGCCTCTTGGGATCCAGTGTGACATACTTCCAAAGGTGATGGCTGCACACCAGAATGCTAGACTTCCTGAGTGGTGGGACACCCAGGAGGTCTGTATTCTGTTGTTCTGCCATTGCCTCAAGGGATCCGGTGCACATACTTCCAAAAGGTGATGGCTGCACACCAGAATGCTAGCCTTCCTGGAGTGGTGGGACACCCAGGGAGGTCTGTATTCTGTTGTTCTGCCATTGCCTCTTGGGATCCAGTGCACATACTTCCAAAAGGTGATGACTGCACACCAGAATGCTAGCCTTCCTGGAGTGGTGGGACACCCAGGGAGGTCTGTATTCTGTTGTTTTGCCATTGCCTCTTGGGATCCGGTGCACATACTTCCAAAAGGTGATGACTGCACACCAGAATGCTAGCCTTCCTGGAGTGGTGGGACACCCAGGGAGGTCTGTATTCTGTTGTTTTGCCATTGCCTCTTGGGATCCAGTGCACATACTTCCAAAAGGTGATGGCTGCACACCAGAATGCTAGACTTCCTGGAGTGGTGGGACACCCTGGGAGGTCTGTATTCTGTTGTTTTGCCATTGCCACTTGGGATCCGGTGCACATACTTCCAAAAGGTGATGACTGCACACCAGAATGCTAGCCTTCCTGGAGTGGTGGGACACCCAGAGAGGTCTGTATTCTGTTGTTCTGCCATTGCCTCTTGGGATCCGGTGCACATACTTCCAAAAGGTGATGGCTGCACACCAGAATGCTAGACTTCCTGGAGTGGTGGACACCCAAGGAGGTCTGTATTCTGTTGTTTTGCCATTGCCTCTTGGGATCCAGTGCACATACTTCCAAAAGGTGATGGCTGCACACCAGAATTCTAGTAGTCTTCCTGGAGTGGTGGGACACCCATGGAGGCCTGCATTGTGTTATGCTGCCATTGCCTCTTGGGATCGGGTGCACATACTTCCAAAAGGTGATGACTGCACACCAGAATGCTAGACTTCCTGGAGTGGTGGGACACCCAGGGAGGTCTGTATTCTGTTGTTTTGCCATTGCCTCTTGGGATCCAGTGCACATACTTCCAAAAGGTGATGGCTGCACACCAGAATGCTAGACTTCGTGGAGTGGTGGGACACCCAGGGAGGTCTGTATTCTGTTGTTTTGCCATTGCCTCTTGGGATCCAGTGCACATACTTCAAAAGGTGATGGCTGCACACCAGAATGCTATACTTCCTGGAGTGGTGGGACACCCTGGGAGGTCTGTATTCTGTTGTTTTGCCATTGCCTCTTGGGATCCGGTGCACATACTTCCAAAAGGTGATGGCTGCACACCAGAATGCTAGACTTCGTGGAGTGGTGGGACACCCAGGGAGGTCTGTATTCTGTTGTTTTGCCATTGCCTCTTGGGATCCAGTGCACATACTTCCAAAAGGTGATGGCTGCACACCAGAATGCTAGACTTCCTGGAGTGGTGGGACACCCAGGGAGGTCTGTATTCTGTTGTTTTGCCATTGCCTCTTGGGATCCAGTGCACATACTTCCAAAAGGTGATGGCTGCACACCAGAATGCTAGACTTCCTGGAGTGGTGGGACACCCAGGGAGGTCTGTATTCTGTTGTTTTGCCATTGCCTCTTGGGATCCAGTGCACATACTTCCAAAAGGTGATGGCTGCACACAAGAATGCTAGACTTCCTGGAGTGGTGGGACACCCAGGGAGGCCTGTATTCTGTTGTTTTGCCATTGCCTCTTGGGATCCAGTGCACATACTTCCACCAAAAGGTGATGGCTGCACACCAGAATGCTAGACTTCAGTGGAGTGGTGGGACACCCAGGGAGGTCTGTATTCTGTTGTTTTGCCATTGCCTCTTGGGATCCAGTGCACATACTTCCAAAAGGTGATGGCTGCACACCAGAATGCTAGACTTCCTGGAGTGGTGGGACACCCAGGAGGTCTGTATTCTGTTGTTTTGCCATTGCCTCTTGGGATCCGGTGCACATACTTCCAAAAGTTGATGGCTGCACACCAGAATGCTAGACTTAGTGGTGGAGTGGTGGGACACCCAGGGAGGTCTGTATTCTGTTGTTTTGCCATTGCCTCTTGGGATCCAGTGCACATACTTCCAAAAGGTGATGACTGCACACCAGAATGCTAGACTTTGTGGAGTGGTGGGACACCCAGGGAGGACTGTATTCTGTTGTTTTGCCATTGCCTCTTGGGATCCAGTGCACATACTTCCAAAAAGGTGATGGCTGCACACCAGAATGCTAGACTTCCTGGAGTGGTGGGACACCCAGGGAGGTCTGTATTCTGTTGTTTTGCTATTGCCTCTTGGGATCCGGTGCACATACTTCCAAAAGGTGATGGCTGCACACCAGAATGCTAGACTTCTTGGAGTGGTGGGACACCCAGGGAGGTCTGTATTCTGTTGTTTTGCCATTGCCTCTTGGGATCCAGTGCACATACTTCCAAAAGGTGATGGCTGCACACCAGAATGCTAGACTTCCTGGAGTGGTGGGACACCCAGGGAGGTCTGTATTCTGTTGTTTTGCCATTGCCTCTTGGGATCCGGTGCACATACTTCCAAAAGGTGATGGCTGCACACCAGAATGCTAGACTTCTTGGAGTGGTGGGACACCCAGGAGGTCTGTATTCTGTTGTTTTGCCATTGCCTCTTGGGATCCAGTGCACATACTTCCAAAGGTGATGGCTGCACACCAGAATGCTAGACTTCCTGGAGTGGTGGGACACCCAGGGAGGTCTGTATTCTGTTTTTTTGCCATTGCCTCTTGGGATCCGGTGCACATACTTCCAAAAGGTGATGGCTGCACACCAGAATAGTAGCCTTCCTGGAGTGGTGGGACACCCAGGGAGATGTGCATTCTGTTGTAGTGCCATTGCCTCAAGGGATCCAGTGCATATCCTTCCAGAAGGTATTGGCTGTACACCAGAATGGTAGCCTTCCTGGAGTGGTGTGACACCCAGGGAGGCATGCATTCTGTTGTTCTGCCAGTGCCTCTTGGGATCCGGTGCACGTACTTCCAAATGGCGATGGACGCACACCAGAATGCTAGCCTTCCTGGACCGGTGTGACACCCAGGGAACACTGCATTCTGTTACTCTGACATTGCCTCTTGGGATCCAGTGCACATACTTCCAAAAGGTGATGTTCACACTCCAGAATGCTAGCCTTCCTGGAGTGGGGGAACACCCAGGGAGGCCTGCATCCTGTTATGGTGCCATTGCCTCTATGGATCCGGTGCACATTCTTCCAAAAGGTGATGGCTGCACACTGGAATGCTAGCCTTCCTGGAGTGGGGGGGACACCAAGGGAGGCCTGCATTCCGTGATGCTGCCATTGCCTCTTGGGATCCTGGTGCATCGGCTTCCAAAAGATGATGGATTCACACCAGAATGCTAGCCTTCCTGGAGTGGGGGAACACCCAGGGAGGTCTGCATCCTGTTATGGTGCCATTGCCTCTATGGATCCGGTGCACATTCTTCCAAAAGGTGATGGCTGCACACTGGAATGCTAGCTTTTCTGGAGTGGGGGGGACACCAAGGGAGGCCTGCATTCTGTTATGCTGCCATTGCCTCTTGGGATCCTGGTGCATTGGCTTCCAAAAGATGATGGATTCACACTAGAATGCTAACATTCATGGGCGGGGGACACCCAGAAATGTTTTGCATCCTAGTATGCATACCAGAATTCTAACTTTCCTGAGTGGGGGGACACCCAGGGAGGTTAGTATTTTGGTAAGTTACCATCATCTTAATGGGCCCCAGTGCAAGCCAGGATCTCCATTCTGCTGCCATCACCTCAATGGATCCCTGTGCAAGCCAGGCTCTTCTTTCTGCTGTCATTGCCTTAACAGAACCCAGGCTGTCATTTCTGCCATCATTGCTTCTTTTCATACATCATACATGTCATCAATGATGTGTTTGTATTTCTCCATAACAACATTCATCCTCACCTTGGCTGTTGGCGTGAGTTCTTGTCCATTGATGCTGAAATCTAAAGGCAAAATGGCCCACTTCTGTATCCTATGCTGATTATTGTAAGCAGCTGCATTGACCTCATCAATGGCTTGTTGAATTGCCTGCATTACCGTCTCATCTGGGCCTTCCAAAATATCGTCAATGGTGTTTGCTGCAGATCCAATTTTTCGACACCATGCAATAGTGTTAGGAGCTAAATTGGGGAGTGGTAACCCATTAACAGGGTCAATCTCTGCTGCCATGGGAAGAAGCATTGACAGAAACTTTCTGTCATCTCCAAGAAGTACTGGGAAACTAACGCAGGGAAGTTTAGCCTTGACCTTGAGCTCTATGGGCTCTGGGGCTACATTGTATCCCTGTGAAGTGATAATCAGTCGCTTTTGACGACCCGTGATATGTAAATAGTTCCTGCTGTCGATCTTGCCTATGTCACCTGTATGTAGCCATCCTTCATCATCTATTGATTCATTTGTTTCTTCCTCTTTATTCAAGTATCCCATCGCTATGTTCCGTCCATTCAGCAGGATTTCTCCGTTGCCTTCGTCATCAGGATCAGCTATCTTTGCATAAAATCCTTCTCTCACCGCACCACTTGCTCCTATCAAGAAGTCGTTCAGTATGCCACAAGCGTGAGGGCCAGAACTTTCCGACAATCCATAAGTTTCTAAAACTGTAATGCCAAGACTGTGGAGAAATTGTGAAATTTCTACTGACAGACCACTTCCACCTGAAAGAATAACCTGGCAATTCTGTAAGCCTAGCTTTGTCTTCACTTTCTGGAAGACTAACTTGTCAGCAAGGGAATATCCAAATGGCTGCTTTTGGTTTCCTGCTTGCTTTCTTTCAGAGTCTTCAGTGCCAATATTGCGAGCTAGACCTACAATCTGCTTTTTTATCCATGGTGCTCTGTCGATTTCCTTTTGCATAGTTTCGCACATTTTTTCCCACCCTCTTGGAACTGTGAAGAAGAATGTTGGCTGCACCTCTTGCAGTGTCAACGCTAAATTCATCCCTTGTGTGATTGTTCTGTCCGCAAAGTAGACCTCACCACCATGTACCATGGAGCCATACAAGTCAATTATCAAAGCTGCTATATGAGCAAGTGACAAGTAGCTCAAGAGCCTCATTGGTTTGATGCCGAAGTAGTCAGTATACACTAAGCTCTCCCACGTCAAGTTATCGTGGTTGAGCATGACACCTTTTGATAAACCACTTGTACCTGAAGTGTACACAAGGGCACAGCACTGATTTATTGCAATGTGAGCCAGCCTCTCCTTCAGTTCTTCGTCCGACTCTTTCTCTCCAATGTCTAGGACATCCTGCCAGCTGTAGACGTCCTCATCTTCTGGTTCTCCAGAGTACTGGATAATAACCAGCTTTTGCTTCAGCCGTTCTTGCACTTCCTTCATGATGGAGACTTCCCTCTGGCCCTCCACCACAAATATGTGGGCCTTGGCGTCTCGTGTTATGTACTCACAGGCGTCGACCTCATTGGTGTGGTATATGCCAGCTGCAATGCCTCCTGCAAAAATGGCTGCAAGATGGCCCATGAACCACCTGGGGTTGTTGTAGCCGAACATACACACTGCATGTTGTCTTTTCAGGCCCAGCTTGATGAAGGCTTTTGCTGCCGAATTGACCTGCTGGTAATACTGCCTGTACGTGATTCCTTTCCACTCCCCGTCCTCTTTGTAATGGAGAGCGATCAGGTCTTCGCATTCCTCCACTTTTTGTTTGAAGAGGGTGGGCACGGAGACTGGCTGACGGGAAGCCTCACCTTGTTCTTCCATTGGGAGTTTTACTGCATCTGCTCGATTGGTAGTTTTCACAAGAGAAGTCTCTAATATTTGGTCAGGTCCATTTCTTTCTGCTTCTATTACTGTCCCACCACTTTTTAGTGTGCTCGAGCTACCACCAGTCCTAGGCATGTCTAAAAGTTCCTCCCACACAGGGCTTTTGCGTTCCTCCTTTGTCATATAACTTCCCTTCCTCTCCTGAAGCAGCTGGTTTACCTTCTTCATCAGGTGTTCAATGACGCGCTCTTTCTGGTCATCAGTCCTTTTCCGTTCTGCCATCTGTCTTTCCAGGATCTGTCCCATCTCCCTCTTCTCATGCTCGAGGGTTTGGATGTGGCTTTTCAGAGTGCTGACAACCTGAAGGAGTTCTTGGTGGTCTTCCTGAGGCTCCTGCTCGGATATGGCGGTCTGACGGCTTTCAAGTTGTTCCAGCTGTCCCCTCAGATCCTCCTTCTCCCGCAGTGCTCGCCGCAACTTCCTCTTCTGTGAATGAACCATCTCGAAAACGAACCTTCTCTTGAAGTCATCCAGCAAAGACGGCTCAGGGAAGTCATCTGCAGCGGGGTCATTGACAAAGTCGTCCAACAGCTCCAAAAACTCGTCATCAGCAAGTAGGGAATGATGAGCTCCTCTGCAGGAACGATCCATGACCCTCTTTGTCAGATGCCCCACATCCTCCGTCAGTTTGTGAATGACGTCGTCCTTGTCCTTGGCCGTTTTCAAAAGACCAGCATTCTCGTCTTTCAGAATTTGTAGTCGTTTCTCGTATTCAGAAACGACATTCTCAATCTTCCGTTCAGAATGGTCCTTCAGGGCATCAACTGGTACATTCCGAGACGTCTTTGGTTCCTGTCCTTTGGTCTTGGTAAATGTGGTGGTCGGGGTACTTCCATCAGGTTTCTTGTTTCCGTCTAACATAAGAAGTATATTCACTGCTACGAGTAGCAGGCCATAACCGTAATAACCAATATACTTGGGAAAGGATCCGTTTCCCAAGGCCAGTATATCCTGTACATTAAAGTTCTTCCATTTCGCCACTACGAATTTTGCAACTTTACTCAACATTTTTCGTGCTGGAATTAATCAGTCGAGACTATCCTTAGTTTCTGAAAAGGGCGCCCAGAATCCTCCTCCTTCCAGAACTCCTCGAGAGAATTTTTCCACCTCCTGAAGGACTCTGGAGAGAACCCCATTGGATTATAACGTCTTCTTGAAGTCTTTGTGACTCCGGGATCATCCGGAACCGTCTTCCCCAGCTCCCAGCACCTGGAGAACTCCTGGAGAAGCGTCCATTGGATTATCACGATTTCCTGAAGACATCTTCAGCGCCTTATAGAAGGACTAGTGAAGGAGACGTTCTTTGGGCCCCAGGGAATCGAGTATAGTGGATCCTTGCAGTATTAGAGAAAGTTGAACTGATTACTGCTTCGACTGAAGACTTGTATCAGGAGACAGCCGAAAGAAACGGAAAAATTGAACTAATCGAAATCTCTCAGATACCTACCCTCGTAAACTGAAAAAATCTAATAGATAAATGCACATGCAGGTAGATGCGATATTTCTGTTATTTAATATTTCTATTAAGTCTTCAGTTCGAGCAGCAGTCAATAAATGCTGGCCAAACGTTAGGGCTGAAATATTTATGTGTATAAATATATGTATGTATGTACGTATATATGTTTGCACATGAATACATACATACATACATAAATAAATAATATATATATATTATATATATTATAATATACATGAATACATACATACATACATAAATAAATATATATATATATATATGTATGTATATATATTATATATATATGAGCTGAATCAAGTCTCTCTCTCTCTCTCTCAGTAATATCAAAGAGAGAGAGAGAGAGAGAGAGAGAGAGAGAGAGAGAGAGAGAGAGAGAGAGAGAGAGAGAGAGATCTGCCTCATTTTGCTGCATAAATAAAAAATAAATGTTTTCTTTACCAATTTGTACATTGGAAGGTCAAATCTTTGCATGACCTCTCTTTTTTTTTATCTTGATTTGACCCCTGTATACAGGGTCACAGCCAATTATGACCTATATGTGACCTCTTTGTCCACAGACACGCCCTTAATTCTGACCTGTATATGACCCCTTAGCATGCAAATTCACTTATATTATCAATAATTTCAATTTCTATCATAAATCAATACGTTTTCTTTCAAAACAACTTTTGAAAACAACGAAGCAAAACAATATTATGGACTGTTTATGTCTCTCTCTCTCTCTCTCTCTCTCTCTCTCTCTCTCTCTCTCTCTCTCTCTCTCTCTCTCTCTCTCTCTCTCTCTCAGCAAACCTGCGTTAAAATTCATGAGAGCCAAAGTACTTCAAATTTATGGTAACTTTCAACGTAGTTAAAATACATCAAAATACAGTAACTAAGTGAATATTTGAAAGTACATTGATATATTTTGAATGGATAGTGTACGTGTAGTTACAACAGTCAATATTATATTTATTGGATATTTTATTGAGAAAAACGAGATTTGATCTAAGTCGGTCAACTATTTTATATTTCTTGTGTCCTTTCCAATAGAGACTCACTTTTGAACTTTTGCTGTATTGTAATAAAATAATGTAATTCTCCTGAGAATACAAGTGTTATTTTTCCTGATAAAAAAATGTCATATATATATATATATATATATATATATATATATATATATATATATATGTTACATATATATATATATATATATATATATGTTTCCTGAAAGCGTTACAGACATACACACACTTACACACATACAAAAGCAACTGTATACAGAGTGTAGATAAAGCCAGCAGGCCGTTAAAGATAATAACAGGTATCTAATTCAGCCTCAAAAAGCTTCACCCTTTACGTGGGCCATTTTTCGGGAGGGAGCCGGGGGGGTGGTCCTATTATGTCATGAGAGCCTCAACAATATTTTGGACTGTTTGCATGATCTTACAGGCCAATGATACATTTACAGGGCTTGTTCATAGTCCAGATTCCTGGGAACTTTTTTTACTCAATCCAGTCGTGAGAAAACGAATTACCCGATTGTCTTTTGTTTGTGGCGGCCATTTTGGTCGGTTTATTATTTAAACGTTACTGATTCCTGTCCGATACAGGACTTGTTTGCCTAAAATAATAATTTTTTATTAATTTTTTTTATTTTAGAACACTTTGTATTTACATATCACATAGCACTTGCCTTACAATCATACATTCCAACATTACATGAGACAAGATTTCTGTACTTACAGAAACACTTAATAGTGTCAGTTTTATTTTGAGACGATTCACAAGAATAATGACAAATTACATACTTCCCTTGTCTGTTTTGTAATGATCTGTATTTACAGAACCACTTTCTGTAAATTGTAAACAGAGAAATCTGATAATTATAGGAAATAGTGGTGGTTGGTGTAGGCCTATGGGACTTACAGAAACAGTTGATAATGACAAAACCTTTATTTTTGACGATTCGCAAGAATAATAACAAAGTAAATAATTCTTTATCTACTTTGTAAAATTTTTTTCTACAGAACAGCTTTCTGTAAATTGTAAACAGATAAGTCTGATAATTATAGGAAATAGTGGTGGTTGGTATAGGCCTATACAACGGCACTTCAGACTCCCCCTAAGTATATGTTTATTTCATTTCCGTTTGAGTCCCAAAGTTCTGCAGAAAGAAGCAAGATGGAGAAGAGAGCGAGAGGCAGAGAGCAGTGTTTACACACTGGATAAAATTAACAAGACAATCTTTATTCAGTGGGAACTTCTGCCCTATAAATCCGAAGAGAATTATCTAAAATCTTCGCTGTTCCAGAGCGCTGTCTGCCATATTCCCCGACGCCATATTGAGGATGACGAAATCTGTGACGGAAAATGGCCTTTTAGGTATATTAGTTCCACGCTGACACGAACTGTTCTGTCGTGATGAAATGCACAAATGGCGCCTCTTTCGTGATTCGTGCAGCGCTGAACCAAATGGAAATAGTGATATTCAAAAGACATTTGATAAACACGAACATGATATGATGGAGGGAGGACAGGATTCTTTTGTTCATATTTCATGCAATTTGCTTCTCTGCTTCAGTGTTTGATATCAAGTAATGACTGAGCTTTCATTTCATATAGAAAGGAAAGTGGAATGGTAGAAAGTTAGTGCTTTCTTTTTCTGGATACAGGAGAAAGTTGGTGCTATCTTTTTCTGGATACAGGAGAAAGTGGGTGCTTTCTTTTCCTGGATACAGAAGTAGGTGCTATCTTTTCCTGGATACAGGAAGTGGGTGCCTTTTTTCCTGGACTCAAAGAAAAAGCGGGTGCTATCTTTCCTTGAATACAGGAGAAAGTGGGTTCTATCTTTGCTGGATACAGGAGAAAGTAGGTGCTTTCTTTTCCTAGATACAGGAGGGAAGTGTGTGTTATCTCCTCGTGGATATAGGGGAAGTAGGCACTTTCTTTTCTTGGACAAAAGAAAACAGTGGATGCTATCTTTTCCTGGATCCAAGAGAAAGTGTGTGCCATTTTTTCCGGGATACAGGAGAAAGTGGGTGCTTTCTTTTCCTGGATATAAAGGAAAGTGGGCGCTTTCTTTTGCGAGGGACACATGCAAAACCTTTCCTTTCACCAGGGACGTGTGTAATGCTGTTCAAATCAGGAACCTCTTCCACTGACGCAAAGGGAATTTCAGTGACAGGACAGTGATTGACTTCCCTTAGTAAATGGTTGAAAAATGGCCCACTTTGCCCTTTCTAAACACTGGTGCACACCCTTTAAACACACCAAAGGGAGGACAGTTTTTCCTAGGGACATGTCACAAAGGGGATGCTTAGTTTTTCCAGGCTCATTTGCAAATAGAGGACCTCAGCTTTCCAGAAAACACAATTATCACCCTGGAAAATAGAAACTGTATTTTTTTTAGGCCACCAGGGGAACACAGCAGGAAGGGGACCTTGGTTTTAAGGGACCACTGATGAAAGGGGACACTCACCTTTTCCCAGGTACAAGGGGGCTATATGGGTGGTGAGACCCCCAAATATATTAAGAGTTTGTGTAGGAAGGAAACAGGTTTTCAATAACATAATTCTTGTCTTTATTGATCTGTCTGCTTTAATAGAATAGCATAGGCTACTAGAATTTCTTGAAATTATTTCCAGTACCCAAAAATACCCCAATATTGGGCATTAATTGAAAGTACACAGTGACTCCTCCCTACCAAACTGCAAGAAAACAAGACATTGCAACAATTCTTCCACGATTTGCAGTGGATGTTCTGCCATCTACCAGATACCTGACAGATTCTTCAGGCTTACAGAAGATTGAATTCACGAAAGGCCAGCTCTTCTTTAAAAGGATTTCGAGGCAGAAATGAATGACTGTGTCTATAAATACAGCTTTGTTCTGAATCCTGTAAGTCCAGATATATCTGTAGGTCTCTGTAGATCCCTATAGATCCAGCCCATTTGTAGATCTTTCAGGCTTTGGCCTGAAATATGGGCTGAAGTGGTGAAAAGCAGTAGTTGTTTCACCAAAACTGCGACAATACAAAGGTCGTAAACTCTGAACTTTGACCTCTGACCTTATCCCATTTTCCATTGGAAGGATTTGGAGAGTCAGAGTGAATTCAATAAAGAGACGGTTTCTTCCCCTTTTTCCATGCTGGGATCGAACCCGTGTTGAATGGGAGACCCACACATTACAGCCACAACCAAATGGGAAATTTGAGGCAGGAAAGGGGACCTCGTTGTGTAACACAGAGTGAGAAAAAGTAAAGATATTCTCGCGAACTCTGACCGGAAATAAGTGGGAATGTGTTGCAAGAGAGGAATAAATATTCGCGGATATTTATATTCGCGTTTCTTCAAAGCTAAATTTATTTGTACCTGGAGGGAATATGTGCCGGGAAATCTTGCAGATATTCTTTTCATCATGTTTATTATGTCTTTTTGTCCAAAGGTTTCTTCTTCTGTGTCTTGGAGTCTCTTTATTCTGCTTTATCTCTGTATATCTGCTATTTTTTCTGTACAGAGAGACACGCTTCTCTTTCCTACCAACCCTTCTGCTATCTATCTTGCTTCTTATCTATGACTGTTCTTATTTTTTCGTCTATATCACCTTTTCCTTTCTAACGTCCTCTTATTATCTTGTCATTCTGCATCTTTCCTCACTATTCCTTTCCTCTCATTTCCGTTATTTGCCTCTTTTTCTTAAGTATCATCATCATCATCACCTATTTCTCACACTTAAAGATTCTATATTGACTTGAAATATTGATTAATATATTTAAGGGAGTTGCAAGACATTGCAACATTCCTGATAAAAAGGAATAAATTGAAAGTTTGTGATTAAATGTGAGAAAGTAAATTAGAAAGAAGAAGAAAGTGAAGAAAATGGAGCCATGTGTCGATGGAGTGAGTACTTAGAAAACTTTTCATATGTGGAAAGAAAAAAATAGAGATTTATTTAAATGATGCTTAACTAACTGGAAAATGTGATCAAGTGGCTGGCCAGGACGTGCAAGGTATATCTACATTAAGGAAAGATTCCCAAAGAATGGGTGAGGGATAATCACTTATTTGCAGAAAGGTCAAGGTGAGAGAGGTGAGTGGCTGGTTTGGAGTCAAAATGTGCATGAGACAGTGCTACAGTGAAAGTGTTGAATGGAAATAATAAGGAGAAACTGCAGAAAATGGCAAAACAGTTGCAAGTGTTTCAAGAAGGGAAAGTTGAAAAGTGACTGACAACATGACAGAGATTGTGAGAGTAACTTAATAAGTGTTAGGAAGTGGTTTAGTCATGTAGAGAGAATGGGGACTCAGCCGGCAAAGCAGGATCAGAACAAAAGAGAGAGAGAGAGAGGTTTGAATAAGTCTGTTTACAAACCAGTGATTCTCAATGTGGAAAAGGCACGTTCCTCCTCCCTTGAGGCTAAACCTGTTTAAGACACTTGAATGTTTCTCTTGAATTCTTTTTGCGTCTCTGAACATAAATGTGTTCCTGGGCCCACCGTTAATATTTGAACATTAAAGATGGAAGATCAGAGTTGTTCATGGTACCTTTTATCTTTACTCGGCCTTTTTTTTTTTATATATATATATAAGGTCACATTCAGTTATGACCTGTATGTGACCTCTGTGCCTACAGACACACCCTTAATTCTGCCCTGCCCGTTCTGTTTAACTTGAAACAACCAAATAAATGTAAAATTTATGGTCTTTCTTTTCAGAATAGCAAAAATACTTCAGAATACAGTAACGCAGTAAAATACGTTAAGATGCATCGATATATTGTGAGTGAATAATGCAGGTGTATAGTTACAAAATCCAGTATTGTATTTGTTGAATATTTTATTGAGAAAAACTAGATTTGGTCAAAATTGGTCAGCTGTTTTATATCTATGTTTCATGTCCTGTAGAGGCTCCCTCCAGTAATGGAATTCTCTAATACACTTATTGTTTTACTTCTTTATATATGTATACATTTCCTGAAAGCGTTACAGACACACACAAAAGCAACTGCATAAAGAACACTGCAATATGTATGTCTCCCCTTAAACACAGGTTCGATCTGAGGTTGGGAAAAAGAG
>NC_089794.1:34390697-34435697 GCF_040412425.1 Macrobrachium rosenbergii | reverse complement strand
GGATAGGAGAGAGAGAGAGAAAGGGAAAAAAATCAGCCATGTTTAATAAACAGAGTAACGGAAAGAATAAGATAAGAGAGAGAGAGAGAGAGAGAATATACACGAATTAAGAACAGAACATTTATGAAAAGGTCAAGTGAAATAATTAACACCTCTAATTAGAATCATTCGGTATGAAAAAAAATACTAGAGAAAGAGAGAAAGAGGATGTTTTAGCTCGAGAACTGAGAGGAGAAGGTGCTGCATTTCAGAGGAAATTAAGGCGGTGTGTGTCAGTCTTGTAATCATTCTTTACGTTTCTTTGTTTATTAAATGTCTGAGTCTCTCCTTCCTCTCTCTCTCTCTCTATCCTTTCTCTCTCTCTCTCTCTCTCTCTCTCTCTCTCTCTCTCTCTCTCATTCTTTACGTTTCTTTGTTTATTAAATGTGGCTGATTTTCTCTCCCTTCCTCTCTCTCTCTCCTTCTATCCATGTTTTGTTCTTAATTCATGTACATTCTCTCTCTCTCTCTCTCTCTCTCTCTCTCTCTCTCTCTCTCTCTCTCTCTCTCTCTCTCTCTCTCTCTCCTCTTGTATATCTTATTCTTTCCGTTTCCCTGTTTATTAAATATGGCTGATTTCCTTCTCTTTCCTCTCTCTCCATCTATCCATGTTTTATTTTTAATTCTCTCTCTCTCCATCTATCCATGTTTTATTTTTAATTCTCTCTCTCTCTCTCTCTCTCTCTCTCTCTCTCTCTCTCTCTCTCTCTCTCTCTCTCTCTCTAAAAACAGCCTTTTGAGTGCCATTTTTCAAAAGACCTTCGGCTGTTCCATAGCATTTTTGTTTTTCTATACCTGTTACATTTATTTTTATATTCCAATCGCTTTTTCATTTATATCATCTAGCTTTTATTTGCTCAAGCTTGTTTTTCAACCCTCTAATTACTAACACAGACATATAGTTACAGCTGTGTTATTCATAGTCATAATTTCCTCATACAGAAAGTAGATACTTCGAACATTCAAAACAGCCAGCGCATACCTGGTCTCGGAGAACCCTAATTAGTTCGCAGGTAAGCGCCTCTCCCACTCGACCCGGCGATCGACGCATGACCAATAAGATTCTTCTAAGGTGTTATTAGAAGCAGCCACCTAACGCTTCCCCGGCTAAATCTTAATGAGGGTGAAAGAGGTAATTTTGCAGCGATACCTTTCTCTCTTGGCTGGAGGAGACAGGAGGAAGGGGAGTTTCGTTTTTAAGGGATCCTATAAGTGGTAATGGACAGTTTGATACGAGTTTAGAGCCTCTGCTCTGCCCAGATATCGCGATAGGCATTAATGGTTAAGGGGGATTTGAAAGGTGTTTCTCAGTTCCTTTTTACAGCTTATTAAAATAAAACTTCGAACGACTCGAAAGGATAATTACTTTCTGTCTTTATACACACGCACACATTTTATATATATATATATATATATATATATATATATATATATATATATATATATATATATATGCATACATATATATATATTATATATATTATATATATATACAGTATATATATATATATATATATATATATATATATATATATATATATATATATATATATATATATATATATATATATATATATATTTATATTATATATATATATAGTGTGTATATATATGTGTATATATATACAGTATATACATATATATATATATATATATTATAGATATATATATATATATATATATATATATATATATATATATATATATATATATATAGATCTACGAGTATGTATATATATATTATTTATTTATTTATTTGTATGTCTGTTCTAAGTTTAAATAAAATAAGCTACGCAGGCATCATAAAAAACCACTTTTACGGGGATCTCCATAAATCTAAAACGTCTTCATGAGAGAGAGATATGTTTTAAATGTTGGCATATTGCCTATAAAGAACGTATCAGAGGTCTCTCAACATTACATATTGAAATACTTGGGCCTCATATACTCGGATACTTAGGCTCTTCGTAGTCTCTTGCGGTTCCTTAAAGGGAAAGGATTTTGATAATAAAAGCTGATATTTGAATGGATACCGAAGGAGAAGCCTCGCTGGCTTCAGGTCGTAACTACCAAAAATAGTTTTCTTTCTTTCTCTCTCTTCTTCCTCTTCTTCTTCTTCTTCATTGCCATGGCTCTAAATAAATATATTTGTGTGTGTTTCTGCCTGTCCGTATTTCTGTCCGTTATCTGGCTGTCTGTCCGTCAGTGTGTCTGCCATATTTATCTGGTTGTTTTTTAAATATTATTTTTGTTATTGATGTTGCTGTATACTTTGTTAACAATGCTGTTTAGTTAATATTTGTACATTAATTACATTCTGACTTTATTTCAGTGTTTATTTGTATTTCTACGTTACTTGGACTTTGATTTTTCCATCATATCAATAGTCTCCTGCATGCCGTCTGTACCTGTCACTCACAACTTTGTTCTCAGAAATCTTTTATTCATGGTTGGAGGGATTTCACTCAAACTTTGCACAAAGGCAGATCATCATGCATAGTTGTGCATGAAGATCGTCGGTCTCTTGATCTGTCTCTCTCACCTTTTCTTGACTACTCCTCTCATAAGTTGAAAGGATATCAGCAGGATCTGGTACAAAGGTAGACCTTTTTGCACATCATATAGGGAGATCGTCTGTCAGTCTGTCCATCGTTGTATTTGTCATGCATTTCTTGTTATGTCAACGCCCCCATGTACTATTGAAGGTTGTCAATGAAACCGGGTACAAAGGTAATGCATCATGCACAGATGTACATGAGAGAAAATCGTCCCTACGACGGCTGAGCAGTGTTAATGTCGCGCTTGCCCCGTCGTCACAACTCCTTCTACAAAGTTAAAAGAACTTCCAACAAACCTCCCAAAAATCAAGACCGTCAGTCATAGATGTGCTTGATGGAGATTACTCATTTGTCTGCCCTTATGTCTGTAGTACATGATAATGATCTGGGCCATAAATTTTTGAACTACGTATAATAATTAGAGAATTAATAAATAGCAGATAGCAATTTGGCAGCATAGGTAACATTTACTGCTGTTCTACCAGCCTGAAATTTGCGTAACATTGATGTTATTTGATTAAATAAGTGAACACAAAAACTAAGAATATGCTTAGACACACACATATACATATATATTATATAAATATACATATATATTATATATATACATATATATACTATATATAATACACTAACACATCAATATAAAATTTACATGACATTTATATCATGTAAATAGATGAATGAATATACACAAAAATTAATTCAGATTTTTTTAAAGTTTAGTTCCCTTATCAAAAATGCTTGTTATCCGAACGTAAATGTTTATTTTCAAATTTAGTCTTAATTTTTTTTTTCAAGTAATGACGTGGAAAATCCATTATAAAGCAGTTATTAATAGAAGTTGACAGTTAAATATAAAGTTGAATATGTATGAGTATACATACATACATACATACATGAACGTGATATGCAGTATATATGTGTATATATACTGCATATATATATATATATATATACACACATACATACGTACATAGATACGTGCATGTATACATACCACTTTCAGTCAATATTTTAACATCTGACATTATTCTTTTAGCCTTCATATTTATTTTTTATGGTTTTTACATGTTTGTTTTTATTTAATTTAAAAACAGGTTTTTTTTAGTGTTTAACCACTTTTAATCGTCATGCTAACTTTAACTTTTAAAAATTATTTTCTATCCAAACATTATACAGCATCAAAATCCTTTATCCTCCTCCGTCTATTCAGTCTCTCTTAACACTCTACCTCCCCTTTTTACGTCCATTTCTGCCTTGCCATCGCAGGAAGTAGGGACAGCTGGTTCTCCTTAGATGGTATTCAATACCATTCAATAAACCCCGCTTCCAGGCGAATCTTATTTTCATTTTTATTTAGTTTTTTTTTTCTCTTTTTTTGTGATCTACGCTTTTCGTATTTGGCAGTGACCGAGACCTTCCTACAACTCAGACTCTCTCTCTCTCTCTCTCTCTCTCTCTCTCTCTCTCTCTCTCTCTCTCTCTCTCTCTCTCTCTCTCTGAATTGCTGTACTCCTCTTATGTATATTAGAATATACATACACAGCAGTTAGTTATTTATAAGCTTTTTCTGTTCTCTCTCTCTCTCTCTCTCTCTCTCTCTCTCTCTCTCTCTCTCTCTCAGGTTGCTATACTCCTCTGATGTATATCGATATTTGCGCATGTAGCAGTTAATTATTTGTGCTCTCTCTCTCTCTCTCTCTCTCTCTCTCTCTCTCTGTAAGGTTTAGATGTTTTTCTGGCTCCTGCTTAACTCTCCATTATTAGTATTCATATCCACTAATTATTGATATAAGATTTCTCTCTCTCTCTCTCTCTCTCTCTCTCTCTCTCTCTCTCTCTCTCTCTAAAAACTTCGAATTGTATGAAAATCTCATTTTCTTGTGGTGGTATATTTTTATTTATTAATTTTTCAATTACATGCCATCTTTGAGGTTCTGGGTTGCACAGGCACACACTGTTTACCTTCAGATATTTTTTTTTCTATTCACATCCATTTATTTCAAAGGAGCCTATTTTACTTTTATTTTTAATGTTCCCTCTCCTTCTTATTAATGTTCTTTCTCCCTCTGGTTCGTCTTTTCTTTATATTTCCTCCATATTCTTCTCATTCTTTTTCCTTTTCCTTATTCATTTCCTTCGCCTCCTTTTCATTCTCTTCTCCCGTTTTATTGGTTTGTTCTTCTTTGTCTTTCTTTAGACAGCTGTTCCTTTCTCCTCCTCCTCGTATTTCTTCATCTCCCCTTCCTCCTGCGTCCTTTCTTGTTTTAATTTATCGTCCGTTTTCATATTAACGTTCTCTTTCTTCCTCCTACTCTTGCACGCCATTCGTTTTTCTTCTTCTCCCTCTTCTTCCTCACTCTTTGTTTTTTCCCCCGTCCGTGATTGGACTTGCTTCTCACTGAGGTCCTTATAAGCGCTAAAGGACTCCATAAAGGATATTGGGTGTTATGCTTTCCGGTTCCAATGAAGGACTCCTTCCTGCTCTGCTTTTAGAAAGAGGAGTCATCCTCCTCTTGTGATCCTTTTAAAGAGGCTGTGCCTGAGTCATCATCACCTTTTTTATAGAAATCAAAGAAGAAGAAGAAGAAGAAGTTTTGGGGGATATTTGGGAATCACTTAGTTGAAAATGGTCTCCTGTTTTCTTTTTTTTGGGGGGGGGATATTTTTATTGTTTTATTTTATATACTTTTCGTTTGGTTGCATTTGTATTCTTGTTTTTTGTTTTCTTTTCTCAACGTTTATATTTTTTTATTTTATATACTTTTTGTTTAGTTAGGTTTGTACTCTTAAATCTACATTATTTTTTTTTTTGCTTTTATCATTTTATTATGTGGTAATGCTGGACCAGAAACTTTTGCAAGCTTAGATATAAAACATTAGTTATTCTTAGAATTATTCTCTCTCTCTCTCTCTCTCTCTCTCTCTCTCTCTCTCTCTCTCTCTCTCTCTCTATATATATATATATATATATATATATATATATATATATATATATATATATATATATATATATATATATATATATATATATATATATATATATATATAGTATATATATATAGTATTTATATGTATATATATGTATACATATATATTGCATATATATATATATATATATATATATATATATATATATACATATTTATATTATATATATAGATAAAAATTTTATATATATATATATATATATATATATATATTAAATTCATATAGGTTCTCTCTCTCTCTCTCTCTCTCTCTCTCTCTCTCTCTCTCTCTCTCTCTCTCTCTCTCTCCTTAGGTGTTGAAGTGTTAAGAAATCCCTAATAGCGGCTAGTGTTAGTTACTACAATTAGCGAATAGGTTTAGCGATCGAAACTCGATGGAAATTATTATTGAACGTATGTGATTATAATCCTTTTTAAGGTTAAGCAAGCGGTTGCATGACCGCTCCGAGAGAGAACCAGTACTTAATACTAGAACTAGAACTAGTAGTTAGTGAGAGAGTAATGTCTCAAAAGCGGCAATTATTAATCGGGGACAAAAAGAAGTTTGCCGAAGCTGTGGGATTTTCGAAGTCAAGGAAATCTGCTTCATTCTTGGGTTTTTAGTTTCGCTTAAGAATTTCGCTGTATTTATTTCGTGATTTGGTTGGTATTGAAGGAACTTGATTATTGGGATAGCTAAGACCCAGACGACAATTAGTTGAGAGAGAGAGAGAGAGAGAGAGAGAGAGAGAGAGAGAGAGAGAGAGAGACTGTTTTTTCCATGTTCCATATTTTTGCAAAATTTGTTTAAGAATCCCTCTCTCTCTATCTCTCTCTTTCAGTTTCCTTACTTCTGATGAGAAATTTTATAGAATTCTCGCAATTATTATATAAATCCCAAGAATCTCTCTCTCTCTCTCTGTTTCCTTACTTCTGGTCCGAAATTTTATAGAATTCTCGCAATTATTATATAAACCCCAGGAATCTCTCTCTCTCTCTCTCTCTCTCTCTCTCTCTCTCTCTCTCTCTCTCTCTCTCAGTGATATAAGTTTGTATATTTACCGAAATAATCCGCCCAAGCAAACAAGCACGGGCTGCCTGTTATAAACAAAAACTAAACCGGCCGGCGCCCCAAACCATAAACAAACCCTAGGATGCAAAAACAAAAACAAAAAAAAAAACAAAACAAACAGTGGAACTCAGGTGAAGAAGAGGATTCCGCTGAGTCAATCCTTGTGGGATGGACGGAACCAACGACGCAGACGCCCTCGAGACGAGTCTAGACGGGTTCGCGGACGTGGGCGTGCGATGCGGGCGTGATCCGTGGGACGTCTCCGCGCTGAATCACAAGGAGGAAGGAGAGGTGCTGCTGTCACGCCCACGGGGAGCTGCAATCCGTGACTCATTCATTCTTCCTGCGTCGGTGGAGGGTAGCGCCGTTTCAGGTGTCTGGTGTCGCTGGGAACCAGGTACCGATCATTTCGATGGATTTCCTCAGGACCTTACTTAATAGAGAGAAATAGGGTTAATTTTAAAGAATAGGAAAGGATTCTTCTTAGAGAGATATGAGTTTTTTTTTATCAAGATCTGGTCTTCCTAAAGAGAGGGGAAGTACGATTATTTTTAAAGAATAATCAAATAGATTTTCAAAGGATTCTGCTTAGAGAAATTTGATTTTTTTACCGTTAGTTTTTATATGGATTTAAACCAGATTTTCCCGAAGAATGGGCTTATTTACGAAGATAGTTATAAAATGGAATTTTCACGGGATTTTCTGCAAAAAAAATTAAGGTTTAATATAAACAAAACTATGAAAATGTGTCCGCAAAATTTTCGGTGAGATATGAACGTTGATTAGAAAAGGTGAATTTTCAGTAGATTTTTTGCAAAAAGAAATTTACGTGCTTATTTTGAAAGTAGTTCAAAGTTGCGAAGTTGATTTTTAAGAATTCTCATATATTTTCAAGATTTTTTCTTAGGTTTCGGTAGTGTTTTCATACATTTTCCCGAGGTGTATTTTCATTATATATAAGAAATATTTAACATTATTTCACGGACTATAAATTTCTAAGTATATTTTTATATTCAGGTGGCTACGTGATTTTCAGTAACCTTTAGTTTTTAATTTGAAGAGTCTTTTAAGATCGAATTTCCATTTTTTTTTTAAATTCATATTTTTCTTATTCTCCAAGCCTTGAAACTGTACTGACCTTCAGTCGAATGTATTCAAGACTTTCATGGTTCACAAAAACTACCTACAATTTCATTCTATATTTAAAAGCTTTTCTTTTTTACTTTCTCAGTACTCCGTACGAAATTTTAATAATAATATTTAAAAATTTTGGCAAAATATTTAGTTTTAATACAAATATTTTTTAATGAAATTATTTTAGTATTTTTCAGAAAAATATTCAAAAAGTTTCCTGATCATTTAAATTTCACATTTTACAATAGAAAATGGAGACTTTTTACACGGTTTTCATCGGAATTCTAACATAGAATTTATATAAGGCTATCTTTTAAGAACCTCTGAAACTTCTGCTATATATTATCGGAAAATGTTCGTAGAAGTATTTTTCATACAAATTCTTAGGACCCAAATTTGATTTTAAATATTCTAATTGCTAAAAACGGATCGTACCTGAATGCGTTCAAACTGGGCACTGTAGTAGTACAGTTAGGTATAAAAAAAAGACTGTATATACATTGCTCCATTTAAATAAAATAGATAGCTCCACAGTAAAAGAAGGGCTGGAGAATTATAGAGAAAGACTGCAACGCTTAAGCTTTTTCTATATAATATATATATATATATATATATATATATATATATATATATATATATATATATATATATATATATATATATATATATATATATATAATATATATATATATATATATATATATATGAACTTTTCACATCACCGCGATTCATATACAAACATTAAGCTACAAATGTCCTTTAACATCCAATTCGCTCTACCTCGGAAACAATATATTTTCGTATATGTTGCCTTAAGGGGAATGTTATTTTAGCGGATATTTAAGGCTTCTCTGTAGTCCTGAGTTCTTTTCTCCCGTGCTTCGAGCCCACGAGACGACGAACTTATTATCAACTAAAAATTCCCTAAGGGTAACATAATTATATGAAAATATATTATTTCCGAGGTAGAGCGAATTGGATATTATAGGCATTTGTAGCTTAAGGTTTATATATATATATATATATATATATATATATATATATATATATATATATATATATATATATATATCTATATATATATATATATATATATATATATATATATATATATATAATATATATATATAATGTATATATATATATATATATATATATATAATATATATATATATATATGAAAAAGAGAAACACTGCTAAATTCAAGAAGCATTTACTATAAAACTGTATGTTTAAGTGTGTGCGCGTCTGAGAGAGAGAGAGAGAGAGAGAGAGAGAGAGAGAGAGCAACTAAAAATAGATGACCCCCAGCAGCTAATTACTAATTCGCGGTTGCTTATGAATATCCTTTCTAGTCATCCAGTTTTGACCGCAAGTTGGGTGACGTAAGGGATTATCAAAACATTACTCATGCAAGGAAGCTGGAGAGAACGAGACTTCAGAAGCCATGTTTATTAAAATGTTAGAGATTGACGTCTTTAGTCTCAACATTATTATTATAATATTATTGCTATTATTTGGGATGTGGTCTCATTCATTTGGAATTTGTCCAGAAAGCCTTCAATTTTCGAGGAAAATTATGGCCATAAATGTAAAAAAAAGCAAGATATTACATTTATTTAACGTCTGATTATTATTATTATTATTATTATTATTATTATTATTATTATTATTATTATTATTGGATGTGGTCTCATTCATTTGGAATTTGTCCAAAAAGCCTTCAATTTTGGGCAAAATTATGCCCATAAATAAAAAAAAAAAAACGTAAGAGATTACATTTATTTAACATAGACACAAACTAATTCATAAGATTGTTTGAAACTTATTTTTTGCTTTCAGGTAGAATTATTGGTCATGCAACACTGCATAGGCCTACGCATCACTTGGCTGAGAACTATTTCCTTATTTATGAAGATGACGCAACACCCACTCTTAAGTTAAAATGGCCCATGAATTTATCGCTGACGTCAGTGCATACGTTAATTTGCGACACCCGGTAGCTTCGGGCATATAGTTTGATAGTTCCCCCACCCCCCTTACTCTACAAAAAAATATATTATTTTTGCCCAAATTTCCTGTCATTTACCAAAATACATCTTGTCACTGTGTTGGTCGCTAATTAATTATGTTCGTTTTTTCGCCATATGACAAGGACAAGCTCTCTAGATTTTACTATGCGGAAGCTTTATGTAGATGATTACAAGAAAAGATTAAAAGAGGGGATACAACAGATGATGTATATAAATAAGTTATGTATTCTCATACACGCAAACACACATACTTGCGCATTATATATGCATATGTATATATATATGTATATATAATATACAGTATATACATATATATATATATATATATATATATATATATATATATATATATATATATATATATATATATTATATACAGGTGAAAAATATATATATTTTGACTTTATTTCCAAGCCATTCGTCAATGGCTTGGAAATAAATTGTACACCCATTCTTATTTTTACTGTAAAAATAAAGAATCACGTACAAAAGTATAATATATATATATATATATATATATATATATATATATATATATATATATATATATATATATACATGTATGTATTATATTTTTAATTAAAAATTTGATATTTTATACATATTTTTGTGTATTTATATATATATATATGTATACATATATTTATTTGTTTATTTATGTATTTATTTATTTATTTTCACTGTAAACAGATACAAGACGGCAAGCAAATCTCTTCTGAAACCCAACCCCGAAAAAAATGTAATAAATAATCAAAAGAAAATATTTGAAACTAGGAAAGTGTTACTCCTCTAAATAAATACAAATCTTCACATGTAAGCAAATAAGAAAATAAAAATAGCACTCTGATATATGATGCTGAAAAAAAGTTGAGTTGTCTAGAGAGATGGTCGATGATATTTGGATAAGCAACAAAAAAAATATTTGATATAGCTCTTACTTTTTACATAAATAGATTTGTAATTTAGCGTGTGCCAAGAGCACTTAGTGTCAGTGCCAGTTCAGCTTAGATTAATAATAGGTTTGTGCCTCTGAGTCGCCAGGAGGCTGTTCGATTTCATCTCCTGGTCTGAAGGGTTTGGAAGTTCGGTACGCGTTTTTAGTGCGAGGATTTCGGTGAATGGGTTTACATTCTCTCTCTCCCTCTCTCTCTCTCTCTCTCTCTCTCTCTCTCTCTCTCTCTCTCTCTCTCTCTCTCTCTCTCTCTCTGTATGTTTTTAATCTCAGGTTATCAACTTATGTAGGTGTATACTGTGTATTTTTCCAAATTTAGTTATTTTGTCGTAGCTCTTTGGCATAACTCTACTCTCTCTCTCTCTCTCTCTCTCTCTCTCTCTCTCTCTCTCTCTCTCTCTCTCTCTCCTACTTTATTTTTCTCTATCTCTGATTATCAACATCTCTAGATATGTAGAAGTTAAGAGGACATTGTGGCTATTAGAATTACATCTCTAGATATACTCGTACATGTCATGTTCTTTTTCCAAATTTAACCATTTTATCATAATTCTCTCTCTCTCTCTCTCTCTCTCTCTCTCTCTCTCTCTCTCTCTCTCATTTTGTTTTTCCATATATCTGTTTATAAACTACTGTAGATTTACATGACATATTCTCTTTTCTAATTTAGTCATTTTATCATCGGTATTTGTCATCATTCTCTCTCTCTCTCTCTATTTTTTTAATCTCAGTTTGTCAACTTCTCTAGACGTACATGTCATATTCTTTTTCCAAATTTGGTAATTTTATTATAGGTGTTTGTCATAATTCTCTCTCTCTCTCTCTCTCTCTCTCTCTCTCTCTCTCTCTCTCTCTCTCTCTCTCTCTCTCTCCTAATAACCTGCAATTTTCCTGTTGCTTGAAATCCCAGTCAGAGCGAGATGTCCTTTCTAAAGCTATTAAACAAGGAGGTTAGAGTTTACCAAACTTATATTTACGAATGTAAAACTTTTGTGCGCAGATTTTATCTGCAAATATGTTTTTACTTTTTTTTTTTTTTTTTTTTTTTTTTTTTTTTTCTTCTGAGCCTTTAACTCTTACTGGATTTAGATTCAATCTTAGGAATATTGTATACGAGATTTTTAAAATATTTTTACGGTATTTCCAGGTACGTTGGACGGGGTATGGATGTGATTTGCTGAGGAGATTCTTTATAAGAGGTAAGCTTTTTAGTACTGGATAGTGATTTAGTCTGTCGTTTATTTATGGTAATTTTAATGTTTTGACAAATTATTATGTCGTTATTCTTGAGCATTTTGTTTTCCATAAGCCTTTCGCCGAGCGGAGGGAATGCGACCAAAAGGGAACAAACCTCGCGTTTCTCAGCAAGTCATAAAGGGATGATGTTGACATCCTCAGGGCCTTTTTTTTTTTGTTTGCCAATCTTTCGCTGGGTCGACTGATGAGCATCAGGAAGGGATCGAACCACGGACCTTGCTAATGCAATCCTTGTACTCAACCACTGGCATACCTTTTTTTCCTCTTTGGTGGAAGCGGCGCCAAGATACGAATTTCCTGTTTATTAGCAACTATTAAGGGTGGGTTTACTATGCTCCTATTCTCTCTCCTGATCCCAGCAGAAACTAGTAACCACGTACTGCTGGGTAGCCTGTGGATCCCGAGCGATCCCCGGACCTAGCAAACGCGAGCTGACTGGCACATATATATATATATATATATATATATATATATATATATATATATATATATATATATATATATATATATATATATATATGCCTGTGTGGGTGTAATGTGTATTTAGGAGTTTGACTTTATTGAACTGGTCTAAGTGTAAGGATAAGTGGCAATGTGCAAATGAGAAAAATGACGTCGAAATGTTTTATACAAAAAAAAAGGTAAAAAGTGTAGACTCATTTGAAGAAATGTACATGCAAGGTGTAAAACTCGCAGGTAAGTATTTCAAGCCTGTGTTATTGTCTAGGACCTAGGTGATAGTTACAGCAGTAAAGCGGAAATTTTTCGATTTCAAAGCTCATCAGAAACTGAATTGTCCTTAGTAACCAGGAATGCTTTCTCTCTCAATATTAATTTATTTATTTTTTATTTGCTTTTCTCCATTTATTTTTGCCTCTTCCCGTATTGCAACGTGTGCTGCTAAAACAAAACTGATTTCTGTTCATGAATATTAATTTTAATACTACAATTTTGAATCTTCAAAAATGTTCGGAAAAAAACATTGGCTCAGGGCCACGTGGTACACTCAGCTATTTTCCAGTCTGCGATTTCAGCCCTGATTTGTGAATTCAGTCCTTGTAAGTAAATTCAGTTCCAAATGCAGATCCTGTGTGCTGGCAATGTGCAGTGACTCAGAGATTGTATCTTCCTTTTTTATTTTTTGTGAGGCTTCGTGCAGGATGATATTTGGTCGAGTGAATGCTGTTTTCTTGCTCTCTTCAATTTGTCGGGTAAACAGTTTGTTTAATTTTTAGTTTTTTCTTAATTTCTTTGTTTGTGGTTGTTTTTGAGAAGGGCATGTCAAATGCATAATACTGTATTTCTGGCAATAATTTTTTTGCCTTGGTTTCCATCTACTCATTTTGTCTAATAAATTTAACTTTTAGTTTTCTGTAAAAGAAAACTATTGTGCCGGCTTTGTCTGTCCGTCCGCACTTTATTCTGTCCGCAATTTTTTCTGTCCGCCCTCAGATCTTAAAAATTACCGAGGCTAGAGGGCTGCAAATTGGTATGTTGATCATCCATCCTCCAATCATCAAACATGCCAAATTGCAGCCCCCTAGCCTCAGTAGTTTTTATTTTATTTAAGGTTAAAGTTAGCCATAATCGTGCTTCTGGCAACGATATAGTATGATAGGCCGCCACTGGGCCGTGGTTAAAGTTTCATGGGCCGCGGCTCATGCAGCATTATACCGAGACCACCGAAAGATAGATCGATTTTCGGTAGCCTTGATTATACGCCGTAACAGTTGTAGAGAAAAGTCGATTGAACCGAAGAAACTCGGCGCATTTTTTACTTGTTCAAACCTATTTCATGATTTTTTTTTTTACAATTAGTATAGTATTTCATCAGATAAATATTTCTTATTTCTTATATATTTTTATCCTTGTTTTTCTCCCCTATGAACTTTTTACTACGTACTCTATGTATTGCAACGGACCCTTAGCCAAAAATGGTTAATCCTTATTATGCTTTGACTTGGATGTGTGGGTTTGTCTTGTAAAGACACAGACCCATTTCTTTCACTTAGACCCACCGTAAATGATAGTTGTCGCAACGTACGATACACTGTTATTTTTATAATTTCTTATTTATTTACAATACATTTTTGCAGGTTGAAAAGAAATTAATCCTTTTAGATTCTTAACAATGTATACGTAATCATTTTGATGAGAGGGAATCATCTTTTTTATTATTACTGAATAATCTACAGGCGAAGACTATTGCTGGATTTAGTTTGCAAACAACTGATAAAATACCCTTTTTATTTATAGATATTGTATGGGTGATGGTTATTATTCGACATCGTATAAGAACAGTTGCTGTTGGTGAAGATAAAAGCTTATGCTAAAGGGAAAAGATTGCTCTTGAAATAGATAATTCAGATGGGATCATTGAGGTCCGGTTCGGGTCCTGGATGGCAATGGATAACTGACCGAGTAAGCGTGTATGAATATATAATGAGCATATTATTAAGCAATGTAGGTTCTATACGGAAGTCCGTTTCCGGTACATATAATTGGCTGTATGAAACTGTAGTGACTTGGTATGTTTGTATCATTTATTTGTAAATTAATGTATTAAGGTTAGATTTTGATTTTGTCTGGCGCTGAAAGAGTGTACAGTATGTATGTATGTACGTATATTTGTATGTTTGTATGTATGTATGTATGTGGGATTTTTCTGTTTATCTAGGGTCATTGGAATGGTGTATCAAAGCATATATGCGTAAATATTATAGATGGTGATGAAATTCTCTCTCTCTCTCTCTCTCTCTCTCTCTCTCTCTCTCTCTCTCTCTCTCTCTCTCTCTCTCTCTCTCTCTCTCTCTCTCCTTGTAATAGCTGAATTAAATTTTAGATGGTTTTGTCCATCTCGTTATCTTTACTTTGAAAAATAACTGAAAAACTTATCAGTCAGGCTCCAGTGACCTTGAAAAGTTCAGCATTCTTCAGACTTAGCAGAGTTGGTTTCCCTTGAATCAGCAATAGTCACTATTCTTTGGACATATGGTCAGTTTCCCTTGGATACATCAAGGTCAGTGTCTTTCGATTTTGTGAATGGCAGTGTCCTTTGAACCTGTGATGATCTGTATTCTTTTGAATCATCAAGGTCAGTGATTTTGGACCTTTCAAGGCCAGTGTTTTTGGACGTTTCAAGGTCAGTATCTTTGGACTTTTCAGTGATTTTGGACTTTTCAAGGCCATTGTTTTTGGACGTTTCAAGGTCAGTATCTTTGGACCTTTCAAGGTCAGTGTTTTTTCACTCTTCAGGGTCAGTGCTTTTGGACCTTTCAAGGTCAGTGTTTTTGGACCTTTCAAGGTCAATTTCCATTGAATATGTTAAGGTCTCTCTTAGCACGTATCAAGGTCAGTGTCCATTGACCTATCCAGATTAGCATTCTTCAACCGGTGTCTTTTAAACCGAAGACGCTCATTGTTTTTGGACTTATGAAGACCAAGGTCCTTTGGACTCCCAAGGTCAATCTTCACTGACCATTTGAAGGTCATATACCTTTGTACTCACGAAGGTCAGTGGCTTCAAACCCATTACCTTCTCACCCAGCTCCTTAGGACGCCCATATGCGGCCAAACCGGAGATCATCGATAGTGATAGTGAGCCTGGCTGATTAGAACAGGTCCTCCGAGGTCAGAGGTCATGCGGCTTCCATAATGTTTTTTTTTTTATGCCAGAAGGTATGATTTTGTTTTTGGTCATGTGTGGATTATGGGATTTGTTTTTTATGTCGTCTGCTGCTTGAGGTTGATAGCTGTTGTTATGGGTTTTTGCATTTTATTTAGTTGTCTTAGTTAACTATTTGTTAGTTATTGATGATATATTCTAGTAATTAATCTCTTGTTCATTAGTTTTATATATTTACTGATTTATTACTTTTATTAATTTTTATTAATAATTTAATTCTCGTTTATTATATGTGTATATATATATATATATATATATATATATATATATATATATATATATATATATATATATATATATATATATATAATTTATATAAATAGATAGATAGATAGATATTTATCGTTTCCGTTCATTTTTACATCCATTTATTATTCTTTACTGGCTGCATCTTCATTTTATTTCACTTATTTTCTATTTCTTTTATGGATATAAGGATACATTTGAAATAAATGTTCCTGAAATTAGAAGCAAACCTATTTTATTTATTTTTTATTGCATTGAAACGGGCTAAGGAGCGCAGCCGCTGGGGAAAAATGAAATAAGGGTAAATAATTTGGGAAATACAGAAGAAAGCAAAGACTTCCGCATTCAACTTGTCTTCGCATAACTCGAAATCACCCCTCTCTCTCTCTCTCTCTCTCTCTCTCTCTCTCTCTCTCTCTCTCTCTCTCTCTCTCTCTCTCTCTCTCAATAAAGTTTATTTAAGTTGGGATACTCTCTCTCTCTCTCCAGTAAAGTTTATTTAAGTTGGTATACTACTCTCTCTCTCTCTCTCTCTCTCTCTCTCTCTCTCTCTCTCTCTCTCTCTCTCTCCAATAAAGTTTATTTAAGTTTGGGATACTACACTCTCTCTCTCTCTCTCTCTCTCTCTCTCTCTCTCTCTCTCTCTCTCTCTCAGGGCAAGAAAGTTTACATTTAAGCTATACTCTCTCTCTCTCTCTCTCTCTCTCTCTCTCTCTCTCTCTCTCTCTCTCTCTCTCTCTCTCTCTCTCTCCAGTAAATGCTACGCACAGTGGCAAGAACACTTGTACCTGTACATTATACTGACTCGTTCTTCTTCTCTTTATCTCTATTCCTGCTCAGATAAAGTCGAACGGGAAACCACATCTTGGCCACATTTTGCATAGGCGACTCTGCCACTCTCAGCAGTTGATAAAGATTTTCCGAGCAATGGCTTATCAGCCTTTCGCCACTGACAGTTTTTTTTTATTTGTTTTAATCTCTCTCTCTCTCTCTCTCTCTCTCTCTCTCTCTCTCTCTCTCACACACACACACACACACACACACACACACACACACACACATTGATTGCCTTAGTCCTTAATGTATATCAGAATTGGAATATGCAGCAGTTAATTAGTTATAAGCTTTTTTCTACTCTCTCTCTCTCTCTCTCTCTCTCAGGTTTTGTTATCATCTCTGGTTCCTGCCTAACTCTCCGTATCAGTGCTTATATCCAACACTTATGTATATAAGGTTCTCTCTCTCTCTCTCTCTCTCTCTCTCTCTCTCTCTCTCTCTCTCTCTCTCTCTCTCTCTCTCTGGCCTAGTAACGCCTCCTCGCCCAAAAAGGTCACAATCAGTCAGCAGACCCTTAGGAAAGTAATCAACTTGCCTGGGAAACTACTTATGAATACCGGACGCAATTGTCACATCCCAAACGTAAGTGCTTAATAATTCGCAACAGACCCCTTAGGACTCTTGTGTGAACGGTTTTGGTCCTATTGACCCCTGAGAAGCCATTAGTGAGAGTGAGGGAGAGAGTTTTATAGTGGCGGAGTCATTTCATCTGCAATTGACAGTTAAATAAGAGATTGAACGCCATGTTACTTAGCATATGCGCAGTCCAGCATCACAGCATAACAAATCACGTAAGAGTAAAAATAACTTTCTGTTGATAATTGTTGAATTTTGGGTGATAAGTCGATTGTTATGTTTCGTAATAAAGCGTTTTTTTTAGAGATGATTATTATTTTTTTTTCACAGAAAATCATTTGTAGTGTAATTGAAAGTATTTACTTATCATATTTATTTAATTGACTAAAATACGTTTGAGGAATATTACAATGTTTTTTTAATATTTGCAAAAATAAAGAGGATATCTCTCTCTCTCTCTGTCTCTCTCTCTGTTTCTCTCTTTTTATTTTTAAAAGAGAATATTAAAATTTTTTAATATTTACAAAATTAAAGATTTTCTCTCTCTCTCTCTCTCTCTCTCTCTCTCTCTCTCTCTCTCAAAAGGTCTCTCTCAAAGGGGTTTAGGAGAACGAGGAGGAAGTTCTAAAGATTCCAAAACAGGGGTCCTTCTCTCTCTCTCTCTCTCTCTCTCTCTCTCTCTCTGTCCACCCTTCAGTGCCCAAATGCCTTGTTTATTGCCTCTAAACGTACGCCCTTACCCAGTCGACCGGTCAGTCCTCTCTCCCTTCCCTTACCTGGGCAAAGCTGATGTCGTCTGGTGCTTTCGATAACACAGGTAATTTACTGTCACACCCTCTTGCCCCCGAGTGGCTCCCAAACACTTTTGGGCTTTTAAAAGGGGACTTCTGGCTTTTTATAGCGAGATGGTAGTTTTCTTGATCTTTTGTTTAATGGATGTAGGTGTTTAATTATTATTATTATTATTATTATTATTATTATTATTATTATTATTAGTGCGCTTGTCTTTTTACTGAATGAACCAAAAGGCCATCAGCTTTCTAGAAAGAGAATAATAATAATAATAATAATAATAATAATAATAATATTATTATTATTATTATTATTATTATTATTATTATTATTATTATTATTATTAGTGCGCTTGTATTTCTACTGAATAAACCAGCAGGCCATCAGCTTGCGAGAAGAGAATATTCGTATTTAAAAAAAAAAAAAAGACAAATAGAACAGGAAAAATATAGGATAAAAAAAATACTGAAAAAAATTTGTGAATTAACATATTTTATATCTAGAGATCATTGACGACTTTGTCATTTAAATATCCTTGTTTTTTATTTGATTAAACCAAAATTATAAGAAAATTAAACTGCGCGCTTCTTTGCATTTTTTTTTTTTTTTTTTTTTGAGAACTGGTTAGGTCAGATGTTGTGGATGGAACTTCAATCAAACTTCTGTTTAGTTTTCTGTAAAAGAAAACTATTGTGCCGGTTTTATCTATCCGTCCGCACTTTTTTCTGTCCGCACTTTTTTCTGTCCGCACTTTTTTCTGTCCGCACATTTTCTGTCCGCCGACAGATCTTAAAAACTACTGAGGCTGGAGGGCTGCAAATTGGTATGTTGATCATCCATCTCCAGTCATCAAACATATCAAATTGCATCCCTTAGCCTCAGTAGTTGTTATTTTATTTTAGGTAATAGTTAGTCGTCGCGCTTCTGGCACCGATATAGGATAGGCCGCCACCGGCCCGTGGTTAAAGGTTCATTGGCCACGGCTCATACAGCATTATACCGAGACCACCGAGAGATAGATTTGTTTTAGGTAGCCTTAATTATACACTGTACAGAAAACTCGAAGAAACATCGGTGCATTTTTTTTTTTTTTTAAGAACTGGTTAGGCCAAGTGGTGGACGAAACTTCTGCCAAACCTCCTCAGAGGTATTTTGAGTGCGATACGTGTGATGTCACTCGTCGTCCCTCTCTTCTTCTTGGGCATTTTTGGGAACTCTGGGTTGTCTAGACGTCGCTTATAAGGTTCGATCCGAGATAAAAGCTAAATCAGATGACGAGATTGGATGCAGCTGAGAGAAGGGTGCTGGCGAGGTGTCTGTGCCAAGTCTGCTGCAGTCCAGAAGCTGCGCGGTTGGTAAGCTGATGCTGCTGCTTTATTTGATAATTTTGAAATGGCTCTTCAAAGGAATAACCTAAGAAAGAGCAGAGAGCAGATAATCTAAGGGAGAACGGGAAGCGGAATATTAAGGTTAATAAAATTCTGACTGATAAAGTTTGTGGATATGTATATGTACAGGTCATAAGGACCTGTGTTTTGAATCACTTTAGTCGTGATAACTGGTGAGAGAGAGAGAGAGAGAGAGAGAGAGAGAGAGAGAGAGAGAGAGAGAGAGAGAGAGAGAGAGAGAGAGACTTACAGAAAATTCATCCCCCAATGTACAGGTCTTAAAGGCCAGTGTTTTGAATTGGTTTTTATTGTCGTTTTTCAAAATAGAATTATATTAATCCTGATGACTGGTGTGAGAGAGAGAGAGAGAGAGAGAGAGAGAGAGAGAGAGAAGAGAGAGAGCACTCCACCACAGCGTACAGGCGTTAAATTCAAATCTTTTAAACCGCACGAATGTCTTCCCTCAAACTTCCATCTGTTTCCACCTGTCAGATTCATTTTTATCTCGAGCTGACTCGATACAACAGCTGCTGATCACTTATTGAGAAGGATGGTCTCGAAGCTCCTTGCGTTTGTCAAGCTCAACAGATAAAGGTTCTTTAATGCAACACAACACGCAAACGTTTTCAAACTTATTACATTGTAGATGACTTAAGATATGCATTTATACTGAGCTGATGAATAAAGCCAGCTATGGAATATGACAGAGGAGAGGTGGTAGGGTTTGAGCTCGGTAGTGAGAATCAGTGACAGACGCTTCGCCAGTTCGACTCTCGGTTTTACTTCAGTGGAATATTTTATTGTCTCTCCAGTGGCCGATTGGGCAGTATAGATGATGACTGTGAACTGTGGAACACAATACTCCGGTTCTGAGGCGTGGGTTTTGTTCTTTCTGTTCCGGGACAAGAAGGGGACTGTGGCCAGTTTTGGAAGCATGGTGAACTTTAATGTGAATCACGATCAAGTAAAGGCGTTCGGTTTCAACCCGGAATAAGAAAAAAAAAAAAAACTGTCTTGGGCGTGGGACTGTTGAGGGAGGAAAGAGGCGAGGGTTTGGTGCTTGGAATGACACCCTTTGTAAAAATACGTGTCATAACATCATACCCGGGCGCGGGAGGCTGTTGATATCGGGAAAAAAATATCAAAGAAATTTGCTAATATTTTTCATACCTAATCTTCGAACATCATTCTTCCATATTGTCATTTTCTCAACCTTTAAAGTGTGTATTCTTTTCTTCTTGTCCTAGTGTCCTTCGCGTTACACTTAAGAGTCTGCAACGAGCTTTTAGGTTCGTGATAAAGGGCCATTAGCACCTTGGCTTCCTCCCTCACTCTGACTCATCATAGGTGACTCACGGTGAATTGCTAATGAGAAGTATTTACGAAGCTGGAGAACTCATTGTTTATTCCCTCTGTAAGCTACAAAACAAAGGTCTCATAAGTTGACGACAAATTTCTTCTTAAATGTAAACAAGAGGTCCCGAAGCTTGTTTACTTCGTTGACCAACTGGATGTCTTATCTTGAAATTTACTTTCTTATGATTTTGTCATTTCTGGTTAGTTGTATTTCGTGAGTTGCATCTTGGTAGGATTTTACCTTTGGGCATCACTTGTACTGTTCTTAAGCACCTCATGTCCCGTAGCGGGTTAGTGCCGTCAGTGCACCTAATGCAGTGCACTGTAGGCATTACTTACGGTTCTTTGCAGCGTGCCTTCGGCCCCTAGCTGCAACACCTTTCGTTTCTTTCACCGTACCTCCTTTCATATTGTCTTTCTTCCATCTTACTTTCCACCCTCTCCTAACAATTGATTCATAGTGCAACTGCGACGTTTTCCGTATGTTACACCTTTCAAACTTTTTACTGTCAATTTCCGTTTCAGAGCTGAATGACCTCCTAGGTCCCAGTGCTTGGTCTTTGTCCTAAATTCTATATTCAACTCAATTGAATTCAATTAAGCACCTCATGAAGGGACAGGTGGAATGTACTTCAAACGGATGTAGTGAAATGGCTTAGTTCTGAAAGTAACAGTTCATTTTATGAATTGTTCATATATATATACGAGTATATATATATATATATATATATATATATATATATATATATATATATGTATATATATATATATAATATGTATAAGGTCTGTAATAGAAACTTTGATTCAGGACAGGCTCCAAATAGGAAGCACTTTCATTCATATACTGGCTTGGCTCGAACTTCCAAAATCCAGCATTACTAAGCCGGTACGCTAACTACTTATCCAAGAAGATTTTGTCTTTTAAAGAATACTAACAGATATCTTGAGTGTGTCGACAGTAGTTATGATTGTTATTTTTTTATTAATAATATCATGTGACTAAAATATTAGCAAAAAAAAAATTAGGCCACTGTCATCAGAATTAATATGAAGTATATTTTTGTATTGTTTGTATTTTGTACTTGCTAATGATTATGTATAATGCAATAAAGGATATTAATTTTTTTATTATTATGATTATTATTATTATGGATGTTTTTATTCGATTAGAGTCCATCACGCTAAGCCGCAGAGAGCTTATCTTATTCAGTATTACGAAAAATATTGCAAGATCACAGGTTAACCTTTTGATCTGATCAAGTGACATTTCTGGTCCAATTCGTTCAGGCAGCAATTGTTAGGCTACAGTACAACGTTTTGCCTATTCTTAAGATTTGTCAGCAAATTCTTAAGCCACATTTCCGCTCAGAGGTGACGCATCGGATGTTCTAACAGATTTCTTCCTATTATCTTTTTATTTTTTCTTCTTTTTTGTTCTTTGAAGAGAAAGTATTATGTTGCGTTCTTACAGATTTCGTCCTATTTTTTTTTCTTCTCTATGAGGATTATTATGGTGCAAGAATTGAAAGTAGCTCTTCATTGTGATAAAAATTTGGTCTCTCTCTCTCTCTCTCTCTCTCTCTCTCTCTCTCTCTCTCTCTCTCTCTCTCTCTCCCGTAGGGTCTTTAGAGTCTAGACCGCACAGCGCCAAATACGGACAGATTATAAGATTCAGCCTCATCTCCAATTTTCTCTGATGTTGACAAATGAACACCGACCTTTCGACCTTACTACCGCTGCTGCAGATTTTCTCTCTTTTTTTTAATTCTCTTTCTTTTTATCTTGGAATGCAGGATAATATCTTTCTTCTTCTTTCAAATATTTTGTTTTAAGCTCGTTAACCAGCGCTGAATAATCCCTCGGATTCCAGTGCTTGGCTTCAAGCCCAAATTTCACATTCCATTCCTATTCCATTCCATTCCATTCCAACTATTTTATTTGGAACTGTAATTGACGTAATAAGGATATCTCTCTCTCTCTCTCTCTCTCTCTCTCTCTCTCTCTCTCTCTCTCTCTCTCTCTCTCTCATATCCTTTTGCCAGGTAACATTCATCATTAGTTTAGCTTTCGGATAATGTGTGTGCTTGTAAGTTTTTGTGTGTGTGTGCGCGCGTTTGTGAAGTTTAAAGATAAAGAAACAGTACATTAAAATTCTCTCTCTCTCTCTCTCTCTCTCTCTCTCTCTCATCCTTTGGTCAGGTAACATTCATCAGAAGTGTAGCTTTCGGATAATGTGTGTGTGTGTGTGTGTGTCTGTGTGTGAGGTATAGAGAGAGGGAAAGAATAAATAGAAATATTTTTTATTTGTATGCGCAGGAATCTAGTATCACGGTGTATTTGAGACTGTATTTTCTGAATTTTCGAAGAGGAGGTACAATCGGAAAAGTTTCATATATAGATTCGCTCGTATGGGGGAAAGGAATGATCCCCTAGCTAGGCCGAAAGTTTGATATTAAATGGAACTTTCTAACTATGAAGACTAGGAGAAAGCTCCACTGCACAGTTTTATCAATTCGCAAACCTCTCTCACAGCACTGGAAATTTATACATTTGTTTTTCACCTTTGGTTCCTCTAAAATCCAAAACCTAGGATAGAGATTTGGTTTGTGATAGTGACACTTCATCGAAGCCGAAGATTGATGAAGTTAGTGTTCATTTCTCTTAAGCAATTATTGAATCCTGAACAGTTAAGATGTGCCTGTGATAACACGCATGCACATTTGATATTTACCTAATATTTTATAAAGAAGTAGAGAGGTTTTTAAGGAAGCGACCATCATACTTGAAGAGTATCTTCCATCTATTTTGGGGAAATCATATATGCCAGGCCATTCGGGTAAATTAGGGAACTTATCAACTCTGAAGATAACTAAGTTCATGTTTATAAGTCATTTGAAAACAGGAAAGCTCCCTTGCACGAGGTATTAGGTGTTTTTAGTTTTCTACAAAGGAAAGCTATTGTGCCGGCTTTGTCTGTCCGTCCGCACTTTTTCTGTCCACACTTTTTCTGTCCGACCTCAGATCTTAAAATCTACTGAGACTAGAGGGCTGTAAATTGGTATGTTGACCATCCACCCTCCACTCATCAAACATACCAAATTGCAGCCCTCTAGCCTCAGTAGTTTTCATTTTGTTTGAGGTTAAAGTTAGCCAAGATCGTGCGCCTGGCACCGCTATAGGTGTCAACAACACAGGGCACCACCTGGCCGTGGCTGAAAGTTTCATGGACCGGGGCTATGAGTCTCATGGGCCGAGGCTGAGAGTGTCATACAGCATTATACGCTTTGCAGAAAACTCGACTGTGCCGAAGAAACTTCGGCGCATTTTGTACTTTTTTTTTCGGAAATGAACAAGGGAGCTTTCACTTTATAGTGAATAAATTACCTGATAATTACAGAATTCCTCAAACTGTTTCTTGAGTAATAATCCTTTTTGGATTGACATTCAGTTTATCGGGTAGAATAGGAAGAGTATCAAATTCGGCTTCAGACACAGTACTTGTTAAGTGGTCAGTTTTCTAATATTAAGAAGACTCCGTAGGGGGTTAGTGCCGTCAGTGCACCTCGTGCGGTGCACTGTAGGCATTGCTTAAGGTTCTTTGCAGCGTGCCTTCGGCCCTTAGTTTGCTACCCCTTTTGTTCCTTTTACTGTACCTCCTTTCATATTCTCTCTCTTCCATCTTACTTCCACCCTTTCTTATCAGTTGATTCATATTGCAACTGCGAGGTTTTCCTCCTTTCCTCCCGTTACACTTTTCAAACCTTTTACTGTCAATATCCATTTCAGCGTTGAGTGACCTCATAGGACCCAGTGCTTGCCCTTTGTCCTACATTCTATATTCAATTCAATTCAATTTAATATTAAGAAGGATGAGTGAATTTCCTAAAAGAATAAGTTCGTCATGATTTTGGCAGTACATTTTAAACTCAGCTTTTACTAGTCTTTTTTTATCCTGCGTCCTTGTCCATTATGCATTGAATAATAATAATAATAATAATAATAATAATAATAATAATAATAATAATAATAATAATAATAATAATAATAAAATAATAATAATAATCCTGTAATGAGGTTATCCTGTAATAGGCTATAATATCGACAATTAAAAGCTACAATACTGTCAACTCCGTACATAAATATTTTTAACTCTATTGTGGCTTTTAATTCTCAGTAATAATAATAATAATAATAATAATAATAATAATAATAATAATAATAATAATAATAATAATAATAGGTTTTCTGCTTTTCTGCTCAGTTGGTGATGTTTTGTAAACCCCTGTAAGGTACATGTATGGCAATGCCTTTTTTAGCCCGTCTAAATTTCCCACCCATTTTGGCTTTGTTGAATGTTACCTCGTGGTTAACATTCGGGACATCTACCGGTGAATTTGGACTCTCTCTCTCTCTCTCTCTCTCTCTCTCTCTCTCTCTCTCTCTCTCTCTCTCTCTCTCTCAAGTGAAGCTTGGACTTCTGACCAAATTTGGTGGTATTCCGTATGAGATTAACGTACCATAATTGCAGTGTGGCAGGTCAGCTTTGATATTCGCGTTTTGTTTTCACACACACACACACACACACACACACACACACACACACACACACACACACATACACGGCCTAAACAGTACATTAATTTATCTGTTCTCTCTCATTTTTGTACGTCTTATGTTCGCTTATGCTTTTAATTATCATTTATATTTTTTTAAATCTGGAGTCATAATTAGCTTCCATACGTGTTTACTTTTAACGCCAATGAGTCTCTCTCTCTCTCTCTCTCTCTCTCTCTCTCTCTCTCTCTCTCTCTCTCTCTCTGTGATGCACGGCTCCTTGACCATGTAATTTGAACACTGGCATTATAACCCAACAAGTAAATAAAACACCAACCCTTACGACACCTGTATATTTCCCTTTAAACCCGAGGCATCTCTTTAGCTCTCGGTTAAACCAATATTCTGGAAAGATAATATTTAACACCTGACCAAATGGTGTGTTTTGGGCCATTCCCAACTGACCTCCCTTTTACCCCCGAGGCTTCGAGATATTTAAGGGCGAGGGGGAAAGTCGAGACTGACTTTCGTATCACCCCATCACCCTTTTCTCTATATGGTAAAGATAAGGCCCCTCTATCACCCTCCGGCTTTATGTGGTGGAGATGAAAGGTAGGTTTTCCTAATTGTCTTCTTACCTGGACGGGAAGTTTTTTTCATAAATCATGGCCTGGTTGTTTGTGGGTTCTTGGTGGGCATGTCCAGGCAAGCGGTGGGGTCCTTGCTGGAGAGATTTTTCGACCACGTGGGTATTCTTGGGCATCTGGGGACTTGTTTGGATGTGTGTTTGGGTCCTGGAGAATTTTTCTAACCGTGCTGGTTTTCTGTAGATGTAAATTAGTAAATAGTTAAACTTACTGTAAATAAAAAAACATTTATACATTATATAGTAAATCAATAAATATACATATATATTTAAATAAATAAATATAGTAAAATATAAACAAAGACCACTGAGCTGATTAACAGCTCTCCTAGGGCTGGCTTATATGGTAAATATATAAATGAACTTATTTTTCTTGATAAATACTCTTTGCAAAAAAAAATAAATTATAAAATCTTTCACTCTGGAAAGTCTTAAAATTAAAGATATGCCAAGGTTTTCGTGACAAAAAAGAAAAAAGCTCAATCACAAAATTTTGCCTTGAAGTCAACGAGCACCAAGATTTTGGTGCCAAAAATAAAATCTCTGAGTCACATAAGTCTTGAAGTCAAGAAGTGCCAAGGCCGCTCTGCCAAAAATCCCTCAGCCTTAAAAGTCTTGTTGTCAAGACATGACAAGGTTTTGTGCCAGAGAAATCCTTCTCAATCTTTCAAGTCTTAAGGTCAAGACGCGCCAAGGGTCTCGTGCCAAAGCGTTTGATGCCCGGTCCTTCTAAAGGCGTTTGATAATCCCTTGCTGAAACCTCAAGCGAGCCATTCATCTCCCGGCTTGGCGTTTATTAGAGCGAGTTCCATCTTGTTTACAATATCTGAGTACCTCGACAAACACTTTGTTTGCAATTCACCGTCCCCTCCCCTCCCCTCTCCCCCTCTCTCCCCCCTCTCCTCTCTCCCCCCCCTCCCCTCTCTTACCTCCATGCCCATCCAGGCCCCTTACCCACTCCCAGTTTGCAGCATCATCAATTAACAGCAGAACGCTTGATCTGAGCTAATGGACGAAAGTAAAAAAAAAAACGAAAAAATAGGTCTTTTTTTATTTGTGTTTGTGTGTGTGTGTGTTTTTATGTGTATTTTTTATATATGGTTCCTAGTTTGACGATCTTGCGTAAGCCATTTTTTCCTTATTCTGAGAAAATAGGCTTCAAGGATTTTTATATTCTACAGAGCTAATTCGTTCACCTTTTGTGGAAATTTTGCTGGAAAATCTGACAACTCAAACATCTGAAAATTTGATACGTTATAGAGCATCAAAAACTGAGACACGTTGACTGGAAAACTCAAAAACTTTAAAAAAAAATGGAGAAACTCAAAAACTTAAAAATAAAAATGGAAAAACTTAAAAAAAAAAAAAAAAAAAAAGGATACGCCAGTTCGTCAAAACAGGGACGATATGTTTGTTGCAGAACATCTACTTTATTCGCTGTGAGCAGAGATATGTACTTCATAGATGCTCTATAGTTTATGATTTATTCAGGATTGATTTCATTCAACTAATTCCAGTTTTCCAGTCTTTTCCCTACAACCCCCCCACCCCACCGTAAAGTTCGGGTCCTTTCGGTCGTAAGTCATTTAGGCCGTAACCGCTTTTACGTGCAAAATGGGTACCAGCCCTTGGGGATGTAAGCAAAAGATAAAATAATGACGGTAAATACCATAAAAATAACGGTAAATACCATAAACTTAACGTTTTACGTTGTTTTGGATGTTACGGCCTAAATTACTTACGGCCGAAACGACCAGGACCGCCCTCCCCCCAATTTCCAAGGATTTCCATCTTGCGAAAAGTTTACAGAGTGAATTAAGAAACGGAGAAGTTAGGTGATAAATAAAATAAAAGCATCAGTTAACAATTTATTTCGTTCAACCAAAAACATATAAATTCAGAAAAATATAATGGTTGAGAAAGTAAGCATATTTAACAAATGGCACCGAAATATGAAGATGATGAAAGCAGTAGGATTACCTCCAAAGATAATAAATTTTAAATTGAAGATTATTTACACTGAATCTTAAAATATATAAAAATCAAATATTAAGGTGAATAAAACCTGACGACAGAACTAAGAGATGCGAAAGGATGCCACAATGTGGAGCTGCCCGAAAAATAAAGATCATGGAAAGGACACAATTTTTGAATTTTTATTTTGAAAAATCATGAATAGTAAATGACATGAAAAGAAGGAAAATGATGATGTAAAACTATTACACCTATAAAGTCTTCAAACATATGAAAATGAACCCAAAAACGGTAAAAATGAAGCCTTTGAGATACCAGAGGAAAATATATCTGTCATGGACATATGAGAAATTTGTTGTAAAAGTAAGGAAAGGAGAGAGAGAGATGCACTTTTAAGAAGTAAAATGAAATGTTTTTAGAATGGGAAGGCACATAAAACTTAAAAATTCATAAAGGAAGAAATAAGATCAAAAGAGTATAATAAATAAAAAGTGCTACGCCGATAATAAGAACATCAAACCTTTGAACTGTGAAAAAAAAAAGATTAAGAAAAGAATTAAGGGGAAGAATTGGCTCAGTTTCGAAAATTGAACTTATAAAAATTAAGAAAAAATTCTCATAAGAAGAAATAAGATCAAATGAAGATTATAATAAATAAAAAGTGTTATGCCAAAAATAAGATCTTTAACTGATTGAATTGTGAAAATAAAAATAAGGAAAAGAATTTATGGGGGAAAAATTGGCCCAAAGTTAAGAAAATTGAACTTTTAAAAATTATTAAAAAACGATAAAATATTACAGGCAATATAAAGCATAGGAAACCAAAAATAAGACCATTAAATTTTTTAATTTAAAAAGAAAAGAGATGAAAAATTAAAGGGGAAAAAACTTGGCCCAAAGATAAGAAAATTGAACTTTTAAAAATTATGAAACGAAAAAGGTAAAACAAAAAATTGCAGGTAATATAAAGCATATTAAACCAAAAATAAGACCATTAAATCTTTGAATTGAATTGTGAAAATAAAAAATCAGGGAAGCTTTAAGGTGAAAAAGTGAGTCAAATTATGAAAAGAAAAACTGTAAAAAATAAAAAACAGGTAATGTGAAGCATAGGAAACCAACAATAAGACCATTAAATCTTTGAATTGTGAAAATAAAAAATCAGAAGAAGACTTAAGGTGAAAAAGTGAGTCAAAGATAAGAAAATTGAACATTTAAAATTATATGAAAAGAAAACTAAAAAAATTTACTGGCAATATAAAGCATAGGGAAAAAACTCTTTTTGAAGATAAGACAAATAAGTCTTGCTTTTTGTGTCGGTATCAGATGGCGTCCAGCGGCGAATCGGATGACTCAGGTGTTTATATTATTCATCAGAATGTTGAATCATTCATCCATGGATGATAATGAGGATAAGGAGGAGGAGGAGGTGGTGGAGGGTGAGGACGGGACGCGCACGAGGATGAGTGGATGAGTCACTCGTGGTGAACTGGAGGAGCTCTCTCTCTCTCTCTCTCTCTCTCTCTCTCTCTCTCTCTCTCTCTCTCTCTCTCTCAGGAAAGAATTAGAAGTTGGAAATGTATATTTTCTCTTTTTCTGTTCACTTTAGGAGAGCAAATTCTCTCTCTCTCTCTCTCTCTCTCTCTCTCTCTCTCTCTCAGAAAAGAATTAGAAGTTGGAAATGTCTATCTTCTCATTTTTTGTACACTTTAGGAGAGCAAATTCTCTCTCTCTCTCTCTCTCTCTCTCTCTCTCTCTCTCTCTCTCTCTCTCTCTCTCTCTCTCTCTCTCTCTCTAAGAAAAAAATCAATTTTTGGAAATGTCTATTTTCTCTCTTTCTGTACACCTTAGGAGAGCAATTATTCAGTTTTTACTTTCTCTCTCTCTCTCTCTCTCTCTCTCTCTCTCTCTCCCTCTCTCTCTCTCTCTCTCTCAAAAAAAAAAAAAAAAAAAAAAAATTGGAAATGTCCATTCTCTCTTTTTCTGTGCGCCTTAGGACCTTAGGAGAACAAATATTCAGGGCTCTCTCTCTCTCTCTCTCTCTCTCTCTCTCTCTCTCTCTCTCTCTCTCTCTCTCTCTCTCTCTCTCTCTCTAAAAGTCTGATATAAAGAGAAACGACCCATCTTCACTGAGATATTTATCCGATTTTTCCTTTTCAAGTCGGCACTTATCAGGACGTTGAAGAAGGATGCGATTGTTGATAAGAGCTACAGAGGTATGAATACAATTCCAGGGAGAAGAGTAGATAGGGGAAAGGGAGAGATAAAAAAAATATAAAATAAAAGACTGAATACGATTATAATGAAAGAGAGAGAGAGAGAGAGAGAGAGAGAGAGAGAGAGAGAGAGAGGCGGGATACAAATATCTTTATTTGATGATACCTGTTCATCTAAGAACTAGAAAAATTGAAAGAGATAAAAATATATATTTAATTAATGATAGCTGTCCCTTTCAGGCTTCATGATAGGATAAAGAGGAAAAAGAAAAAGAAATTTATTTGTAAACAACAAGAGCTACTTATATACGTCTTTTTGAAAGGAGGGATGGAAAGAGTTAAATTCGAAAGTAATAGCAGCCATTCCTTATAAGGTTTTGGAGAGAGAGAGAGAGAGAGAGAGAATTCATATTCGGTGAAGAATTATTAGCGTTCGTTTACAAGGCAATATTATCAAAATCACGATTATGTACAGAACTTGCGTACCAGTGCGGTGTCACGATATAGAGAATGCACAAATATATATATATATATATATATATATATATATATATATATATATATATATATATATATATATATTATATTATATATATATATATATATATATATATATATATATATATATATATATATATGTATATGTGTGTGTGTGTGTGTGATGTTGTTAAAACAAGTATTTTAAAAACATTGCTTCAAAGTGATTATTTATTTATTTATATGTAAATTATATGACTGAATGATTTTATATTTGTGTATTCAACATTAAGCTATGTCCGTTCCAGTCATTGCCAACGATATCTTATCAGAATCTCTCCAGAAGTTTTGTTATTCTAGCAATTCCACGTGACAATTTTAGGAATCATCTTTCTGATTGTATGTCTACTGTATCAGAGATCATAATTACAATACAAGACTATATGATTATGTTCCTTCATCACAGAGTATTAATCGAATTGTTTTGCAGAACATATATCAACTAGTACAAATTAAGTTTGCCACGAAGGCTGTGTGATGTGCAAAGCCTGTAGGGGAGGTTGTATTTCATAATTTCATAGCATGCCATGTATCAATTTCATTACAAAAGCAGCATGATTATGTTACTTAACTCATTACTTTAATAAGTATATCCTTTCCTGTATATTCTTTTCACGTTCCCCTAACCATGGATATTTGCTGCAAGAGGGAACCTCTCTCTCTCTCTCTCTCTCTCTCTCTCTCTCTCTCTCTCTCTCTCTCTCTCTCTCTCTCTCTCTGGTCTTAAGTGGCCCTAACAAATAGCAAAGAACCTCGTCATTATATAATTCCTTTAAGAAGAAATCAGAAACAGATATGGATACAGTGGGCCAAGTGTCAAACACTTTATGCTGTACCTAAGGTTCAAGATAGCATCCCTTTCGGCCTCTTAGCACTTAGCTGTCCAACCTCTCTAACTGTGTTTTGATCTAATATCCATCCTTCAATTGAGGACACATATTTAGTTTTTCGGTTTTCTCGTTACGATACAGTATAAAAATATTGATCTTCATTTCAGTATTCGTAAAAAATTAAAGGAGAAAAATAATGAATGTTTTAATATTCGCACAAAAGTTACAGACAGTTTGCTCTGTAAAGTTACATCAGTACTCTTAAGAAATATATTGTAAACTAGAGTAGTTCAGTCTGCCAAATATAGTTCCTAATTCACGTATATATGTAGTTCCCACCTGTGAGTAGCTTACTGTATTACGATGTTCAGTTGTTCTGCTGCATCCATTAAGACGACGGAAGCCGATCTCAGACACGCCACCTGCGGTAATGGGCGTGAGTGATGTTCCTACCTTCAGGAAACTTAGCAACATGAGACCATAATCGTAACTCTTGAAAGAAGAGAGACAGAGAGAGAGAGAGAGAGATAGTGCTTTGTGCAGTACCCAGAGTGGTGAAAGCAAGGCTTAGCGTTGAGGAATGATAATAATAATAATTATAATAATAATAATCACTCCAGAACTGTCCATAACCTGAGAATACATTATCCCGAGCATAGAGATAACAGATCAAGCGACCGACCATTGCTGCCCACGCCCCCTGGAAGCCCTACACATCGGGAGAGAGAAGCCGAGTCTCAATACCACACAGGAGACCTTCCTCCTCCCGACGTTGGCGCGAAGGGCGGCACCTACTGGCACCCCGAATGAGCGAACCAATCGGGAACGTCCATCTGCGGGCAGTAACCCTCCGAATAATACACTCATTAACGTGCTCTTCAGCGCCCGCATGCAAGAGCGCACACAACCATCACCGCGCGAGAGGAGACTTCGCGCGAGGAGAATCGCCTCAGGCAGCCAATGGTAAATCGACAGATCAGTACATCCCAGGTTTCAGTAACCTGCTGTAATGCTTTAAAGTAAACAATTTCTGCTGTAAGAAATACGCTGTTTCATCCATCGAAATATGAACATTGGACAATTTTTTACTAATATTGATGTGCAGGAAAAGCGAATTATTAGAAGAATTGAGAAAACTCAGTATAATGTCAGTTTGCACAATGCTGCCATTTTATTAAAAAAACTTGACTCAAAGAGGGTCTTCCTCCTCCTTATATTATTATTATTATTATTATTATTATTATTATTATTATTATTATTAATAAGAATGAACGTCTGGATGCCGATGAGGTTATCGAGCAATGTTTTCGTAGCAACGGGTAAATTAGATTAAGCCAGCCTTACGCTGGCACGGGCTCTTGCTCTAGGGCAGCCCGTAAAGGCACCAAGAGTACAAGCATGTTGTATTTACACCCTCAAGCGGGCTTGCAGATTTTTTGGAAGGGACATTTTCTGACTGACTGCAAGCCCACTTAAGGGTATAAGTACGATATGCTTGTGTCCCTGGCGTCTCTTTCTTAATAATAATAATAATAATAATAATAATAATAATAATAATAATAATCTCGAAGACGACCCTCTTTCTAACAAACGTCATTAAAAAAATGGCCATCTGGAAGCCAATGAGTTTATACTTCAAGTTCTCAATTTCACGTACAAGTTCTGTACGTAGCAACAGGTAAATTATATAGAAGCTATGCAAAGTTCATTTATTCTCCTTAACCTTTCGGTAGAATGAACTATCGAAACGTGAAGGAAAATAGGTGAACTTTGCATAGCTTCTGTATAATTTACCTGCTGCCACGCATAGAACTTGTATGTGAGATTGAGAACTTGAAGTATAAACTCAGTGGCTTCCAGACGGCCATTCTATTTTAATGAAGTTTGTTAGAAAGAGGGTCGTCTTCGAGAATATTATTAATATTATTATTATTATTATTATTATTATTATTATTATTATTATTATTATTAAGGAGACCCCTAACTTACATATGTTTCATTAAACTAACAGCATCATATGCGTAATATACAGTGAAGGAACTGCATTTTATTATCTATTCATTTATTGGTCAAGAGATCCACAATGATGCAAATGTATATATAACTATATTAGAAACATACATACAAACGAGAGCTTTCGAGAACCTGCTCGAGTCTCCTTCTCAAACTGACTAAAAAGCTAAAGCAGTCATGGAAGTAACAAGTCTTGAAAAAATAAATAAAATGAATTGTTGAAAGAAGAAAACAGGTGGTAATTTGAAGAAAGCCAGTTCGCAGTTCAGGCAACACCATCGTTCTCCGGAGAGAAGCCAGAAGTGTCGCCTGAACGAAAGAACGAGACATATCAGCAGCAGCATCAGATGAGGCTGAATGGCTGTCAGCTGAATGCAAAATACTAGTCTTGAAACGTCTGATATACTGTTTGCATATCAGGTCATTCGTCAATGTATCATCTCGCGTGAAAGATTTGCTCCCTCCAGACAACGACCACTTTTTGTAACGGCTCTCCTGTCAACCACAGTTGGAAACATGACCCTTACAAAAACCGGAATGGTTTGAAAGTCACTTTTGACAACAAATATACATACTTTAGGAAATGGTTGGTCGAGGGAGCTGTTATAAAAAGAGGTCGTTGTATGACCTCTATGACCTCATCTTCAGTCATAGCTGTATCTAAGGTTTTCTAAGGTTAAGTAGAGATTTTTTTTTTTTTATTTTGGTACCTTTATTTTCTCAGAGGGTTACAAAGCCAATGAATTACATAGGAATTACAAATGTGAATGATCTACATAGAAGTTACAAAAGCTAATGAATTACATAGAAGTTACAAAAGTGAATGAATTACAAAGGAGTTACAAAAATGAATGAATTACAAAGGACTTACAAAAGTGAATGAATTACAAAGGACTTACAAAAGTGAATGAATTACATACGAGTTACAAAACTGAATGAATTACATACGAGTTACAAAAGCCAATGAATTACACAGGAGTTACAAAAGTGAATGAATTACAAAGGACTTACAAAAGTGAATGAATTACAAGAGTTACAAAAGTTACAAAAGTGCCTGAAACAAGATACAAAGTGAACAGGTATAATACATAGCAGTCAGGTGGGTGAGAGCGGTTGGAATGGTGGGTTGAACTGTGATTGGCCGCGTGTTGGTGCTGGTGCGTCAAGTTGCGGGGGCGTCGCAATCTTCTTGGTCTCGTCGATGGGGTTGGCTGGAGGGTGGGTTTTTTGGAGGTGGGGGAACCTCCAGTTGTCTGGGTGGGGGGACCCAGACACAAGCAAACACCCATCCTGCAGTCAATCCCATCGAAAAGGCCAAGAAGATCGCGACGCCTTCGGGACAGGACGCAACAGCATCAAGGCGCGGCCAGTCACAATTCTGGGCACCAGTCCACCCGCTGACTGTAACCCATCCGTCTGCTTGGTCCTGTAGTAGGTGGGAAAATCCTAATCCTCCGTGGGCGAATCCTAATCCTCCGTGGGCGAATCCTAATCCTCGGTGGGCGAATCCTAATCCTCGGTGGGCGAATCCTAATCCTGGGTGGGCGAATCCTAATCCTCGGTGGGCGAATCCTAACCCTCGGTGAGAGAATCCTAATCCTTAGTGAGACTACTCAGAACCAATTTCTGCAGATCGACGAGAACTTCCTCAGCAGTGGATCTTGAGCACCTGCTGAGCACAGCACGGACAGAGGCCTTGTCGTGATGCATGAAGTTCAGGAGGACTTTGTTCTTATATCTGATGAAGGCGAGGCCCTTTTCATTCTTCTGCAACAGCTCCTGAAATTCAGCAGGCAACATGATGCTATGCAGGTTGTCGCTGTGCGTTTCAAGGACCACAGATTGGACGACGGAACACCTGCTGTCCTCCTGTCTTGCAGGTTTCTTCTTTTTCTTGCCGCGGTTCTTTTTTCTCCTCGGCTGGTTATTTTCTTCTCTGTTAGGTTTCGGGCTTTCTTCGTTTCCAGATTTAGTTTCTTCTTCTTGGCAGCTTCCTTTCTTGTCCTGTGTGACTTCCAGGTCCTCCTGATTTCCTGTCTCCTGTTCTGATTCTTCTGCTTCTCCGTTTTCCTCCTGAGAATGTCCTCCATTTTCCTCGGTGGATTCCGCTTCCGCTTCGTTAACTTGATTTTCCTCTTGAGAATGGTCTTCCTTGTCCTGTTCACATGCATTTTCTTCTGCGTCTTTAAGTCGTTCCTGTACTTGTTTCAAGGTGGTTTCCAATTCATTCACCTTTTCTTTAGTCATTTTCAGCATTTCTGAAACTTTCCTGATCGCATTTTCTTCCATTTCCTTTTCTGTCAATCTTTCTTTAAGATTTACGTTTTCACCTGCCAACTCTGCGATCCAATTTTTCAGGACTTTACTTTCTTCAACCAGGACATGATTCTTTCCTTTCTCGTTTTCCATACGTTGTCGCACTGAGCGAATTTCCAGTTCTTTTTCGAAGAGTAAATCCTTCAGCTTTTCTTTTTCGCCAGCTAATTGAGCGACCCAGTTTTGCATCACTCCGACTTCTTCAGCCAGGATCTCATTTTTACTCCTTTGATCTTTCAGAGTTTCCATCGACGCGACCACTTGAGATTCCTTTACGGCCACATCCCGTTGGAGGCGTTGATTTTGATCTTCGAGGTTTTCCAACTTCTTCTCCATACCCAAATTCTTTTGGGCCTCTCTTTCCAGATTGTTCTTAAGGTCACTATTTCTTGCACGAAGAACATTTCCTTCTTTTTGCAACTCCTTCAGGTTTCCTTCGAGATCTGAAACCACCTGCTTTATCTTCTTTCTTTCTGCTTCGTGATGTTTGACCTTGTCCTCCAGAAAACCACAATAGACATCGTTATCCATTATTTGATTTTTCAATTCTTGAATTTCTTCTTTGTTCGTTGCACACTCTCCGCCTTTGCGATCGAGTTCGTCCTTTAGATCATCTACGTCCTTATTCCTCTGGATTATCACGTCTTGCAAGTCTTCGTTTTTCTTCCTAAGCTCTTCATTTTCGTTCTCCGCTTTACTCAGCCTCGCCTCGTATTCGTCAAGAACTTTGAATAGCTCGTCAACTCGATACAATTCTTCCGATAAATCCTTGTCCAGAATTTCATTCCTTTGGGCCAAAAGTTCTTCCTGATGACTACCAGCTTCGATGTCGTCGATGAGACTGAGCTGTCTTGAATAGGCATCTTCCAGCTCTTGAAACAGTGATTCATTCCCTTTGCGAAATCAGAGATGTCGTCCATGTATTTTCCATATAAAAAGGCAAGTAACCCTCCTAGAAGAGAAGGTACCAAATTCTTACCAACAATATATCCGAAATTTCCGGATCCAAATATAAACAATATCACTAATCCAAGTAGGATTAGAGCCAATGCGTTTTGTACAAAGGTAATGCTTTTCACGTGTGAAAACATGGTTGCCCTTCTTTACGCCTGTTCGATAGCTTAGAACTGAAAAAAGCCACTGAGCTTCGGCGGAAATCCCGGAGAAGATCTTTGCTTCGGAACATTCCTGTCGAAGCCTTCGGAAGGAGCCTGCGAGGCCGAGGGAATGGAATAACCGGCTCCTGAAGACTTGACGTCCTCAGAAATCGCGTAGATGGAGAAGAGGAATTACACCAAGATTTGTCCTATGTGTGTGTGTGTGTATATACAGTTTTACACACACACACAACAGAATAGTTGCATATATATATATATATATATATATATATATATATATATATATATATATATATATATATATATATATATATATATATATATATATATATATATATATATATATATATATATTATATATTTTCATGATGTTTTCTTGTAATACGTATATCCTCCTATAATTTTGACATATTTACTCTTTTTCATGTGTTATGTTTAATGATAATGATTGTTGAAGTGTCATATTTAGTTTGGCATCAGATCTCAAAAGAACTAATAATAACTTGATAGCGTAATTTAGAATTGTTAATACAGTTTTAATAGTAACGTAATTTAGAACGAATATCTTTCTTGATAAAAGCGTAGTATGTGAACACGTGTGTGTGTCCACCAGGGCTTGTTTCATTTTAATTGTCATCAGTTGAGATAAGAGGGAGCACTTTGTTTTGGGTTAATGATGACAGCTTTTGAAAACAAATGCCGATTCGTCCCATACGGGCTCAAGACGAGTGATTTCATGTCGTTACATGTGTTGTTCAAGTCACGTTCGCCACTTGGAGAGAAAGAATACGTGTCTTGATCAATTACGTCATGTTTTGTAAGATTGCGTTCAAAACGTTTTGCTGGGATGATGTAACTTTCTTCTAGAAGCTTCTCCATTGTATCTCGCACCCAAAACACTTTAGTGACGTCACCTCCCTGCTTCTAGAACTTTTGTATCTCGTACCCAAAATGCTTTAATGACATCATGTAATTGTTTCACGTATTACTGGAATCCTAAAATCTATTTCATTCTGATTTCTGAGACCAGTCGAATTGGTTCTCCTCTCTGTCTCTCTCGTTTTTAGGAAGAGATCACTTTTAACGTAGTATTGTGTGGTCACATATTAACATTAACTTTTGAGATCTGAATTTAGCAAAGTTATTTAGTTCGTAACGGCGCCTGGTAAAAAAGTGTGTATTGTGTAACGCAGCTGCAGCAAGTGATTTACAGAGGTTTTCACAAATTTGTGTAAAGGTAACGTGAATTTTACTTATTGATACCATGGTATGATAAGTTAGGAAATTTTGAACAAGTGAAATCATTATTGATAAATCTTATGTGTATTTTTGTGTGTTTTTCTATTTACAATCTCTTTATATTTTCACATTTTTTATATTTGTGATGTAACATTTATTTGCATAGCATTTTAAATATTTCTTGGTAATTTAACATTGCATACGTAATTTAACATTGCATATTTGATTTTGATATCTCATGTGTTAAGATTTTCTTTTCAAATCTTGAGTAATTCTTGATAGTTTAAATTTTGCTTGATTAATTTAAGTTCCTGATAAAGTTTTTGTGAATTAGTTTTGTTTCATAATTTAATTCAAGAATTAATTAAGTGTTGTGTTATTTTCAAGTAATGGTAAATTTTTCAGATTGTGAATTGTAATTAATTGTGAATTCTAATTATAAACTTTGAATTTGAAAATAAATTTTTGTATTTAACATTTTTAGAAACAGTGTTTCATTTGTTGATCACCAGTGAATAGGATTGATTGTGTGTGCATAAGGCAAAGTGATAAACATGTTTTGTTCTTTTAGTTTTGCTAAAGTGAATTAAGACCAGGGAAACAGTTAGAGTTTTTGATGGAGTGATGCCCTTTTACTCTAGAAGATTTCTAGTTTAATTTTTGATACCTCACACATATTCTGATAAACTTAGTTTGATTTTTCAAGTGATTGATAAATAAGTTTTTCTTAAGGGATCACTGTTACCTTTAGAGTACTCAGTCGTAACAATTAATGTTATGAGAGTTCAGGTATCTGGCTGAAGTGAGTTATATTTTGAATCTTGAGATTAGTTGTGTAATAACCAGGTACTTGATATGCATGACAATATATATATATATATATATATATAATATATATATATATATATATTATATATATATATACAGACATGAATGACATATTTATATATATATATATATATATATATATATATATATATATATATATATATATATATATATATATATATATATATATATAATATAATATAAATAAATATATATATATATGAATATATATTTATATATACATATATATTTATTTATTTATTTATTCTTTTATTGTATATACATGAAATAATAGAATAAAATGAAGAACTTATTCCAGCAAGACATAATAAGAACCTCGCAATGAACTGACTTAGCAGATAGAAAAGTGTAATTTCTCCCAGACGACGCCTGAAGCGACCCTCATCACTCGAACCATTCCTGGCCAAGAGAGGCCGAATTCCATTTTCATCAGACGATATTTGAAGTTCATTTTCTTTTCATTTTTTATAAAGTCTTGTTGTTTAAAATGGATTGATTGAGTGATTTATGGTTACTAAAACTGGCGTGACAATGTCTTTTAAATGGTAAGATAGAAAAAGAATCAAAAAGAAGATAGGAAAGGACAACCTTCCCGCGTCACTTTTGAATTAGAAATGGTTGAATTGGCCTTTCCAAGCTCATTTTTTTTATTTACAAAAATAAACTACGCCAATTTCTCTTTAGGCAGTGTCACTTATCTCTCTCTCTCTCTCTCTCTCTCTCTCTCTCTCTCTCTCTCTCTCTCTCTCTCTCTCTCTCTCTCGTTTTCGTTCTAACTTTAAAAATTACGAGTTTCTGATAAACCTGAAAAATTCTCTTCATGTTGCCAGAAAGTTGCAGATAACAAGGAACTCGGTTTTAAATAAGGAAAGCATATATGATAGTTTTAATCGATCTCCATTATGGTACTAATAAATATAATAAAAATAAAAAGTTAAAATATATTTTTTAAATAAACTATTTAAATTCACCATTCAATATCCACAGTCTCCAAAAATCAGTCATTTTTTAATTTTTATTTGTTTACTTTTCTTTCCTTATTTTCCACAAGCAAAAACAAAAGCGAATCGGTTCTGTTTGTCTGCCTTAATTGTGACAGACACACGAACACAGAACCTAAGTTCCGTCACTGGGAGCAACTCATTGGTTAGCCAATTTGAAACTTAATGGAAACCAAGTATTGGAATCAAACAGGGTGTGGTAGGTGTGTTGTGGGGGGGGTGGGGGTGTGGGGAGGGGGCTCTGTTTAGGGGTGGCATGTAGAGAGGTGTAGGGGTTAGTTTGGGAAGGGGAGGGGGGAGGTCCGTTAATGCAGATCATTGCTGATTTACCTTGCTCTGAGGCCCAGACCTTAAAATAGCTTGGTATAAAAGGAACCAGTTCATATGACGCGATGGGAACAATTTAGATGAAGGCTGGAAAATCAAAAATAGCACAAATGGTGAGGTCATTTAGATCCTGTTTCCCATGGGACCTCGTTTTGTCCATCAGGCTGGAAACTTTTTTTTTTTGTCAGTTCGAATTTGTAGCTTTTAAATTATACAGGTCTTCATTATCATTGCTGTTTTTATCAAGTTCGTCTTCGTAAAAATATTGCATTGTCAAATCAGAATTCAAGGATGCTAGTGTTATGCTCTTCTTTATCGTGTTATTTAGTCTTCCATTTTCTTACCTTGTTATTCTTCTGTGTGTCCACAGCGTCTCTCTTTCTTCTTAGATGTCTGTTAATTGAAGATAAATTATCCTAAAGTATTGATATGTCTCAGGAAGGCGTATAGAGACGAGTTTTGTAATTTCTTCACTTTAATAATGGAATTTAACTTATAAAGGATTAACAAGATCAGTACAAAATTAACATGTTACAGTGGTATAAACGAAATCACTCTTGAGTAATTAATTTGACTCAGTCTATAGGGGAACACGAAAGCAAGGGGAGACGTACTCTCCCTGGTGGACACTGCTCGAATCTGCTTCTCTTCTGTCGCTCTCCAGTCTGTTGAACCCCTGGATTTCTTGTTATCTGCAATCTCCAGCTCCTCCTAGTCCTATTGGAAGGATTTATCTGCAAGGCCTCCCCTTCAAATAGTTGACTGGGAAGGACTGTAGTGGGTGTGATTCAAATCTCTCCATAGAGGACTTGATTGGAGATGATCTTAGGAGGGGGTGTGAAAGACCCCTCCCTAGCATGTTTGATTGGAGGGTGTTGATGTACATCACTTTGTCCAGCCCCAATTTCCTGGAATTTCCATGAAAATGTCTCCTATTGAAGGTGGGGTTATAGAGCTGGCTGATGTTAGCTTTTTGGCTTTGCTGACTCATGACTTGGTTACGCTAATCGCTAGACCACTGCTTCCCACTTTTACGATCAGTTTTATGGCTTTAGGCGCGATATACTCGCTCACTGATTTTGAGTTTGTGCAAGAAGCTTTTACTTCGGTCAGCATATTTCTAGTCCACAGCAATAACAACAGCTTTAGCCGTTATTCTTTCTGCTTCCCTTTTTATTCTCTCTCTCTCTCTCTCTCTCTCTCTCTCTCTCTCTCTCTCTCTCTCTCTCTCTCTCTCTATCTAATTTCCCTAGCTACACTACATCACTCGATCACGCTACCTCACACTGCCCTCAGTGTGACAATAAGAATACAGTTCAATGGATGACTGCAAAATTACACATATAAAACAGAGCAGTTATATGATTGCCCATCAAGCAATACTCTCAACAACAACAAAAATACAAATTGCACAAACTGTGTCGATGTATTAATGTAAAAAAACCAAATCAAGAATATATTGTAGAAAATTCACATATTATATCATGAATCAAAAGAGATATACATATACAATTACCAGTGTAAAAAAATTGTTAATTGTAACAGTGAATATATAATGTAAACAATAACATACAAAGAAATCAGTAATAAATCATGTCTATAAGATCATTGTACTTCTTCATTGGCCCTTTTTATTTCTGTTATAATCTTTTCAATATTTGAAATGACTACACGTTTAACTAAAATTGCAAACACTATAATTACAATTACTATTATGATCAAATTGAACAGAAACAGAATTGGTGAAACCTTTTCTTTGTAATAGAAAAACTCATCTACTAATGGTAACTCTTTCAGTTGTTTTAACTCTAACTGAGATAACTTAAATTCTTTAACTTCATAAGAGTAGTTCATGTATGGAGCATGTTTTTGGAGTTTTATTTCTGTGAAAACATGAGGTTCATAATATAATTTATTTGGAATAACTAACTTGCAAGATTTATCACAAGCATGAACACTTTTGAAATTAATTTCAATAGCTGCTGTTACTGTATTTAGTGAAAACACAAAAATTGACTGTTCTACTAGGATGGAAACAAAATCATGTTTGGATAATTGTGTACACAACTCTTTTTCTTGGTTTTTGTTTTCAATTATTTCTTGCGAAACAATTCTTTATCCAAAGTGTTTTTAAGTGAATTTTATAGGAAACAAGTCTTTACCCAAGGCATTTTCAAGTAAATGATTTAGGTAAAAAATTTTTACCCAAGCATTTCAAATGAATGATTTAAGAACAATTCTTTACACCTAGGTGATTTCAAATGAAGGATTTACCCAAAGAAACAATTCTTTGACCCAGGTGATTTTATGTAACGAGTATGAATGAAATAGGATACAGTTCTTTACCCAAAGAGTTTCCAAGTGAATGACATAGGATACAATTCTTTACAAAGAGTTTTCAAGTGAATGATATAGGATACAATTCTTTACCTAAAGAGTTCTCAAGTGAATGACACAGGATACAATTCTTCACCTAACGAGTTTTCAAGTGAATGAAATAGGATAAAATTCTTTACCCAAAGAGTTTTCAAGTGAATGACATAGGATACAATTCTTCACCTAACGAGTTTTCAAGTGAATGAAATTGGATACAATTCTTTACCCAAAGAGCTTTCAAGTGAATGACATAGGATACAATTCTTTATCCAGAGTTTTCAAATGAATGATATAGGATACAATTTTTTACCCAAAGGGTTTTCAAGTGAATGACATAGGATACAATTCTTTACCCAGAGTTTTCAAGTAAATGATATAGGATACAGTTCTTTACCCAAAGAGTTTTCAAGTGAATGATAATAGGATACAATTCTTTACCCAAAGACTTTTCAAGTGAATGATAAAAGATACAATTTTTTACCCAAAGAGTTTTCAAGTGAATGACATAGAATACAATTCTTTACCCAAAGAGTTTTCTACTTTCAGGTTGGTGCGACTTTCAGTTTCTGTAAAGAGAATGAGGACGATTTCATGAGGAGAGCAAAGGTATCTGCAATACCTGTGTTGAGTTTCGAATTGTCTTGCATGCGGTTGTGCTTTGGAAGTTCGTTAGTAGTGTATTTATTGTGATTAATAATTATACACATTTTTAGTTTCTGTAAAAGAAAACTATTGTGACGGCTTTGTCTGTCCGCCCTCATATCTTAAAAACTACTGAGGCTAGAGGGCTGCAAATTGGTATGTTGATCATCCAAACCAATCATCAAACAGTCAAATCATAGAAACATAAAACAGTTCCTCTAATCCTATTGGAGCCAAAGCTCCGTCGCTCCATTAAATGTTGTAAAGGGGTTTTTGCTTCTAACTCATGAATAGTTTTTATTTTATTTAAGATAAAAATTAGCCATAGTCGTGTGTCTGGCAAAGCTTTAGGACAGGCCACCACTGGGCTGTGGCTGAAAGCTTCGTGGGCCACGGTTCATACAGCATTACACACTGTAGAGAAAACTCGATTGCGCCGAAGTAACTTCTGCGCATTTTTTACTTGCATTTTGCAACAGATTTTTTTTTTATGTTTTAGACAGTTTCTTTTAGATCCTTTAAATAAAGAAAAGTGAGCCTAAAAAGGCACTTCAAATGAATTCTTTCTCATGAAAGGCGTTAAAAGTTAACACATCTACTGCCATTATTTATATTTTATTCTTTCTCATGGTTTGAGTGACAGTCATGTACACGCAAAAGCTCATTCTTCTCCATTATCAGTGATTCACCTCAGAATGGAAGTGATACATTAAAGTTTCAGCAATTGTGTGTCCCTGATCGCTGGAACTAGCTTGTTCGACCAGCCTTTGTTCGCTCTGCTAGTTTGCCAACCGGGATTGTCAAAGCGTTAGATTTTTGTTTTCTCTCTCTCTCTCTCTCTCTCTCTCTCTCTCTCTCTCTCTCTCTCTAGGAATATAGTGAGACAGGCATGTCTGTGAAATCATGTAGGAAATACAGAGAAAAGTAGGGCGTTCTGCAGTCTGGAATTCAACGGTGTAAAGGACTGATTAAAGCCAGTTGAACCTCATATTCACGACCTCCACACAAAGGCTGTGGAATTGTAAAGATTGCTGTATGATACTTATAAACCAAGAAGATGTTTCTTCCCCGCTCCCACTGTGTTGTGGAATTTTCCCCCAGCTTCTTTACGCTCTTAGTCCCCTAATCTCTTCTTCCAGAAGGTCTTCGCTTCCTTTGGGGTTAAGCCAACTTGTCCTTCCCTCTTTTACTCTTTCCTTAGCCTCTGACCATAAAATGCCATTTAGTAATGCCAAAAATGCACTGAGGCGGACCGATATATTCGCTGTCCGGTAGATCCACTGTTCCTTTGCCGACTAAAGCAGTTAATGAGTACATGATTGTTGGTCAACTGTGGTCGGTAGCAGCCGGAGTGGAGTACGGCAGTAGGGTAGCAACAATTGCTGATAACTGGAATAAGATATTTAAACCCCTTTCTCTAAGGTAAGCGTTTATTTGAAAATACGGTCGCGTGCACATATGTGTA
>NC_089794.1:34360697-34383197 GCF_040412425.1 Macrobrachium rosenbergii | reverse complement strand
CATGCACATCCTCTTCTCGGCTGCTCCCAGATTTCATGAATGGCGGCCGCCATCTTTGTGTATGGCGACAATAAAAGGAAATGATTGATGGAGCTTAAAAGAGATGCAGTTCATACTTAGGTCAAAAGGATTAGAGAGAGAGAGAGAGAGAGGAAGGGAGGGAGGGAGAGAGAGAGTCCTTGGTCTATAGTCATGTAGGTTACGTTTTTTATGCGTTTTGCTGAAGTTGTAGTTTTTTGGTTTGTGGAAGTTTTGATGTTTTTTAACGTTGTGCTACTTTTATTATTATTTTTTTATTATTAGGTATTTGCATAGTTTAACGAATTGTTAAGAGGATGTCTTCTTCAGGATTTAATACTATTCCATTACAGTATCTCTCACTCTTATCTATTCATTCCCTTTATATATATATATATATATATATATATATATATATATATATATATATATATATATATATATATATATATATTTTGTATATATATATATATATTATATATATATAGTATATATATAATTATGTTTGTATGTGTATGTACGTCTGTATATGTACATGTCTTATACACACATATATATATATATATTTTATATATATATTATATACAGTATATATGTTTGTGTGTATGCATACATACATACATGCATGCATATAAAAGTGTCTGTGTCTCTATAGCATGCACTGAGACTCTAAAATAATATATATATATATATATATATATATATATATATATATATATATATATATATATATATATATATATATATATATATATTTATATATATATATATATATATATATATATATATATATATATATATATATTTCAAAAGATGGGCTCAAATCTAATTCGTTTTACTTAATTATAAATATTTCATCCGCGTCATTGTATGTGTCACTAAAACAGGAATATGTGTTAAAAACATACATAATTACCGTAATGTTATCTCTCTTGCAGTCGCTGCTATCATTACGGCTGTAGCCTCTTTGTTGTCTTCAGGAATGTTAATAATCGTAACCACAGGTTAAATTTTATTATGATTACAGTTGAAATTGTATCTGTTACTCATGTATTTCTATTATGGTAATTTATGCTTCACTGTTTCCACTGTATGTGCATTCTTTATGCATATTAACTGAGACAGTGTTGTTGTTATTATTATTATTATTATTATTATTATTTTTATTATTATTATTATTATTATTATTATTATTATTATTATTATTATAGACCAAAAACTTTTGTTCTCATTTGCCTGTGAATTTATTATTTTATTATTATTATTATTATTATTATTATTATTATTATTATTATTATTATTATTTTATTTACTGGTGTAGACCGAAAGCTCTGGTTCTCATTTACCTAAATAAATTATCATTATTATTATTATTATTATTATTATTATTATTATTATTTACTGGTGTAGACCGAAAGCTCTTGTTCTCGTTTACCTATAAATTATTATTATTATTATTATTATTATTATTATTATTATTATTATTATTATTATTATTATAAACCAATAGCTCTTGTTGTCATTTACCTGCAAATACCGTATCCACGTCATGCCAGCAATCCCGGTAACCCGAAAACGTAGAGAAAATTGAAAACACCGGAAGCTCTCCGGTACACCGGCCTGTCATGTAGACCCCAGGTATTTAATGAGGATGAAAAAACATAGGCGTGAAGCTGGCAGGTTAAATGGTCGTATTATGAGTGCCGTTGCGGGCGCAGCCCATCGTTAACGATGATCGATGACGCCCATTTGAGTTTCCTCGTCATGGCGGGAATTGAAACGTTTGAAACAAAGGCGCGCGCGCGTGTGTGCGGTATTTCGCTGCGTCGGGGATGTTACTGAACGCACCCGGAGTAAGCGTAAGAAGTGGTGGCTTATGAATGAAGTATATCAGGTATGCGTATGTTGCTATTGTTAATTTGCATAATGAGTGTGTAGCCTTTGGAATACAAGACAAAAGGCCACAAAATAGAGAGAATAGATGCTTCTCTCTCTCTCTCTCTCTCTCTGGTTTCTCTCTCTCTCTCTCTCTCTCTCTCTTGGTTTGTGTATATAGTGTGTATATATATATATACATATTATATATATGTATACATACATGCATACATGAATGCTTGCTTACATAATACATGCATACAGGAATTACAGAAACATGCAAAAAATATATTTTTACCAAACGTACATTTTACAATTTTTAGAATACAAAAATGCAATATCATACGAGGCAGCATTAATACTGTAGCTGCATTAAGGAAAAAATAGTAACTGATTAAATATTTTATTCATACAGAACAAATTTGTGAATCGGAATCGTTCTTGTTATTTGCGAATGTTCTCTTAATTTTCTTCTAGTAATGAACGGAGGATGATTGCTGATTTTTTACATACTGATACGGGTATTATTTAAGTGAGTCAGTTTTTTTGCCTAAAATACGAAGGACCATGCTGCCCTAAAATAGAAGACTGCAGTATCTGCAAAAATACAAAACTGAGTAAAATGGTAAATACTCCCTAGCCTTACTACTGATTTTGCCGATACTGCAAATGGGACTCCCTAAATACTCGAGGAAAGCATGGAAGAATCATTCTGAAACTGCAGTAAACTTGTTTATTAGTGTTTCACGAGCCCAATGGGTGGCATATCTCTATTTCGAAAATTTTGCAGATACTGCAGTTTTCCATTTTAGGGCAGCATGGTTATACAGCCCAAATTATTAACGTTCATTTTGTAAAATAAGAAAAATAGTCATAGTAACAATTTTAGCGAAGTGTCACATACAGTTACAGTTACCGTACAGCTTCATCCAATCATTCAACTGTTTCAACCCCAGTACTATTACTCACCGTCGGTAATTCATTGAGCGTTAAGCAAGGGAGAGAGAGAGAGAGAGAGAGAGAGAGAGAGAGAGAGAGAGGGGGTTAGGGGTTAGAGGGTGGGGTCTGGGTATTGGGGAGGAGGAGGTTGAATTATGAGCTAGTCAATGGGAAGATGGATTATTATGAATGAACTGCCATTTTGAATCCATGGTGTCATCATTTTAAGTGTTGTCGGTTGTTTACTCACAATCAGTCCAGTGAGGGTCTGGTGTCGTTGTGACCCATAACCATTGGCAGTAACACACACTCCGTGTCACTATTTTGCGCAGTCTTAATCCAATTATGTGCTTATTTAATACTTAATGTAAAATGATCTCTATAGGAGGATGAGTTTTCGTGCGTCGGTGACCTTAGTCGTTGCGACGCCACATTACATAAAGTAATGAAAATTCATCGCTACTTGGATTTCAAACACCTATTTTTATTCTGTTAGTTTGTAGTTTTTAAAAATGCACCTTTGTAGTTTGTAGATGTTTGAAAAACGCACTTTTGTAGTTTGTAGATGTTGAAAAAATGCACTTTTTGTAGTTTGTAGATGTTTGAAAAAATGCACCATTGTAGTTTGTAGATGTTTGAAAAATGCACTTTTTGTAGTTTGTAGATGTTTGAAAAATGCACTTTTGTAGTTTGTAGATGTTTGAAAAATGCACTTTTGCAGTTTGTAGATGTTTGAAAAATGGACTTTTGTAGTTTGTAGATGTTTGAAAAATGCACTTTTGCAGTTTGTAGATGTTTGAAAAAATGCATCTTTTTAGTTTGTAGATGTTTGAAAAATGCGCTTTTGTAGTTTGTAGATGTTTGAAAAATGCACTTTTGCAGTTTGTTGATGTTTGAAAAATGGACTTTTGTAGTTTGTAGATGTTTGAAAAAATGCATCTTTTTAGTTTGTAGATGTTTGAAAAATACATCTTTGTCAAAGTGTGTAACTTGGCATTAAGATGACCGTTTGTTACAAGATTATTTATATGCATAAAATTGACCATCCTCATCCGTGGTTTTTTCCGATTAGTCCATTATTTGTGAAGTGGTCTATACATGTGGATTCTTAAATTGTCACATGAAAAATGGTCGCACTACTAATGAGCCACATTTCTGAATAGTGGGTTCATTCTTGGTTCGCCATTTAAGGGATGAATGTGATAGTGATTATTTTCTTGTTTATATCTGAATCCGTCCCATGACATGGGAGACAATTATTAGTGTTCATTATATATGCATACATATATACGTATAACTGAATCACGAAAACATGGAACGTGATGAAACTATAAATAAAGACAGAATCCATGAAGGTGGATGCTAAGTAAAGGACTATAAGTCGAAAGGCCTTGTAGCACTCCATTGTCTCTCTTTTGTGGATTTTGTCTTATTTACATATATATATATATATATATATATATATATATATATATATACATATATATATATATATATATATATATATATATATATATATATATATATATATATATATATATATATATATATATATATATATATATATATATAATATGTCTGTGTATATGTGTATATATATATGTGTATATATATATATATATAATGTATATTCAGATCCAAAGCTGTAAACAAGCATTAATTTTCAACAACGCCTTCCAGGCCGAGAGAGTCTTCCTTCCCCTAAACCTTCATCTTCCCCCTCCCCTTAACCCCACCCGAAATGGGAATTCGATCTGAGACGCCCCTCCCCCCTTCCCTCCCCAGACGCCCCAACGAGATAATCCATATCATTACATTAATGTCCATAGAAGCCGTATCACGAACTAGATATCCTTATCCCCCCTTTTATCAACATCATCCCGCTTATCATCTTTATCGCCGTCTACATCGGACACCAATTTGGGGGCGCCTAATTGTGATCATAACATTTCGGCGACCGGGAAATGCGCTCCTTATTTCGCTTACTGGAAGTGAAATGCACTCTCATTTCTGAAGGTGGGTGTATAATGTACGCTCTTCTTGCCAATAACGGGCTTGAAATATGCCCTCATTTTTCGTAATGGGTTTGAAATATTCCCACATTTGTTATGATGCTTGAGATATACGCTCCATTTTCTGATAACTGCCCTGCCAATCAACTGAAGGTAATTTGATGAACGTTAGGATGTAATACCTGATTACGGAGGTTTCGAGAACATGGGAACGTATTTTATCAGCATTCGGGATCGTGGAATGAAACGTTTTTGTAACTGTTAATTACATTTAATTTCATTTTTCACGGATAAGTAATGTTTTTCTTCCCTCTCTTTAAAGCTCGGAGCGAGACCCCTTGTTGAAATGCGTCTAGCTCGGTGTCATCAATTAATAATGTCTCCCGCAAAGGGGGTAGTGCCATCAGTACACCTCACGCGGTGGACTGCAGGCATTATTCGAGGTTCTTTGCAGCGTCCATTTGGGCCCTAGCTGCAACCCCTCTTCTTTCTTTTACTGTACCTCCTTTCATATTCTCTCTCTTCCATCTTACTTTCCACCCTCTCCTAACAGTTGTTTCATAGTGCAACTGGGAGGTTATCCTCCTTTTGCACATTTAAAACCTCCTTTATTCTCAATTGCCCTTTCAGTGCTGAGTGTCCTCACAGGCCCCAGCACTTGACCTTTGGCCAAAATTTTATATTATAATTCCTTACCGCCATGTCTGAAAATCGATGAGGCTTATACCTTAGCCTCAGTAGTTTTTATTTTATTTAGGGTTAAAGTTAGCCATAATCGTGCTTCTGGCAACGATATAGGATAGGCCACCACCGGCCCGTGATTAAAGTTTCATGGGCCGCGGGTCATACAGCATTATACCGAGATCACCGAAAGATAGATCTATTTTCGGTGGCCTTGATTATACGCTGTAGTGGCTGTACAGAAAACTTTATTGCGCCGAAGAAACTTCGGCTCATTTCCTACTTGTTGGTTTTCGTTCTTGTATGCCCCAGTGCTGCTCAGACCTAGTTCATAAGAGCTGTTGCAAGTTTCTGAGTTTCTACCATGGGAACATACAGGCCATGCTGTCAGCCATTTATCTGTGGTCAGACACCATGTACTGACCCAAATCAATTTCGTTGAAAGGCTATTTTTAAATTTCGTTTTAGTGCCCTCTTGTCAACGCGCTTGGCTTTTAGCCGGAGTGATGTTTATATCATACTTGTATGATTCGACTGGATTGTCCTTGTTCTTGTGGGGAACGAAGCCAATCCACGCGTTCTTACTTCATGATTGCTTGCATATTGCCATGAGCTCAAGTGACAATTTTTTATCATTGTTATTGTTGTTTGGAATAATGCCAAGTATCTTTGGTTGGTTATTGTTACTGTCCTTGACGTTTTGAAACTAATTTCACGAGGAATAAAATTAATAAAAAAAAATAGCAAAATGTTGTCCCGGGCGCATTTTCCCGAGGTGTATTCGAGTACCGGGACCTTTCCCTGAAAAAGCGGGACGCCATATCTTAAAAACTGACCACAGAATTTTCTTGAAAATAATCTCATTATGTTTCCCCACCCAAATTACTTGCTGGTCAGTAGGTTTTAACCTATCCTAACTCAACCTAACCTAACCTAACCTAACCTAACCTAACCTAGGGGCAAGGCCAAATAACCGAGGCTGGTGCAATACTAGCATACATCTCAGGAATTTGCACCCCGGGCCTATAGGTATTAAAGCCTATAGAAACACAGGAAAAGTTAAAACTGTGTGTGATGTACATACTGCATGTATGAGGAACAGAGAAATCTGGCCATAGTTATCTCTAGATGGGGGGTTTCTCGACCTGTTTACCAACTTAGTACCCTTTGAGTTATCAGACGTTGGATTTATACCCAAATTTTCTAACAATGAAGGGTTGTGTATCAAGAAGTCAATCATTATGTATAATATATATTTGATACGGGATTTTAATTGCAGATATTTTATGAGACGTTTCATTATTCACATTGTGAATCTCTCTCTCTCTCTCTCTCTCTCTCTCTCTCTCTCTCTCTCTCTCTCTCTCTCTCTCTCTCTCTCTCTCTCTTCTGGTCCCCGTTTACGCTCTGTGGCAACGACTAGTCTTATAACCAAAGTACTCGTGTTCGATCCTCGAACTGGACAAGGAGAGGATGGGTATGGGCTTGTTCCTTCCAAATCCAGTATGCATCCGTCCACCTAAGCAGCGAGAAAAGTACATTGGTTATTAGTCGACTGTCTTGGGTCACAGTTGTGCTGGAGAGAGAGAGAGAGAGAGAGAGAGAGAATGAAAAACACCAGAATCAAAGTGATCAGCTCTCTATCAAAATGTACACCATCATGTAATTCAAAACAGGAGGGCCTCTACTAGGTAATCGCCACATCAGCAAGGTGAAGCCATTCACCATCTCTCTCTCTCTCTCTCTCTCTCTCTCTCTCTCTCTCTCTCTCTCTCTCTCTCTCTCTCAGAAGACTTATATACATTATCGTCTGCCTTCTAAGTGCCCTTGTGAAACCCTCCATGTGAACCCCTGGGGGTTCTCGGACCCATAGTGTGACATCTGCCCCTGATACTTTCAGAGCAGGCGATTTTTATGGCAGTCACTTTTGGAAATTTAGTGTTTGTTTTTACAGGGCTTGAAAATATCAGGAAATAAAGTTTAACAATTATTACAAAGGCGTTACTTAATATAATCTTGCCTTAGATCTTTAACTAAAAAATGTTTGTTTTAGAGTTTTTTTTATTTATAGAGGCCAGTGGAACGGGAAAACCAGTGTCCTATTACAGTACAGAACAAGATAGAAGGAAAGTTACAGTTACAGAGCTGTTTAAAATTTTATATATATGTTTGGTATTTGGAAAGTCTATGTATCATCTCTGTTAGATTCAGATTTTGGTGTTGCATGAAGAATAAAGCCAAGAAGAGAAAGAAATTAATCACTGCACTTGACATCATGAAACTGTTTTGTCTGTTCTTTTTAATTGTTATGATGTGATGCTCACGTTTTGTGTGTAGAGCAGGATTCCGTGCTGGCTCAAGATGCTTTAATTATGATGATTATGATAATTATAATGACACTATTTCAGCTCAGAACCATATCATAAAAGTAAAGGATGTAGATATAATGATTGTAGCAGTAGCAACAATTATTACTATTACTATTACTACTTATGGTATTAAGAGTAGACGTTGTATTTTTAACTGCAGAACGGCACTGGGCAAGATTTAGACCTTTGTACCGAGAACTATAAGAATCCCTTGAAAGTTTCGAGATTTGTCAGTACCTCAGTGCCTGGGCCTAAGACCCCGACGTTGAAAGGCAGAGAGTATTAATGACGACACACTTCGAGCAAATCCATCGACAAAACCTTCACGAGACATCGGAATTCTCGTCTTTCCTTCCCCCGAGAGACAAATGGAAAACAGAGATGGCGCTCATCTCCCGAGTGTAAACAAGGCCACGTGTTTCGGATTTTTTTTTTCCTCCCCCACCATTCCTCCCGGGTGCCTCGAAAGCTGAAGAAGTCCAATGGGACCGGAAATTTATACAAATAAACAGAAAGCGATGAGGACCCTGGGGGTCTACTGGTTTTTGTTTGTATGTATTTCTGAGTGACTTTGTCTGTCTCGAGTTAAGGGTGAGGTTTGGTGGTCGAAATATGGCTTCTGAACTTCCACATAAGGGGAGGAATATTAGATTTTTAATTGATATTGTCATATCCTCTCAGGTATTTTATTTTAATTCTGTTATGATTGACTCCCAGTTATTATTCAAGCTTTGTAATTTACTTCCAGATTTGTTAAATATTAGATTTTTAATTAATATTTTCACTGGAGAAATTTCATAATAAAGCTTTTTCGTAATTTGTTCAATTTATTCTTGCAGGTATTTTGTCTTAATTCCTTTATTATTTACTTTGAGATATCCAAGCTATTTCACTTTTTCCAAATCTGTTGGATAATTCGTCTCTCAGTAATATGGAGCTTGATGACACAAGAACGATCATCCCCCCAAAAATTTGTTAGATTGCCCTGGCCTTGTGCCAGCGCGAGCTCTTGTTTCTCGGCCAGCCATTAAATTAGGAAGAGCAGAAAATTGTCTTCAGTGAACAGCTTATACCACTTTATAACAGAGGCAGTGAACGAGGGGAAGTATCAGGTAATCTTCTGAAGAGGAAATGACAAGGTTTGAATATCAGAAATGGGAGGTTCTTGCATCATTCTCAAACTAGGTGTCGTGGTGCCACGGACAGTGCCTAGGGGTGCGGCAAGATTGTCATGAATTGTCTTGGCTATAGATCATCTCAATGAACATTTGTAAAAAAAAAAAAAAACAGTTTGCAGAAGTCTTCATACTGTATAATTAATATCAGTGTGTCTATTCTAATTATGTTTAGCAAATTCTTCTGATATGCTCTTTGTTTGTACAGTATATTTCTGCTTGTACGGTGCGCTGATTTTGGTGTGAGTACGGATAATGACTTTATTAATTAAATCACAAGTTAATTCATTCGATATTGTGGGATGGTGAAGAAGGGGGGTGCCACGGTAATGATTACATTAGTTAGGGTGCCATCACTAAAAATAAAAGATTGAGAACCACTGACTCAGACGATGCTTGCAGAAAATCATGTGTCTGCAATGGACAGCTTACATCACTACGTAACAGAGGCCGTGAATGTGGGGATATATAAGATGATCTTCTCAGGAGAAAATGACAAGGTTTGAATATCAGAAATAGGAGGTTATTGCATCATTCACAGCTTAAACGAAGCTTGAAAGGGAACGCCTTTTAGTATTCCTGCTAGCCTCTGGGTACTAATTATACGAAGGGAACTGAAAGAGAATACTTGTTTATCTTTTATGTATGAAAATTGCAAGTTCTTGCTTTCTGGTATCGTTTTCTTTCATTTGCATGGCGGTTTTGCATCAAGCCGACTTGCATTTAAAGAAAATAATTGCAAGCAACAAGTGGTTTGTAATTGCAGAATGCATTTCCTCTGCTTTCATCGTGCATATATCAAACGACTCTCATAAAAGAATAACTTTAGAACCAGTAGGATTATTAATATTATTATTATTATTATTAAAAATCCAAAAGCTTCCACGGACGTAATTTGCTCATAAGTAAAAGGATGTACAGGTAAATTTATGTAATTTCAAATAGTACAATAGATTTTTATGAATTTAAGCATATGTATGTATAATGAATAAATAAATGAATAAAAGTTAAAAAGATTAGTTAAGGATGGTGGTGTGCTTGGGGGTGTACCCGCAAGCATTGAAACTCAGAACATGACACAGGAAGCCCACGGCACAGAGGCTGAGGCAATTAAGGAGATAACCATCTTGAAGTGCGTTCATTAGTTCCCTTTGGCTGAGGTCCTGACAATGGGCCTTTCGTCCTCAGAGATGTCCTGTAGGATAAATGGAAGGAGTAAATGCGAGCAGTCGGGAAAGGATGTGTGACTGATAGGATGTGTCGAAACTCTCTCTCTCTCTCTCTCTCTCTCTCTCTCTCTCTCTCTCTCTCTCTCTCTCTCTCTCTCTCTCTCTCATGTATTCAGTTTACGTTTTTATGGGATAGGTGTAATAAACATTCTCTCTTTCTCTCTCTCATGTATTCAATTTACGTTTTTATGGGATAGGTGTAATAAACTCTCTCTCTCTCTCTCTCTCTCTCTCTCTCTCTCTCTCTCTCTCTCTCTCTCTCTCTCTCTCTCTCTCTCTCTCTCTCCTGTATTCAAATTAAATTTTTATACATTGTTTAACTCTCTCTCTCTCTCTCTCTCTCTCTTATTTAATTTAGATTTTCATAGGATAAGTGTAATGAACTCACTCTCTTTTATTTAGCTTACATTGTTAAAGGATAGGTTCAATAAACGCTCTCTCTCTCTCTCTCTCTCTCTCTCTCTCTCTCTCTCTCTCTCTCTCTTCGACTGACTTAAAATAATGGTCGGTCGGTGCGCGACACTTTTGGACACCTCAGTGAAAAATGGTCGAAGCAAATTTTTCTTCGTTCCCTTCCTTGACCCAAAGGGTATAGGGCAAGGAAGAATGAGACAAGGGCACTGTAGCTAGAGAGAGAGAGAGAGAGAGAGAGAGAGAGAGAGAGAGAGAGAGAGAGAGAGAGAGAGAGAGAGACCTTTTTAGGACCCGTATCAAATATCAGTAATTTAATCTACTAAAAAACTTGGAATAAAAAAGAGAGGGTCCTGAAACCCTAAAATCAACGTGATTGTGAAAACTGTATATTTGAATGAGAGAGAGAGAGAGAGAGAGAGAGAGAGAGAGAGAGAGAGAGAGAGAGAGAGATCATGAAACCAACCCTATACAAATGTAAGTTCAATACAGGAGAGAGAGAGAGAGAGAGAGAGAGAGAGAGAGAGAGAGAGAGAGAATCAACCCTATACAAATGTAAGTTCAATACAGGAAAGAGAGAGAGAGAGAGAGAATTTATTATACCTATCATATAAAAATGTGAATTGAATATAAGAGAGAGAGAGAGATAAACCCTATACAAATGTAAGTTCAATACAGGAAAGAGAGAGAGAGAGCGAGCGAGCGAGAGTATTCATTACACCAAATCTATTTAAATGCAAGTTGAATACAGGAAGGAGAGAGAGAGTCCCCCAAATTCTGCAAATAATGGAAACGTGAGAGAGAGAGAGAGAGAGATGGCTCAGAGCTCGAGAAGAGATTCTGGGGCACATTTGGGCACACGAGGTGAAAGTTATCGTTGAGGGCATGACGAGAATGACGCCGTGTGTACTCGAGAAATTTAACGAGGAGAGGATTAGGGGGGAGGGTGAGGTACTAGCGGAGGAGAAGGAGGTGGTGGTAAAAAGATGTTAAGCAAATGAGGAAAGGATAATTCTACTGTTGGTTTTTGTATGTATATTATATACCTGTATGTATATAATATATAATATATATATATATACAGTATATGTGTGTGTGTATATATATATGTATGTATGTGTATATGTATATAATGTATGTATGTATATGTATATGTGTGTGTGTGTTTGTGTGTATTAATTTTATAATGATAATAACCAACTGCATTGCCTCTGCACGCTTATGGTATAGTATCTAATGTGTTAGTGAGTAGATTGTATTTTCTTCTTTAACTCGTAACTAATTTAACTTACTCTACCTATGCGAGAGAGAGAGAGAGAGAGAGAGAGAGAATCAGAACATTTTCAATTACCCCATCGCTTCTGCTTTAATGACGGAGTAGGTAAGAATATTCCCGCTTCCCTAAACGATCAAACATGAACGGTGCCGTAGTCATAAGAAGTCGGTTTATATGTCATCGTTTTTTGTCTCTGCGGTTTGCGTGCGGTTGCCATGCGGTAGTCCACCTAATGCAGATCGACATCAGAGTCTTTTAAAAGAGAGAGAGAGAGAGAGAGAGAGAGAGAGAGAGAGAGAGAGAGAGAGAGAGAGAGAGACACTTTAAATAATCTGGCGTATCCCGTGCATTCTTACGTTGCGGGAGAGGAAGGAAAAATTTGATGAATATCAGAGGACTGGATTTAATGACTAAGAGGACTATCATTGCCTCTTCGAGGACTTTATTTTTTCAGGATTATGGTGGCATATCCTTTGACGGAAAATTATCACCTATGTTTAATATTTATTTATTTATATACTTTTTGCTGTTTATCCCCACCCTCAGAAACGATCCACATGAAGTTGACTAGCAACCAAGTAAATTATCAATTCATTGCTTCAGTCAACACAGGGGAACGAGATAGCCTAAAGCACATTTCTAAGGCTTGTTTTGAATGACATCTTTAAGTCTTTTTTATAAGGAAGTGTTTAAAAACTTAGAGAAATAACACTGAAAGGAATAAGAATGATAATCAATAAAAATTAATATAAATTTTTGAATGGGTCATAAAGGCAGTTGTTAGATTGAGCAGTCCTTATGCCAGTACAGATCTTGATCACAAGAGCAGCGCGTAAAACCCGTAGATAGTTTTAGTTTCTCTGAAAACTATTATAATTTCGATAATGATATTCAGGGAATTTAAATAGTGGCTTGCTGATTATCCAAGATTCTCTCTCTCTCTCTCTCTCTCTCTCTCTCTCTCTCTCTCTCTCTCTCTCTCTCTCTCTCTCTCTGCATACGAACGTTGCATCGCGTCAGTATCGAATAGTCGTGTTGCCGTGTTTACATAACCGTGCTTTCGATATTGATAGAAGAGGTTTCGAGAACGGATGAAACCGGAGATATATATACGAGTACAGTAATATGGTAGGTTGACCAAAAAACCACAAAACTTCCATTTTTAAGTTTTTTTTTACCAGTTTTGGGGCTCCTCCTTTAATATTTTTCTCTCCGCCTTTTATTTTTTTATCTCTCTCTTTAACCACAGTTTTTCATGTTTTGTTTTTATTTTAGTAATCTCTTTACATCAGAAACTCTCAGTCTTCATCTGTATATTATTGTTATAAAATTATCTGTATATTATTGTTATAATTATTGTATATGCATTTGGAAGTCGATTTTAACTGTTACTGGAAATAGCTTATTATAATTATATATTATTATTACTTAATTTTCTTTTATTCCTCGAGTTTGGTTCTATAACAACGCCAAACACGATACGTTTTGTCTTTATTTAGTTAAAAATCCTTCATTATTGTTTTATTTTTACGTTGACGAAAATGTATTCCTTAAAGATACCTGCAGCAGTGCTAATAGTAACCTAAAGCCAGTACCAGGTTTAGTTGTTTATATTATTATTGTTATTATTATTAATTTTTTTTTTTACAACGTAAGGTTGCTTCAGCGGCGGCGTTGGGTTCATGCCAAATATGTCTGTAACCTCAGTTGTAGAACTAACGAACAATTATCCGACCTAGAACTAAGGTCTGGCACGAAGTTAATTGTATTATTAAAAAAAAAAATAGAAAAGCTCATTATAAACTCCATGTCACAAAGGCCGCCAGTTTCTGATGAGCATTCTCCAAAAGACGACCTCCCTCACAATCATTGTTAGTTTAATTTTTAGTTTTCTGTAAAAGAAAACTACTGAGATGGCTATTTGTTTGTCCGTCCGCACTTTTTCTGTCCGCCCTCAGGTCTTAAAAAACTACTGAGGCTAGAGGGCCTCCTATCATCAAGCATACCAAATTTTAGCCCTCTAGTCTCAGTAGTTTTTATTTTTATTTAAGGTTAAAGTTAGCCATAATAATAGCCTACTTCTGGCACCGCTATAGGTACCAACAGCACAGGCCACCACCGGGCCTTAGCTGAAAGTTTCATAGGCCGTGACTGAGAGTTTCATTGGCCGTGGCTGAGAGTTTCATACTGCATTATACGCTGTACAGAAAACACGATTGCGCCTTCGGCGCATTTTTTACTTGGTATTATCTTACTAGGAATGTTGTACAGTAAGTGTAATATACCTTAAATTTAGTTTCCGTTGCATCTGCGTTCTATATTTATATATGGACATTGACAAAAACAAAATAATTTAATCAGTGTTGTTATTGTATTGCAGTATCTTTCCTTTCTTTCTATTGTACAATTATAGCTTCATTATGTATGTAAATTTTCATTTTATTTTATTTTTATATCGTTAATAACATATTGGTAGATTTATCTTTCTGAAACTTACGTTCCTTATGCCATTTGTTGATATTAGTTCATCTTTGACTCTCTTTTTCCAGGTATGTTTTAAGAGACGGGTTACCAGCTCAACAAGGTACAGTGATTTGTTTAGTAGCAATATAAGTATGGAATTTATCCGACTCATATATATATATATATATATATATATATATATATATATATATATATATATATATATATATATATATATATATATATATATATATATATATATATATATATATATATATATATATATATATATATATAATATATAAGCTACAAATCCTTTAATATATATATATATTATATATATAAATAATATATTTTCATATATATTATATATATATATATTTTTTAGTTGATAAACGTCCTTTAATCAACTAAAAAAAAAAAAATATAATATATATGAAAATATATTATTTACTGAAGGGGGAATTTTTTTTTTTAGTTGATAATTATTATCAACTAAAAAAAATCCCCCTTCGGTAACATATATGAAAATATATTATTTCACAGTGATGAGATAAATAGTTTTAAATACGTTTATATATATATATATATATATATATGATATATATATATATATATATATATATATATATATATATATATATATATATATATATATATATATATATATATATATATGGGAGTCATATTTTTAATTGATGTAAAACCTCGCCATTTAGAAAAATGGAGGAGGGGCCTCTTTTATATGACTGAGGAATTATCAAAGGAAGGTCTTGAATTCGGGATTTGGGAAGTGAATGGATTGGAAGATTTATCAAACTGCCTTGAATTCGGTTCATCCACAAGTATCAAAATTCAAGTAAAATATTCGGGTCATATCACGTAATTGAATCCACGATAAATTGCTTGGTTTGTGACAGTTGCACAAATGCAGTTTGAATCAACGATCTTGCATAGAGACACTGTCCCTACCCTCCTCTCCCACCCTCCCCTGGTAAGAAGTAAAAGAAAACTATTTTGTATTTTCTCTGGAAGAGCGAAAATAGTAGGAATTATTCACGGCCTTTACTAATAAAGTTTAGAAGATGATAAGTTAGAAGAGGATGACTCCATTGAGCACTGCTTTCTACATCAAATTAGGGCAGACTTTCAATAATAATTACGAATTTTTATGCATTTTTCTATGATTAAGCTGGCTTATCAAATTAACATGTTATCTTGACAGTTTAATATACCTAAATTCCTTCTGTTAACCTTTTAATATACACTAGCTCTTTCATAAAATTAACGAACAAAATTTTTGTCTCAATTTGCAGTCTTAATCGACAGAATTATTCTCTTGTCCATCTTACGAACCAGTTATCAAAGTTCAGAAGTATTAACCTAAATATTAACTCAGTGGAACAGGTAGACCCTCTTTCACCTGGTTTCCGGAAACGTTAAAATCTCTCCCATTTCTCTTTTAGTAATAATTTGGGCCATGAAATACTGGAAATTTAGCTCAAACTTCCTAATTTCAGCTAGAAATGTTTCATGGGGAGGGGAGGGACCAACCTGGGTACAAAACGATACCTCAGGTGCTTTCATCATTCGTATGTGATTGTAATTATGATAATACTTTCAGAGTTGCATGAATTAGACCCCGGTTGTGTTAGTTTCGAATCTTTAACCTAAGGGTAATCTTTTTATTAGTAAAAATTGTAAGGAATACTTTTGATATTGTAGGATTTTCAAGTTCGTCATTCTTTGATATAAAACCATGATTACATTTTATTATTATTATTATTATTATTATTATTATTATTATTATTTTAAAAAAAATACTGAGTCATTAGACCCTGGTTGTGTTAGTTTAGATCTTTAACCTACATAATCTTTATATTAGCAAAATACTAAGGAATGCTTTTGACAATGTAGGATTTTCAAGTTCGTCATTCTTTGATATAAAACCATGATAACATTTCGTTATTGTTATTATTATTATTATTATTATTATTATTATTATTATTATGATAACGAAAATACTGAGTCACAGTTTTGGACTCTCGCAGGGCTTTTTCGAAGGACGTACTAGGAGGAACTGGAAGAGAAAAGATGAAGTGATGAAATGCAGAAATCATTGCAGCTGAGACCTAATAAGGAATATTGCAGTGAACCTTTAGTAACATCTACAGTGTGCCATGCAAGACACACTGTAAATGGTACCCATCCACTGAGAGTTATTGCAAGTAAACATCAGTACATAGTGTTCCCTACCTCTCGATATGCAAGCAGTTGGTTTAGGTTTATTTAATTTATTTTATTTATTTTATATATATATATATATATATATATATATATATATATATATATATATATATATTATTTTTTTTTTTTTTTTTTTTTTTTTTTACGTATCTCTCGGACACTTCAGACTTAACAAAGACTCAGGCCAGATAATATATGAGAAAATTAACGTAGACTCATTATCTGAATTAATCTTAATGATCTTCAATCATTGATGTATTAGAGATATCTCTGTTTTTATCTACCACAGGGGTTGCTATCAGAGGTTATCTTCAGGAAATCATAATTTTTCCAGCACCAGTCGAGATTCTTATCTCATTCGGTAATGAATTATATTAGAGGACTCTCTCTCTCTCTCTCTCTCTCTCTCTCTCTCTCTCTCTCTCTCTCTCTCTCTCTCTCTCTTTAAAATTTGTGGAATGATATTTCTCACTCTCTAGTTTTTGTGGAATGATATTCTCTCTCTCTCTCCCTCTCTCTCTCTCTCTAGTTTTAGTGGAATGATATTCTCTCTCTCTCTCTCTCTCTCTCTCTCTCTCTCTCTCTCTCATGGGATGCATACCCTCTTAATTATCATTATCAGTAAGGATATGATCAAAGGAATTCTCAGCTTTATATTTTAGTAAATGCGCATCGCCATGACGTATTTTATCCTACGCGGATATGGTATTTCTTCTAGCTTGCTCGTTTCCTATGGTAATTGGGCAGATTAGCATAATGGGGTCGACGTAATGTTCAATTATGGATGGGGCAGGGGAAAATACCTCTTGGCTTTATTCATAGATCTTTTATCCTTAAGCGAACGTTCTTACTGCGGATCTTGTGAGGGCGTGTGCCCGCCCACTAACACACGCACACACACACACACACACACGCTATGATAGAAGTAACGAACACCCAATCACGTGTATGATAGAAATACATTTCTAGTCACATCGGGATCGAACCCAGGTCTTTCAATTGAAAGGCAAGGGCACTACCAGCATGATCTGTATGGGTCAGTTGGTAGCACCCTTGCCTTTCAATTGAAAGACTTTCTGATCCTGATGTAGGTCAGAAATTTATTTCTGTGATACACACACACATATACACACACACATACATATATATATATATATATATATATATATATATATATATATATATATATATATATATATATATATATATATATATATATATATATATATATATATAAAATGTGTGTGTGTGTGTATATATATATAAAAGTGTTTGTTTGTTTGTATGTATATGTATATATATATATATATATATATATATATATATATATATATATATATATGTGTGTGTGTGTGTGTATGTATGTATGTATATTATCTTTCAATATTGTGTTCGTACACCGATAATTTATAATATATTAATAATGTTACCACTAGTAATTCTAATACAAATAATAATAATAATAATAATAATAATAATAATAATAATAATGATAGATTCCATATCAATCAGCACGAGTATCTCAAGGATGCCTGTGGTCACTTCCATAGGAAAAATGATAGGACGCGGACGCATCCTTGTGGTTCCTCATTAATTACACAAACATCCTGTAGACATCAAATCTCAAGTATTGAGCTGAAAGACAATACACCTTCTTCTTAATGGTTATAAGAAGCCGCGTTGCGTAAGGAAGACACGTGAATGTGAGATCTGTGCGTCGAAACGAGGCGTGGAAGTCATGGTTTATTAGTATCATAATGTGTGTGTAGATATATATATATATATATATATATATATATATATATATATATATATATATATATATATATATATATATATATATATGTGTGTGTGTGTGTGTCTGCGTGTATATACAGTATATATATATATACACATATATGAATTGTTAACTCTTTCTCATTTATTATTTGCCTTAAGAGAGGGACAGTTTGGTCTCTGAAATATACCATTTACTTTCTATATTTAGGCGTTTTTATGGGCTCCTTATATTTGATACATATATGTATGTTTGTGTGTATGTATGTATGTGTTTATATATATATATATATGTATATATATATATATATATATATATATATATATATGTATGTTGTTTGTGTGTGTGTGAATGGAGTGAAGCAAGAAATCAGACGAAGGCCCATAGACCTAAATTTAAGAAGACAGATCGTGTATGGAATATTTAATTGTTGACGTTTGCGGCACGGATTTTAGGTAATGAAGAAGAGTAAAGAGAATAGTGAAAGAATGTGAAAGTATTTCAAGAGAAGACAGTTAAGAGTAAATATGAACAACGCCAACGTTATTAAGTAACTGGAAATAACGAAGGTTGAACTGTGAATGTTAATATGGACTGGGGAAGCAGCAGATTCGTACAAAAGTGTTTTGGAGTGAGTATTTTGGAAGATGGAAGGATGAGAGAAGAGGTAAGTCTTAGGAGAGGGAAGTAGTAAAGGTGGTGAGGTCTGTTCCACAAAATGCATGTGGTAGCCGAGGTTGAAATTCATGAAGGGATAGTTGTGCTAACTGTCCTTAATGGAAGTGAAGTGTGCATGTTGAATGTCAGTGTAAGAAGTACATGAATTTTTTAACAGCATTTGTGGCGTAAGTAAATTTAATATGGCTGGAAATGAGGAAAAACTGAAAAGGATAAAAAAGAAAGCACAAGTAAAAGGATGGCTGAGAGTGTTTTGAGATGGTTCGGTCATGGAGAAAGAATGGATGATGATAGGATGTTGAAGAGTGTACAATTCAGAAGTGCTAAGAAGAAAGGACTGGATAGATAGTGTTAAAGAAGTATAACAAAGTAATAGCATTGACATTTAGGATATGCCATTACTGTAGAAGATTATATCCATTCGGAACGTTTGTGTGGATTGGTTTAGTAAAATGTATCGGAATTTGAAAGGTAAATGTTATATGCATAAACTAAATTAGATTTAGATACTGTCTTCGTTGCATTGTGTTAGCACGTTCTCGCTGGCACCTCTTGTGTGCTGGTTCTAATCCTTCCATGGAAGGTGAAAATTTCTCCGTTCATTTCCAGCCCGGATATAGGCTTATATACTTCCCCTCCCCTTCCTCCCCCCCCGAAAAAAAAAAATATTCCGGGAAGTCGAGAAATGAAGAGGCTCATGCTGGCCATTATATTCGTAAGATTGTAATTTTTCAGAGGAAAACAAGTCAGTCATCAACATTATATTCATCCTTGGTAATGGTTCAAAGATGAACTTTCTGTGTGTGAAAACCATCCTCAACTTCATACCCAATTCATGCACAAAACCAGAAACGCCATCAGCATTACATCCACTCTCTCATAAATACTGCGTCATTTTTCCTCGCATGCAAACGCAGTTTCTCGTTTCCTGGATAGGTAACTCCTCTTTGTTCTAATAGATTTGGGAAGGTGACTTGAAATATTATTATTATTATTATTATTATTATTATTATTATTATTATTATTATTATTATTATTATTATTTCTTTTCACCAGTATTATCAGTTTTCATGTTCCTTATGTATCATTTTCACAGTTGCGTCCCAACGTATTATTATTATTATTATTATTATTATTATTATTATTATTATTATTATTATTATTATTTCCTTTGATCATTATTATCAGTTTTCATGTTCCTTTTTATTATTTTCACAGTTGCGTCCCAACCTATTATTATTATTATTATTATTATTATTATTATTATTATTATTATTATTATTATTATTATTATTATTCCCAACCTATTATTATTATTATTATTATTATTATTATTATTATTATTATTATTATTATTATTATTATTATTATTATTATTATCAGTGTTTTTCTTCATAAACACGACTTCCCACTTTGCTCTGCCAGAGCGTTGCATCATCGTTATAAATAGTAGAGACAGCGCTGTCGACAGCTCTAAAAGACAGGAAGCCGCTATCTCCTAATTAACACGAAGACGCTGACAAGTACTTGGGAGTCCCGTTTATCAAATAATGTTGAGAGAGAGAGAGAGAGAGAGAGAGAGAGAGAGAGAGAGAGAGAGAGAGAGAGAGAGAGAGAGCGAGCTTTTGTTTTTACTTCCTTGACATCAGTAGGATATAATATAGCACCTCCCTGTTTGTATGTGTCTATATATATATGTATGCATTCATACATAATACATACATACATACAATGCAATATTTATATTTTTTAACATTAAGCCCTGTCTCCCTAAAAGGAGTGTCTTCATACATATATTATATATATATATATATATTTATATATATTATGTATGTATGTTATACATATATACATATATATGTATGTGTTTACATGCATACATACATACATACGTACGTATATTGTGTGTGCTCTTGCACATATGCATATGTCGGGATTTGGCATGCAATTCTTAGCTTCCTGCTTTGCGTAACTTTCATACGTTCTCCAATTTTAGAACCTAAACTCCCCACTATTATCTGCTTAAATTACAGCCCTCTTTCTCAGGTCCATTCCGATCGAATTTTAACGCTAAATTATTCGCCCACCAAAAAAGGAAATAGCTCTCTCCTTCTTTTGAATAGAATTTTTGTTGACCTGAGACTGAAACCAGGAATTCCTGCCGAGAATTTTTTTATATATATTTCTTTTTGAGAGATTACAATACCAGATTAGATAGCAGATTCAATGCTGATAAGGAAACCACCAAGTTTAAAATTCCACGTGGCAGGTATATATTTTTATAGGTTCTCCTAATCATGAACGGTATGCATATAATGTACATATATTTTTTCCCACAATTAACCCCAGTCCCCTGATGCGGTTGGTTCTTGAAAAAAGAACAGTTTAGTCACTGCCACGTTCATACTTTAACACTTAACTGCTTACTTGTGGATGGGCATTCTGTGCGGAAAACTTCCCCTTAATGTGGCTGAATGTTTGTTTATATAAAATCACGATGATGTGATAAAATTCGTAATATATATATATATATATATATATATATATATATATATATATATATATATATATATATATATATATATATATATATATATATATATATATATATATATACTATAAAATATATATGTATTTACACAGAGAGAGAGAGAGAGAGAGAGACTTTGTGGTTGAAAACCATCAGGTAAAATAATAATTATCATGTGCCATAAATAAGCAACAAACTCCATGGTGTGTTGATAAATGTGGTTATTTATCACATTTTGTGGTGGCCGATACCGAAACAATCTCCAATATAGGTGGATGAAGTATTAGAATACAAGTTTTAATATTCTTGAAGTTTCAGAACACTAGGTCTCTCTCTCTCTCTCTCTCTCTCTCTCTCTCTCTCTCTCTCTCTCTCTCTCTCTCTCTGTGTTGTGAAACAATTTGATACTGCTGAAAGAGAGCGAATGTTTATTCATTACTAAATTTTAACCTTTCATTGGACAGAGATAATGGAGTTTATGATAATTATTAATTATATTATTATTATTATTTATCATTATTATTATTATTATTAGTGCTCCACTTAGCAACTGTTGGGTTGTAGAATTTTGTCATTATAACTTCTTATCCTGTGCATCTTAATCTTGTATAATGCATTGTTTCTACATTATTTATCTATCCATATGGTCCTGAACTAAAGTAAAGGTTATTATTATTATTATTATTATTATTATTATTATTATTATTATTATTATTATTATTATTATTATTATTATTATTCTATCTTTGCCTTCTTATATTCGTCTTTAGTATTCATGTATAACGCTCATCTAGAATAAGTCCATCATTATTATTTATTT
>NC_089794.1:34355697-34358197 GCF_040412425.1 Macrobrachium rosenbergii | reverse complement strand
CCTTCTTCTCCCATACCTCCTCCTCCCCCTCCTTCCTCCCCCCTTTCTCCTTTCTCCCCTCCTTCCCCCTCCCCTCCCTCCAACAATTTTCCCTGCAGCAGTGTGTTACAAGACCGTGAGAACTATAAGCCTCAGGCTACAAGTTCCACCACAAGTTTAAGGTTTAACCGCAGCTTGTTTTCTTTATCCTGTCTGTCTACTGTGAGCTTGCGTCTCCGTTTTCTATGCAGTCATTCTGCTCAATTATCTGTCTAATGTTCATGGCTTACTGTATTTTTTTTTAAGTTGTAATTGGATGATGTTCAGTATTTTTATCTTTGGGTATGGCTATGGTATATTGTCCCGAAGGTGTTCAGATAACAATATTCTTTCTTTGGCTATTTTTTTATTTTAGATTTTCTTTATTTTTATTTTTGTTCTTTTGTATTTATCTATTTGTCTTTTGCAATTCAAATTCTTAAAAAGATAATCTGTGTTGACTGACTAAAGGTTTCGATTTTGGTGAATTTTTTTCCTGAGTGCACTTTGAAAGATTTGGCCCTGCGTTTACTGATATTGGTGAACCTAATTTGAAACTGTGTTATTATTATTATTATTATTATTATTATTATTATTATTATTATTATTATTATTAAATATACAGAAAAGCATAAGCGAATGAAGATCAAGTCAGCAAAAGATAAGTATATACATACGTAAACAGTAGCTGTGGAAAATATAAGGGAAAAGTCCATGAGAAAGAAAGAGATTTGCTTTCTAGAGAAATAAGCAATTGATTATTTATTGACAATATTCTCAGTCTCTAGATACATACCCTTTAATGGGTAATGCAATAAGTAGCTGGAAACTACCTGTCATTGAGACACGTAACCAGCATGCTTGATTACGTGAAGTTACATCATTGATTGGAAATGACTTGTTAATGAAACTTAATCTTGGCAATGAAGTGTCTTTTTTTATCGTAGTGCACTTTCTATGATTTAAAGATATTTTTCTCTTCAATAAGATATTTCTGTTTTTATATTTTCTTTTGGAAGGTATTTATTTTATACATGTTAAGATTCTCATTTTTCGAAAATGTTTTCATTGGTTCTTAAAATTCTCTATAACGTAATGATGTTTGTTAAAGGCATTTCAGTTTTTGTGTAAAGTCTGTTTCATCTGACGTTTCTTATGATATCGGCTTTTATTTATTTTTTTTTTCCTTTTATCGGAAAACACCATCTTTGCAGTTCCTAAAACTTTCATGGAATTTCTACAAAAGAAAATTATATATCTACACATATAGTAAGCTTGTGTGTATGTTTGTGTGTTTTGTCTGTCGTAGAGATTTTTCATTATTTAACTGAATGAGGGAGTATTTGTGTCATTTTTTTAAATTGCTAAAAAACAATCTCTTCAGGATTCCTCGCGTTTCATTCAGTGGGTTAAAGTAAACATGTTTTTTTCATTGACAATTTCACGGTTTAATTTAAATTTTATTCACTAATTTGAAGTGAATATCTGTTTTTTCAACAATATTTATAACATTAAAAATTGCATTTCATTCAGAGGCTTGAAAGCCATAGCTGTTTTTACGAACACCTCCATAGTGTTAAAAAAAAAAAACAAGTAAAGAAGTAAAAAATGAACTGAAGTTTCTTCTTCGCAATCGAGTTTTCTGTACAGCGTATAATGCTGTATGAAACTTTCAGCCACGGCCCATGGAACTCTTAGCCGTGGCCCATGAAAATCTCGGCCGCGGCTCGGTAGTGGCCTGTGTTGTTGGTCCTATAGCGGTGCCAGAAGTACGATTATGGCTAACTTAACCTTAAATAAAATCAAAACTAATGAGTCTAGAGGGCTGCAATTTGGTATGATTGATGGTTAGAGGCTGGATGATCAACATACCAAATTGCAGCCCTCTAGCCTCAGTAGTTTTTAAGCTCTGAGGGCGGATAGAAAAAATGTGACAGAAAAAAGTGCGGACAGGAAAATTGCGGACGGACAGACAAATAGCCATCTCAGTAGTTTTCTTTTACAGAAAACTTAAAAGAGATCTTTTCCATCGCCGAGCATCCAGCGGCGGAGATAACTGGAAGGGTAACCCCCTTGAATAGCGGCGCAGGTGGGATGCTGCTGATGTCAGAACGCGGTTTGCGGGCTGTCAGGCGGCGGGGCTCGGCCTGTCAACGCCAAATTCATCCTGGCCATTCTCGTCGGCCTGCCTCAGCCGTAGCCTTGCTTACCCTTAGCCTTCTACGGGGGGTTCTCCAATCCCCTTTTCTTGCGATTTATATATTTATTTATATGTTTATTTATTTTCTTTATTTATTTGCTTATTTATTTATTTATTTCTTTATTTTTAGTTTATGTATGTATTTTTTCATTATTTCTTTATTATTTATTTATGTATATATTGTTTATATATTTATTTATTTAGTTTTTTTTGCGTGATTCATTTGTGAGTCTGGGATTGAGTAAATTCAGAAGACCTTGTATATTGGTATAAATCTCTCTT